>NC_136997.1:39755645-39836564 GCF_032717465.1 Coenobita brevimanus | reverse complement strand
AGCAGGGAGTCAGATGATTGAGAAGGTGTTGTGCTGGGAAAAGGAAATGAGCTTGCAAATTACACTGAGGAAAGCTGACGACAGCGGTCAGTAAGGAGATGATGTAGTTACTTGTCAGTAGTCCAACCGTGAACAAAGACCTAGTGACCATACACACACATACTCACACACAGGCTAGTAGAACTTTCCACTCACAAGGAACACACGTGACACACCCCTGCTACACCTGAATTTAGGAAAGAGAACTCAGAAGGAGACAAGCGATACAAGAGGCTGGTCGCAGGGGAAGGGCTTGGCAACTTGAGAGAGAGAGAGAGACAGAGAGATAGCTAGCGGGACTGGACCTCTATACTTGGCCGCTCCGTGTTAGAGACTTGTTAATATTTCCAAGACAAGTAAAAACAATAGTTCCATACTATTTCCTTTTTTGACCTCTCCCTGTCACTACATGACAAAATGGGAAGCTACTCCTAGGATATAAAAACCACTGTCCACAAGTCTAATATATATATATATATATATATATATATATATATATATATATATATATATATATATGTATATATATATATATATAATTATTTATATATATATATAACTCAACCACAAAGGAAATACAAAGTCTTTTATGACATTTAGTCTTTATGACATTTGGTAGCAGCGAACGTATACGAACCTCGTCTACGAATCAACATTGAATTCCTACAAAATATCAAGATTGAAAACAAAAAGAATACCTCTCACAACCAGCTCCTGACAGTATTCTCTCCAACCAGCCCCTCCGCCTCCCGATCATCATGCTGATGCTGGATGAGGTGAAATAGGTCACAGGACGCCTTGCAAGTAGTTTAACAAAACACATTGATACGATCTTTTGCAATTTTCACACGATACGATCTTGCAATTTCTGCCACATTGAACAGCGACCCACGGACATCGGCTCCGAATTGGCTCAATTAAAGCAAATTTCTAGAAAAGCAGAAGCGAGACTCTACAAGTTTAGCTTCAGTTCTAAGCATTGAATTCCTAAGTTACAAAATACAGCTTACAATGCAAATAGCCTACAAGTCTACAAAACAACTCTATAATCTTCACGTAACTTCAAGCAGCAACAAGAAGAATATAAAACAAAGCAAGTAAAGAAGAGGAAAGACCAAAGCAACAAGGACACAAAATCCCCCACCACTCACTCCCGCCTACGCCTGTTGCAGAGGTCAAGAGACGCAGCAAAACACCAGAGCCACATTTATAACGCGACTTACTTACCTTTCTTCACCCAGCTTAAGCATCGCTACTCAATATTCACCACAGCTACCAGCGTGGGAAGCCGACGTCACCATGTGCTGAGACGACAACAAGCCAATCAACCCGTGAAGAACAACGCTATCACCACGTGCAACGCCACTCACACCATTTCCTCCACGGTAAAAATTAGTGAGTTACATAGTTACTTCGTTTATACAATACACAGTGATAGACAATAAGCTTCTGCACAAACATATAAAACGTGTTGTATAGTTACAGCTTAAATACACATACTTACTTCAGTTATCTGCATAACTCAAACACTAATTAATCACCAACAATAAATATTCTACACTGTATATATTCATTCATTTATTATAACATTTATTTACTACCAACGAGTGTTACCATTTATACCTACATAAAATACGCGTTTCATACATACAGCTATACATTATAATATCTACAAAGTAATAAAGAAAATATACCATCACAGTTACTCAGTGAGCGATTAAAATAATTATATTAAACATTTATTAATTAAAGCTACCTAGTGGAAACACATAAATTAAGTTACAAGGTAAACTAGAGAGAGAGAAAAAAAAAGGCCAACACAAATGACGTTAGCAAGAGTGAACATCTTCAACACAATCGTGAAGACAATGATTTCCACACAGTGCTGACACACATATTACCCACGATAGGTACAAGTGAACAACAAGTCAGTGTATATAGTTAATACTGTATATATGTATATATATTTTTTTAATATAAAATAACAAAATATGGGACTACATAATATCATTTTATAATCTCTGTGCAATATAAACTAAACTTTAAAAAAGTATCCCAAGGAAATTAGCCAGTAATTATGCAACCATGAACAACATAGAAAAAGCGTACACAAGCAAAGAAAAACAAACTATTGAGAATCAATACATAAAAAAAAAAAAAGAAAGAAAGAAAAAGTAAGAAAGAAAAAAGAGAAATAGAGTAAGATCACATAACAAACAAATGAAAATAAGTGTAAGTGTTACTACAAATGCCAAAATACCACATAAACTACAAAAAAAAAAAAAAAAAAAAGCAAATTGTTGTCTCCACAAGCAAGTGGCATGACACATCATCACTATCATCGACCGCAGCATATGTTAGGACTGCAATTATTACAATTATATAACTACAAACGATATGTAACAATTATGTAACTCCATATTATAATTATGTAACGACAAACGATTGCATTATGTTACACTTATTACAATTATGTAACTCCATATTATAATTATGTAACGACAAACGATTGCATTATGTTACACTTATTACAATTATGTAACTAAAACGATATGTAACAATTATGTAACGACAAACGATTGCATTATGTTACACTTGCTACAATTATGTAACTACAAACAATATGTACCAATTTATGTAACGACAAACGATTGCATTATGTACACTTTATTTGTGATTGTAACAAGATGTAACTTTTATGTAACTTTAACTACAATTATGTAACTACAAACAATATGTACCATTTCTGTGACAGTTGCATTAACAAGATGTAACTTTTATGTAACTTTAACTACAATAATGTAACTACAAACGATATGTAACAATTATGTAACTACAAACGATATGTAACAATTATGTAACGACAAACGATTGCATTATGTTACACTTTGCCAATTAACAGTTGCATTAACAAGATGTAACTTTTATGTAACTTTAACTACAATTATAAGGCCAAGACACTTATATAAGGCCAACACAATTATGCATTAACACAATATAAGTCATACAATTATAGCACAATTCTGTATTACCAGTATCATCATACAAGTTAGGTGAAATATTAGACATTACTAAAGTGATAATGTATAACCTAGCAGTATTACCATTGCACAATTATATGCGTACGTCTGTTGTACATGCACGTCTTACAAAGTGTTATACAACAACCATTGCATTTATTCAAATATGTATACAACTTGTTTAAAATGTAATATTACTGAATAATCACCATTTACTATATTATATGTATACAATATTCATACACTTATGTTACTTTTACAATATTATGTATTTCACTTAATTAGCTTATAAGTTCATTATAATGTGTATATAATATGTATTAATATGTTAGAACTATTAACTGTCGATGGTACGCCATTTTCGCGTGGCCGAGCAGTGTGTTAGGACTCCATATTATAATTGCAAATCATAATAGATAGATAGACAGCCCTATGCGAGCCTGGGAAAAGGAAATGAGCTTGCAAATTACACTGAGGAAAGCTGACGACAGCGGCCAGTAAGATGATGCAGTTACTTGTCAGCAGTCCAACCGTGAACAAAGACCTAGTGACCATACACACACATACACACATACTCACACACAGGCTGCTAGAACTTTCCACTCACAAGGAACACACGTGACACACCCCTGCTACACCAGAATTTAGGAAAGACAGCTCAGAAGGAGACAAGCGATACAAGAGGCTGGTCGCAGGGGAAGGGCTTGGCAACTTGAGAGAGAGACACAGAGAGATAGCTAGCGGGACTGGACTCTATACTCCGCTTCGTGTGAGAGACTTGTTAATATTTCCAAGACAAATAAAAAAAGTCCCATACTATTCTTTACCTCTCCTGTCACTACATGACAAATGGGAAGCTACTCCAAGATATAAAAACCGCTCCTCCACAAGTCTAATATATATATATATATATATATATATATAACTCAACCACAAAGGAAATACAAAGTCTTTTATGACATTTAGTCTTTATGATATATATATATATATATATATATATATATATATATATATATATATATATATATATATATATATATATATATATAATACAGACAGATTGTATAATTAGTCATTTCATGAATTAAGATTAGTTTAATTTAGATTTGTTTAGGTTAGGTTGATCTAGAATAAGGTTAGGTTAAGGTTAGGTTAGGTCTGGTTAGGCTAGGTTAATGTAGGCTTAATAGAGAAGGGAACGGTAACTTCCAGGATAAAGTCACTCCGTGCATATGACACCAGCATATCACAAGGATCAGTTCTGGCTCCAACCCTACTCCTAATTCATATTCATGATCTCTTATCTGTCACTCATAATCCCATCCATTCATATGCAAGTGACTCAACACCACAGTTGATTTACACCTAATCACCCATCACAAAGTTTAATATCTCTAACTCAAAGCTCAGTACTACAGTCTCCATAAACCAAGACATATCTAAGATCAGAGAATAGGAACAAAATAATATTGTATCATTTAACGCTAGGAATGCCAAACATATACAGTTTACTGATAGACAGATATTGCCTAATTCCTATATTACCTTCAGTGCTACCAATATTCCCATCTCTAAAAGTATTGAGATTCTCTGTGTTTCACTTTACAATGCCCTCAGCTGGACCATTCATGTTAGATCATTGCTAAGATTGTTTTAAAGAAACTTGGATTATTGTACAGAGTCCGTAACTTCTTCACTGACGAGCAGTTGGCTATAATTTATAAAATTCATGTGTGCTCTCAGCTGGAATATTGCTCACCCTTGTGGAAATGATGTGGAGAAGTTGCACAAACATAGCTGGAGAAAATCCAGAACAAAGCTGTTAGAATTATAAATAGCCCTACTATTACAAATGAACTACCTCCCCTACAAGTAAGAGGGAATGTCGCTTCCCTTGCGTTATTTTAAAAGACACTTTTATGGCAAATGCTCAGACGAAGTTGCATCCATTGTGCCACCTCTCCACGCCTTCCTCCGCGCTACACAAGCATCTGGTAGTGCTCAAGACTGGAGTGTCACACTGTCATATCGCAGAACTTCAGCCTATAAGAATTCTTTAATTCCTCTAACTGCATCTCTTTGGAACTAGCTTCCCCACAGTGGTTTCCCCCAAAACTTCAACCTACGGCGCTCAAGTCCAACTGTTACAGATTTTTTATGAATGGAGGACACCAGTAACCAGGTGCACGGATTATTCTTTTTATTGTTTTGTTTTTCCTTCCTCTGTTCTGTTATTTAAAAAAAAAAAAATGAGAAGAATGCATGGGAAATACATATTTTTATTTTATTTTATTATTTTTCCCTTTCATGAAGCCTCAGGAATAGAGTTACTTCACAATACAGCAAAAAGGGATTCCAAATTTTTCCGTGTTTACAGTTTGAAACACGAACTGAAATACTGAAACATTCACCAGTAACTTTTTATGTCCGTGTTTGGTTGCTGCTATTTGTAATGCAGCATGAAAGTGGACTTTTATTTAACATAAATTACAGCGTACATTATTCAATATCACCCTGAAGAAACCAGAGCGAACAACAACTCTCAATTTAATTCTGGTAAACAAATCGGGGCCCTCTTTCTGGGCACCAAAATGTGAAAAATATTTAATGTATCCAAGTCGGTATCCCTGCCGGGACACCGCTATCCCAGAATTTTCTGGTACACAACTCGTAGGGTGTTACCTTTCCCTAATGTTGTCTAAGTAAATTAAACAAGTCTCATAGAGTTAGGCGAAACGTAACTTAAACTTAATTCACCTACAATAACTATTTCTCTTCTATCTCATAGCTAATCCCCCCTTGAATTGGCCAATTCTTAAACGTTACTTAGCTAGTGAAGAGGGAGTGATCGTTAACCGATGACGATGAGGCTGCTTGGTGAAGTTGCTTTGTGGTAGGTCTCCATATTATAATTGCAAATCATACTAGATAGATAGATAAATAGATAGATAGAGAGACAGATAGAAGCAGGAAGTCAAACGATGAGAAGGTGTTGTGTTTGCGAGAATCGAGCAGCGCTAAACGCTTACACGGGGGAAAGCTGACGGCAGCGGCCAGTAAGATGATTCAGTTAGCTGTCAGCAGTCCTCTCGTGAGAAAGTTCTGTTGCCACGAGGAAGATACGTGACACACACACCCTACTACACGAGATGTGAGGAAAGAGAGTTTAGAAGGAGACAAGCGACCCTATAGGGAGGTCGAGACGGAGATTAGCTTGAGAACAGAGAGAGAGAGAGAGATAGCGAGACAGGGAGGTAGCTACCCAGGACTTATACTATTATACCTGTTTAATATTTCCAAGACAAATAAAGATAGTCCCATACTATTCTTTACCTCTCCCGTCACTACATGACATCTGGTGGGGAAACTACTACAAGATATAAAAGCCGCTCGACCACAAGTCTAACATATACTTCTCTACAATTAACTACAAAGTCTTTATGACATTTGGTAGCAGCGAACGTATACGAACCTCGTCTACGAATCAACATTAAATTCCTACAAAATATCAAGATTGACAACAACCAACAATATCAGCTCCTGCCCCCTCCGTCTCCCAGATCATTACGCTGATGCAGAGGTCAAGAGATCACTCGACGCCTTGCAAGTAGCTTAACGACAAACCAGCAAATCTGCGGACATCGTCTCCGAATTAAAAGCAAATTTCTACAAAAGCAACCGAGACTACAAGGTTAGCTTCAGTTCTACAAAGTCTACAGCCATCTACAATCAACTACAGCCATCTACAATCAACTACAATTAACAACTCTACGAATAAATCACTAGAGAAAAGGACAGAGAAAACTTCCACATAGAATAAAGGGAACAAACAAACGAAGAGTGAGACACGATTTACAACTCATCTTACTCACTCGTCTTCACTCAAGTTACTCATCGCTACTCATTCACTCACCACAGCTACCAGTGTGGGAAGCCGACGTCACCATGTGCTGAGATGACATCACAACGCGAGTCTGCCATGCCAAGCAACGTGTGACGGACACCAGGCACTTCTCACCCACTACTCATTACTCATTATTCACATAGCTCCTACTCATATTCACTTATTTTCACAGTTAAGTTGGAAATTCGACGTTCTATGTTGAGGTTTGCCTGGGACAGCCGTTAACCACTACAAATACCAGGCCATGGAGTTTCCTGAGTAATATCGTCCATCAACACACCACTAGAATTATCAAGAGATCTTCAATCAAACCTGTATTTTCTTCCGAGATCGACTTTGGTATCGACACACCTCTACGATCTGTATCAAGTGGGTAAAATTATACTTGCTCATTTCTTCTCAGTGCTAAAATTAGCTATATTCAACTTATTTAATCATCTAGTTTGCTAGGACATAAATAAACAAGAGGCATATTTCATAACATCATATCTTAATGACAGGAATATTTTCGCAACCACCCACGTTAATACCAGATGACACACAAATTGCCACAACATCAGACTCACAATTAAGAGACAGCCCACCCATTGTACAACCCACACCACACGTTATAGATAAGGAAACAAATACGGGAGTTTCGGATGATGAGTGGGAAACCCCTTCAGATGTTGAGAGTATCGACTTCGCAGCTGCCTTAAATACGTATGCCAATATACTTAACAGGGTTCACCGGTCCGGTCATACATATTCTACCATTCCCTCACATAACGATAAACTCGTACAAGTTGAATTAACAGGGCAATCATTAAAGATGAATCAAGAAACAAATACTGCTGATCTAAAAACCACACCTCACGTTTTTGTGTATCACGAGGATAAGACTGCCCCAAAATTCTCTGGCACAGACAAGGATCGCATTGATGTCATTTCATTAATCAGTCAGTGCGAACAAATGTTCATCAAGCGCCATATACTAGATGAACAAGAGAAAATTGCTATTTTTTCATCTTGCATAAGCCAGGAAAGATGTCCAGCAAGCAATTTATTGCGCTCCGATAAGCTACATCGTGCTAGGACATATGATGAATTTAAAACTGAATTTCTGAAGAAATTTTCTGGAGGTATGAACTTCTTGCCAGGTATAATTCCAGAATTACATAAAATTGTAGATCTTGTAAGGGAGCACACTACAAACCATGTGCTCAGTGAAATAACTGCTGATGTCTCCACAATCAAGAGAACCCTATTAGCTACTCTGGAGAATTCTAAGTGGATAACAGATGATGGAAAGATGTCCCCAGACCTCGTCGTGGACATCATTGGTTATGTAGCTGCCTTGTGTAAATTACCTGATAGAACCCTTAAGATCGCCAAAACAATCGCGTACATCCCTGGAATGTGCTTACTAGACTTAATGAACGAGGTAGAGATGCAGTGCAGTAAAGCAGGTGTGGTCGACACACATGCACATTCTGGTAGAATCAGGGTACCTGAGACAGTATCAGCTGTGAAAACATCAACACCGACCCCAAACAGAGAACAAAATCGATCGCGACCTGAAATGAGGCAGCCCAAACAAGCAAAGACGCCTAGACCTCGTTCCCACACGCCTTCCTACAGGCAGTTTCATAAGTTTTCGCGCAGCCCGAGTAGGTCTCGCGCTATAAACAACACTTTTATGGGAAATCACCTCGTAGGTCACAGTCAAGGGATAGGTCCATTCTGTGTCATTACTGTGCAAAACCAGGACACACAAGGTATGAATGCTTTATCAAGGCAAAAGAGGATAATCAAAAGACACAAGGGTTTGGTCCTTACTGTAGGCATCATAGATACCAAGGGCACTGGACTAGTGATTGCAAAACAGTAGAAAAAATTGTGTCTATGTTCAAATCGGGGGAAGACCAAGTCATGACAAAAAACGAACAAACATAAAAAAGAACAAGGTTAAACTTCACATAGGAGGCATGTTGGGAAATGAGTGTATCTTGATACCAGCTGTATGTGAGGATCAAAACGTTTCCTTATTTTTAGATACAGGCTCTCCAGTGAACTTAATAACACATGAAGAACTCAATAGAATTCTTAAAAATAAAAAAGAAAGTAACTTTTCTGGATGAAGCTGATTTAGAATTAAACACAGTAGATGGTCAAGAGATTACAGTAAAAGGTATGATAAGATTAAATCTCAGTTTCACAGAAACTACAAGACCATTCTCTGCATTGTTCTATATCGTTGAAAACTTAGCAATTAAAGCTCATATGTTACTGGGCTTAAGATCCATGAGAACTGAGAACATAACTATACTCCCACAAATGAATGGAATAGACTTTGATGATGAATTTATAGAGGAAATACTTTCAGAGCCCTCACCGATTGGTAGAAGAGAGCCAAAAAGAATTGGTAATATTAAAGGCTTAAACAAACATACACAAACAGATGAGTGTATAGATCCACTTACACCAGCAACCCCATCCTCCAGAATTAGTGACCCAGCTAACAGTACTGATTTATCAATTTTTCCAGCCCATCTCACTAATGATTTGGTTATACCACCTAATTCATACATGAAGGTTACCATAAAGAGCAAATTACGGAATAGTACTGTTCTTGTCTTAGAAGAATTATGTAAAGTAAAAGGATTGTCAGTAGAAAACGCATTATGTCATACGAACGACGAAGGGCTAACTCAGATATTCATTATTAATCACATGAATGGGGAAGTTCAGTTGAAGAAGGGAACTTGCATAGTTAATATTGAAAAATGTTTCGCCCCTGTGAAGGAAATAAATATTGGTGGAGTAACAAGTGAGATAAAATCTACGGATAGAGAAAGAATAAAGAGAATTTAATTCACTCAGGTGAATTTGACAGAAGAAAATGATTTGTTAACCCTGCTGGAAACACACAGGGACACCGTAGCCTTGCCCGGAGAACGATTAGGGTGTACTAACTTGATTAATCACATGATTAATGTGCACCCAGAAACACCACCAATTTTCGTACCAGCTTATCGCATACCACACTCCCAACGTACACTTGCTAATCAGTATGTCGATGAAATGTTAAAGCTTGGAATTATTGAGCCTTCAGTTTCTCCGTGGAACGCTCCCCTTTTCTTTGTGCCCAAGAGAAATGGAGAAATGCGTGCGGTAGTAGATTACCGTAAACTAAATAATCACACCATCCCAGACAGATTTCCCATGCCATTGCTAAGTGATGTGCTACAGAATATTGGTCCTGAGAATAATATATTCTCGACCATCGATCTCCTAAACGGATACTATCAGATTCCGGTATCTCAGGAGTCACGTAAATACACTGCCTTTTCAACAAACAGAGGCCATTATCAATATACAAGAATGCCAATGGGACTGAGGACAGCCCCTGGTACGTTCCAGCGTCTTATGAATTACGTATTGTCCGGAATTTTAGGACAAGGAATATTTGTTTATCTTGACGATATTATTATCGCAACGAAGAATATTAAGGATCATCTCAGGAAATTAGACTTACTCTTACAAAAGCTTAGTGATGCTGGATTAAAAATTAAACTTTCTAAATGCAAATTTTGCTTTAAGGAAATAAATTTCTTAGGCCACAAATTAAGCTCTGATGGTATTCACACCACTGATGACAAAATACAGGCAGTGAGAGATTTTCCTGAACCCACTACGACTGACGAAGTTAGACAATTTTTAGGTCTGGCTGGGTACTATAGGTCCTTCGTACCACAGTTCTCTCATATAGCCTTCCCTCTATTCCAACTACTCAAAAAAGATGCTGTATTCCAATGGGAAGAAGAACAAAAAAGGGCATTTAACAATCTAAAAATTAAACTAACGAATGCACCTTGTTTAGCATATCCAGATTACACGAAATCATTTCTTATTTGTACAGACGCATCAGTTAAAGGATTAGGGGCTGTACTGATGCAGGAAGATAAAAGAGGAAAGAATCAACCAATTGCATTTGCCAGCAGACAAACAAGAGGTGCGGAGAAAAATTATAGCACTACAGACTTAGAGGCACTTGCAGTGATTTTTGCATTACAAAAGTTTCGAGATTTGGTATATGGTTACGAAATCCACTTATTCACCGACCATAAACCACTGGTGGGTATGTTTAAAGAAAAACTCCTTTCTGGGAGGAGAGCAAGATGGAAATGTACAGTTGAAAACTACAATGTACAAATACATTATATACAAGGTAAAATGAATATAGTAGCGGACGCATTATCTAGGAACCCGAACACAATTCAGGTTGCGGCGTTAGATCTCAAAGGAAATATCCCAAACCACGAGGATATCGCAAAGGCACAAAGACTTGACCCAGTATGGTCAAAAGTAATATACAAGTTAGAAAGTGGAGATGACATACAATTACCCAAACTGCATGTCCCACTTGAACAATTCACAATGGTCAATAATACATTATACAAAATTAACTCTAAACAACCAAAACGCCAAAGAAATACTAACCAGTTGGTAGTACCTAATGACATGATACCCCAAGTATTACGAATGATACACGACAGCCCACATGCAGGACACCCTGGAAAGGATAAGACATTCAACCAAGCCCAGCTATTATATTACTGGCCTTCATTACGAAGAGATATACACAATCATATAGACAGATGCGAATCATGTGCGAAACACAAAGGATACCCAATCACACCTGCACCGATGGGTAATTACCCAGTACCACATCAGCCATGGGACGTTGTCGCTGTTGATTTACTCAAGATGCCATTATCATACAATAATAACCTATACTTATTCGTAGCAACGGATCATTTTTCCCGTTATGTCATTTTAGCTCCAATTAAAGATAAGACAGCAGAGACAGTAGCAAAGGCAATAACAGATAATGTAATATGTCGCTTTACTACCCCAAAGGTATTAATAAGTGATAATGGAGGAGAATTTAATTCTGAGATCTTACAAGAAATATGTAAACAATACAACATTAAAAAGGTTAACGTTTTGGCCTATCACCCAGCATCGAATGGGTTGGTAGAGAGACAAAATAAAAAGGTATTAGATGTGCTACGACACATTCTCAGTGAAAATTATGCAAGCTGGGATGATTGGATTCCCAGAGTAGAGGCCTCCATTAAAGGGTCTATAAATAAGTCCATTGGTGACACACCACATTTCATTATATATGGCACGGATAAAAAATTACCATATGAGCTCCTAGAAGGTGACGGCATGCCTATATACAATTACGATGATTACTCTAAACTCCGTTTACGTGAATTCCAGGACATACACAAAAGAGTGCAAAAACAATTAACGATGTCCAAGGAAGAAATGACGGAGGCATTTAACAAAAAGGCAAAAGATTCACCTATCAGCTTAGGAGACATTGTTTACGGAGTCATTCATACGAGAGACAATAAATTATCCCCTAAATTTGAGGGCCCATACAGAGTAATTAACATAAAGGCAAACAAAGTTTTAATTAAGTCACTTTCAAGTGGCGAGGAAAAACAAGTTCATATTGACCATTTAAAACGAGTTTCAAGGGAATTATCACATAATTATTCAGCCTCGGATACAACCGAACAGGTGAACGTACCTCAAGAAACCAAGCAAGAACACAACAATGATTACAAAAAGAAATTAAGGTCATATACCAAACAATCGAACATAGGTGCAACTATTCCAATGAAATCTACAGTACATCATTTACGAGAATTAAATATCGATTTAAACTCCTTCTATAAATGAAATAACAGCCAACCGTAACGCACATCATCACTATCATCAACCACAGCTTTATAGGAAATTAATAGATTTTTTTTTTTCGGTAGGTTACGATGAAGGGACTTATGCTATGGATTCTCCTATACATAGTAAGGGTATATGCGCACCTAGACCCCAAGCATATAGTACGACAAGGATGCCTCATAGCTCCAACGGCCACGACTACAATCGTCAAGGATGTCATGAGTACTGAAATAAGTCTAGATTACTTGTATGACTTACCTACTTATATAGAAAGACTTGCGACGCCGATGCGAACTCTGGACTTCAAGATAGGGAATTATGTTTCACAATCACATATCACCAAGGAGGTGGATGAAATGGTGAAGTTAGCGAAATGGAAACTAGAACAGGCGAAGTCAACTATGCTCGTCATGATCCAAGATCTCCCATCTTATGGAACAGAGGTGCTGAGCGACAGGAACAACATCACACGTACTCGCCAAAAGCGCGGTTTGTTCGATCTGGGCGGCGCAATTCTTGGGAACATCTTTGGATTGGCTACAGAGGATGACCTTAAAGAAATAAACAAAAAATTTAATAAGATAGCTCAGGTACTAACATACCAAGATAAATTCATCACAGGACAGAACTCAGCAATGAAAACAATTGTGAAAAATCTGAAACAAGCAGAAAACGTAGCTCTCGAGAGTATAGATAAAATAAATAACTTGGAGGGTAACGTTACCCTTTTCCAGCACTTCTCCATCATCACAGAACATATTGACACGATTCTACTACAATTAGAGAACACTAGAGATCATTTCAGGGCACTTATGCAAGGAATTTCGAATGCTGGTGATGGCAAGATCACAAATGACTTACTCCCAGTTCATGAGCTACGTCAGATAGTTAGTCAAGGCATACATAAACATAAATTGAAGCCATTGTTCCGCAGTAGGGAATTTATGCAATATTACCCGTACTTGGAAGCAACACTAACACCAACATCAGTGATAGTTCATGTACCATTCATCACGGAAGACCTGTTCACAGTATACCAAATACACCCCTTCCCCTATAGAAACAACAACACTTTAGTCATCATCAACATCAACACAGACACCGAACTCATCATGGTCTCCAAGAGACGAGACACTGTCACTTTCGCAAGTGAGTCAACGATTGAGCGAAAGTGCCGCACATCCTTACATGCTGTTCATCTTTGTCCTGCGTACATTTTCACGTTTCAGCCTACTGATACGGTCCCTTGTGAAATGGCTATCATCAGCAATAACAATATTCATCATCATTGCAACTTCACTTTTGCTCCAGATAAACTTGTACACCATCAACGCATTGGACACTCGCAGTTTTTTTATTTCCCTCATAACACATCAGTTTACATAGTCTGTCCAGATATACCACCATCTCATACATCAGCCTCAGGATTATACATAGCACCAGACTACTGTGCGGTATTTACACCATCCATGTCTACTTTTTCCACCATCAATCACTACGCCATCCT
This sequence comes from Coenobita brevimanus, assembly GCF_032717465.1. Taxonomy (NCBI): domain Eukaryota; kingdom Metazoa; phylum Arthropoda; class Malacostraca; order Decapoda; family Coenobitidae; genus Coenobita; species Coenobita brevimanus. Next base: position 39,822,355 of record NC_136997.1, on the reverse strand, counting down.
CAATCATACACACAAACATTTCCACCCACTGCCTGATATGGACTTAAACATGAGCACAAGTATTAAGCTGACTTCACCTAAGTTTGAAACTATGCAGCTGATCAATGAAACAATGAAGCCCTGGGAAGATTTGAGTTTGAGTATGTTCAACCCATATTATGTGTATAGCCAAGCACCTTCTGTCTTCATAATTATCTGCATTGTTGTTGCAGTATTGCTGTTGGCCATGCACAGAATGCATGCAAGAATTGCTAATTTGGAGTCATTGTTTAGTGGGGGGAGAGGTAACATCACAGTTAACCACCCTGAATGAAGTGTATATATTTTGTATATAGTATTAATTATATATATATAAAAAAAAAATAATAATAATAATAATAATAACACAAAGAAGAATGACCCATATATGGCAGACCAGTACCATTATCTTTAAATGAAATATTAGTAACTCTTACAATATTCTTAATTTTAAACTATTTTTATTCTTGCATGTATGCAATTCACTATAATAACCCAAGTACATACTGTATTACAGTTAAATAATTTACTTTAATGCATTTATTCCAATATGTATTCAACTTATTTAAAATGTAATATTACTGAATAATCACTATTTACTATGCATAATATATGTATACAATATTCATACAATTATGTTACTTTACAATATTATGTATTTCACTTAATTAGCTTATAAGTTCATTATAATGTGTATGTAGTATGTATTAATATATTATAACTATTAAATGTCGATGGTACGCCATTTTGCGCGGCAGAGCAATGTGGTAGGTCTCCATATTATAATTGCAAATCATACTAGATAGATAGATAAATAGATAGATAGAGAGACAGATAGAAGCAGGAAGTCAAACGATGAGAAGGTGTTGTGTTTGCGAGAATCGAGCAGCGCTAAACGCTTACACGGGGGAAAGCTGACGGCAGCGGCCAGTAAGATGATTCAGTTAGCTGTCAGCAGTCCTCTCGTGAGAAAGTTCTGTTGCCACGAGGAAGATACGTGACACACACACCCTACTACACGAGATGTGAGGAAAGAGAGTTTAGAAGGAGACAAGCGACCCTATAGGGAGGTCGAGACGGAGATTAGCTTGAGAACAGAGAGAGAGAGAGAGATAGCGAGACAGGGAGGTAGCTACCCAGGACTTATACTATTATACCTGTTTAATATTTCCAAGACAAATAAAGATAGTCCCATACTATTCTTTACCTCTCCCGTCACTACATGACATCTGGTGGGGAAACTACTACAAGATATAAAAGCCGCTCGACCACAAGTCTAACATATACTTCTCTACAATTAACTACAAAGTCTTTATGACAGCTTGAGCAAGCAAGAATCCTTAGGGTGCTTCTGTACAACCTAGCTTGAGTATGACTAGGAACAAAGTGCTAACTCCACCAGATCTAGGAGCAGAGTGAGTGAACGCGGCAAACCCCAACTCTTCATCGAATTGTGAGTTGCCAACTCTTATTTAATTACAGTACTAAATACAGTTAAATTACATCATGATATGTCCAGGGCAAATCTAATAAATTAATCTTAGTTTTACTTAAACTAATGTTAGACCAAATATTCCCTTTAACTATGTAAATATCTTAATTCCACATCTGCCTTAACGGGAGAATCTTTCCCTGCTTGCCACGTCACCTAACGCGCAGACGCAGTTTACGTCAGTGGAAAATACTACATAATTACATGTATTTACAAAGTATAGACGTCCACGAGGGTTAAATGCAGTAGCATTTAATTTATCAATAACAAGAATTATTAAAGAGAACGTAATTTCTGGGTTATTAAAACCGCTTGAACAATTAACTACGGACTCAATTTTTCCTCTGTGTTTAACCAGGGATAACTATGATAAAAATAGAGAGCGCTACTGCTCTGGGGGAAAATATTTCCCACAGTTTTGGGGCCGGCGGAATATGATATGCTGTATCATGTAATATGACCTTTAGCCAAGAGTTCCCTCCATAGTTGTCGAGAACCCTGTGCTGCGGCCCTTCTAGGTCACGCCTCTTGACCCATTTGATCTTCACCATCCCCTGGATCCGGAGTGGCTGCTAACTCAAGGGGTACCAGTTTATCAATTGTTTTTATACTGGTATGTCCCCTGCATTTTATTTTTACAAGTCTCAGCACCCCTTCAGAATCTGGGTGTGTGGAGATCACTTTAGCTAATGGCAACTGGGATCTTGGCTGTTCAGTCTTCACTAAGACCACATCTCCTATGTTAATAACTGATTTGTTGCTGGCAGCTTGAGCTCCATAAAACCTCTCACGTAGGCTCAAAAGATACTCTTCACTCCAATGTCTGTTCCCAGTATCCAGCACCCTTTTCAGACGTTGATATCCCTCCCGATGATGTTGTCCTAAATCATTTTTTTCTATGTTAGGATCATCAACTTCTTCCTGGATATCCATACAAGGCATCGGATGGAGCTTCCTGCCATGTAACATGTGAGCTGGTGCTAAGGCCTCTAGCGAGTCGCTAGTGTCATCTTGATAAGTCAAGGGTCTATTATTAATCCTGGTTTCAATTTCAGTTATTACTATTCTTAAATCTTCTCTCGTGATCTTAGTTCTATGTAATGTTTTCCTCAGGCTGGTCTTGACAATACCAATCATTCTTTCGGTAAATCCATTTTGCCATGGAGCTCTTGGAGCTGTGAACTGCCAAATACAATTTCGGATTCCCAGCGCCGACTTAACCTTTGGGTCGTTCATTATGTTCTACAGTAAAGGTGCTGCTCCAACGAAATTAGTTCCGTTGTCGCTTATTAACTTGCCAGGACAAAATCTTCTAGCTGCAAATCTGCGAAAGACATTGAGGAATGTCTCTGAGCTTAGGTCTTCCGCTAGTTCTAGATGGACTGCTCTTGTGTAGGCACAAGTAAATAAACAAATGTAAACTTTATGAGGAGTTGCCTCACCCGTAACAGTTATAGCCCCTGTGTAGTCCACTCCTTTTATATGGAAGGGCCGACTTATGTTCACCCTATCCTTCGGTAGGGCTGGTGGTCCTGGGTAGATATAAGGTCGCTGCTCATACCTCCTACAAATGATGCAGTTCTTGAGATATTTTTTAATAACCTGTCTACCCTTAGGAATCCAGTACCTTTCCCGAATTTGTTCTAAGGTCTGCGGTACACCTCCATGGAGAGTGGAATCATGGGCTTCCTTTATAATAAGTTGTACAAAGCATCCACTCTTAGGTAATAAAATGGGATGTTTGGTATGGATGGGCAAGTCAGCCTTTACCAATCGGCCTCGACATCTTATCAGACCTTTTCCGTCTAAGAACAAGCCTAAATTCTTCATCAGCTTATTCCTCTTTCCAGTGTCTTGGCCTAAAAGTTTATATATTTCCCCGTAAGAATTTCTTTGTACTCTTTTCAGCCAGTATTCTAGGGGATCTAATTTCTGAAACCCCACCTTCTTATTCAAAAATTCAAGAACCAATTTAGTAGTATTTAGAAGTTGTCTTATTGACGAGAATCGGCTGATGTCAATTGCTTCTGGCTCAGGTACTATAGGATCCAAGTTCACTACACTAATCTCAGCAATACTGTACTGTTTCTGTTCAGGCCAATCCTTAGTGAGTAACCATTTAGGACCTTTAAACCACAAATTATCTTTGATCAGTCTCTTTACGGTCGAACCTCTCGAGAGCAGATCAGCTGGATTTTGTTTGGAGGACACATGCATGAAATTAAATTTGGAAAACAGCTCTTTAATAGTCTTCACTCTATTACGGACGAAAGGATATTTAACTGTCTTCCTTCCCTATCCAGTAAAGACAAAACTCACTGTCAGTCCATATGTAAATATCCTCAAACTGAGTATCAAGAGTTGTGGTTATATACCTGGCCAATTTAGTTCCTACTTCTATGGAAGCCAATTCCATTTGAGGTAGGGTTCTTTCTTTAATTGGCGCAACTCTGGCTTTGGACATTATAATCTTACTATCCTCTCCTGTTGCGCAATAAGCTACTGCTCCATAGGCCCTTTGAGAAGCATCACAAAATATGTGTAAGTGCGACTTCTCATTACTGTTTATTTTCCTGGGAATACATATGCTTGATGTAGTTTCAAACTCCTTTCTTATCTGTTCCCATGTCTCACCTAATTCAGTGTCCCAGTCTAACTTTTCTCGCCAAGCCTCCTGTACTAAACATTTACCCCTAATAACTATAGGACTGACAAATCCTAATGGGTCAAATAGCTTGGAAACCTGACTTAACAAGGACCTCTTGGTGAAAGTGACATCAGAGAACTTAATTGGTTTCAAACTTATTACATCAGCTGTTGAATCCCAGTTAAGACCTAACACATTTTGAATTTTGGGAATGTCAGAATCTGGATAGTCCTCTTGTATTTTATTCCTCAAAAGCGGTGAATTTGTATTCCAGCTCTGTAACGGCAAATTTGCCTTCCCACATTCGGAATGGGCTACTTCATAAGCCTTCAAAGCTTCCGATTCTGTATCACCAACACCTTGCAAATTATCCATATAAAAAGCCTGCCCTATTTCTGGGCATTTGGCATTTTCAAAATGATGCTTTAAAGTGTTGCAAAGTAGGAAAGGACTAGCACAAGAGCCAAAGAGCACCGATCTCAAACAATAAGTTTTCAATGGACTATCCTCATTTTGAGGATCATGAGGCCAGAGGAATTTTGTAAATTTCCTATCCTCATCTCTCAGTCCTATTCTGAGAAAAGCCTTACTAATGTCTGCTGTGTAAGCGTAAGGTTTCTCTCTACATCTTAGTAACACATTCCCTAACTTCTCTGTTAGTGTAGGTCCAGAGTATAGGCAATCGTTCAAGCTAGCTGATCCCTTGGACGCTTTACTACTACAGTTGAATACTATCCTTATGGGAGTAGTTACTGAATCCTCGCTTACAGCATGATGTGGTAAGTAGTGTCCTTCTTTGTGGTTAACAGGGTATTCTACCTCTTCTATAAATTTATTCTTCAATTGATCCCTTATAATATTATCATATAGGATCAGATGTTCTGGTTTGTCTCTCAACTTTCTTAGAGGAGAATTTAACTGAGCTTTAGCTGCTTGGTAATTTGTTGGTAACTCTGAATGGTTTAGTTTCCATGGTAATCCTACCCAATATTTTCCATCCTTAAATTCCACAGACTGATTATACAAGTCCAATGTTATTTTATCTTCAGGGGTTGGTTCCTCAGAGTGTATACCTATCCTGTCTAGGTCCCACAGTTTGTGTACAGGTTCAATGTTTTCATCCAACAAGTCATTTACCTGAGTAGGTTCTAATTCTGCACCTATTCTAGCTACCATCAATGACTGTGTGGGGGTAACAAACACTAAGTCTACTAGTTTGGCCTCTCCTTTAACTTGTTTTGGAAAAGGCAACTGACCCATAATAAGGTTACCTCCTGGACTCTTGAACAACTGTACCTTATTCCTTTTGAAAGTCCTATGTAGGAATCTTCCACAATAATCAGAACCAATTATCATTTTTATGGGACCCACAGTATCTGATTCAACATTCTGTTTAGCCAACTTTATCCCTGAGCTTTGTACATGATCAGAGGTTTCCTTCAATCCCTTTATGTATATACTTGTCTCCATAGTATCAAGCACAGCTGCTGTTATACGGCATTTATATCTGCCTAATTGTATTACAGGTCTAACTAAATCAAAAGACTGAGCCTTCCTAGTTGTTAAGAATCCTGTAATGGCTAGATTTACCTTGCCGATAACTGGTAACTTTCATTTCTTCACAATGTCTGCAGAAATGAAAGTTTTCTGAGCACCCGTATCAAACAGGGTACATACTAATTGGTTTCTATTCTCAACCAATACTTTCACATCTGCTATTGGTACTGCAGCTGGCGTTACTAATGGAGCATTCCCTTTTGCAATTGTCATATTGACGCTTGCAGGTTTAGGAGCCTCAATTTTCCTCCTAGGGCATAAAGCACTATGATGATGATCTTTTTTGCATTTAAAGCAAAGATTTAATTTAGTCTTACAGTCCGCGGCAGTATGTTCGGAGTTCATACAGATTATACAACACCCCAGTTCCTGAAGCTTCCCTACTCTACAGCATAATCAGGGTAGTGTTGACAAAATACACTGGAATGTTGCTCACCACAAAAGACACAAACTTTCCTGTCTTTTACCATGGAAGGTTTTATTTCCTTAATATCCTCAGCATGTCTATTCCTTATCTTTAATACTTTATCCTTGGCCTTTGTGGAGCTAAGGAAAGTACCTATCTCTTCTTTAGGCACATACCTAGTCTTCTCTGACTTACTTTCCCAATCAGTTGGTTAGTGGGTTTTTTCTTTACTTCAGTCTTCTGTTTGACCTCAGTAGTGTTTAATGTTCCTTGCAAATGTTTACAGAGTTGCATCAAGCCTTCCTCAATCTCTTCACAGGAGAAATTATCCTTCTGGTACCTACCATACAAAGCATCCTTGGTTTTCGGTGGTAGCTTTAAGGACACAGTTCTTGAAAGCACCCAATCTGATATCTTAATATCTTCGTAAGTACCTAAGGCCCTTAATTTACAACTTATTGCAATTCTAAATTTTTGCAAGGAATCAAAATCGTGCCTAGGCGTGGGTAATTCTATTAGAGCCCTTAATAATTGATTTATAACTTGTTCCCTGTCTTCGTAATTTTGTTTTAGGATGGTCAAAGCCACCTCATAATTATTTTCTTCTGGTAATTCTTTTATCAGTTGATATGGTGTTCCTTTGACCTGTCCTAACAAATACTTAAGTTTGGTGACTTTAGGGAGATCCGTTCTATCGTGTACCAAATATTTGAACTGATCCCAGAAAGATTTCCAGTTCTGCTCTCCATCAAATTCCGGAAGCGTTATTTGTGGTAACACAGCTCTACTCTGCTGTGCCACAACTTGTGTTTCCGCGGCAGTGTCAGCTAATTCTGACTCTAGTGTCTTTACTACAATTAAGTATTCTTCTAATTTGTCTTCAAACTTCGTAGTTTCTGACTGTAAGAGTTCCTTATTCTCAGCCTTTACTATAGTCGCTTCTAAAGTTAAGTAACTCTCTTCGTACTTACTCCATCGATCTTTCAGGATATTTAGGAGACTATTTATTCTCTCCTTGGACAGAGGTATTTGGTCCAACGACTGGCTAAAATCATTTATGGCTCTAGTTACCCATCCTGCCTTACTACTAGAAGATCTTTGCAATAAAGAAACAGACATGTTGACGGAGTTCCAATTTAATAATTTATTTATGAATTCCAACCACAATTTTACCTCAGCTTAGTAATGATTTGATTATTTTAAATTTTGAAGAGGGTAGAGATTAAGTCCTCATTGTGCAAATTATCCCCTCTCCCAATTTCGTAATATTCATTACAGCTCAGCTAACTATTTAATTTAATTTTGAGGAGTGTAGGGATTAGGTCTATAGTTTCAACCTATCTCCCAGGGTTATTAAACCTCTAGGGTTTTATTTCATCCCCACACTCAATTGCCAAAACACCCATATTCCCAGAGCTCAGAATTAATTACCTCAATACTCCATAGGCCCACCCATAGCTTGTACAGCATAGAACTCTCCTTTCTTATGTTCTACATAATTTATAAATTTCTGCAGAACCGCTTCCCTACCATGATGGTTCCAATGTATACCATCAGCTTTCAACATTGGTTGGAAGGGCTTGGCATTAAAATGTATAAAATCCCTTCCCTTCCTGGCCCGTTGCAACTTTCGGTTTACAGCTCTGCTAATTAATTTATATGTTCCATAACAAACTGGAGAGCCATATGGCAGGTTCCTTGGCTCGAGGAGGGTTATTGCTACTGAGGATTTACAAGAGCCCTCTATGGCTCCTACCACTGCTAAAATATTCTCCACAACTTCATTGCAACCGAACGTGGTAGTAGCTATGCCCATTAAAAGCAACTTTAAACACATTCAGCGCTTCGGCACACATCGGTTTTCCTCACTCGGGGCACCAAAAATGTGAAAAATGTTTAATAATTCTGGTAAACAAATCGGGGCCCTCTTTCTGGGCACCAAAATGTGAAAAATATTTAATGTATCCAAGTCGGTATCCCTGCCGGGACACCGCTATCCCAGAATTTTCTGGTACACAACTCGTAGGGTGTTACCTTTCCCTAAAGTTGTCTAAGTAAATTAAACAAGTCTCATAGAGTTAGGCGAAACTTAAACTTAACTCACCTACAATAACTATTTCTCTTCTATCTCATAGCTAATCCCCCCTTGAATTGGCCAATTCGTAAAGGTTACTTAGCTAGTGAAGAGGGAGTGATCATTAACCGATGACGATGAGGCTGCCTGGTGAAGTTCCTTGAGCAAGCAAGCGTCCTTAGGGTCCTTCTGTACAACCTATCTTGAGTATGACTAGAAACAAAGTGCTAACTCGACGAGATCTAGGAGCAGAGTGAACGCGGCAAACCCCAACTCTTCATCGAATTGTGAGTTGCCAACTCTTATTCAATTACAGTACTAAATACAGTTAAATTACATCATGATATGTACAGGGCAAATCTAACAAATTAATCTTAGTTTTACTTAAACTAAAGTTAGACCAAATATTCCCTTTAACTATGTAAATATCTTAATTCCACATCTGCCTTAACAGGAGAATCTTTCCCTGCTTGCCACGTCCCCTAACACGCAGACGCAGTTTAGGTCAGTGGAAAATACCACATAATTACATGTATTTACAAAGTATAGTTGTCCACGGGGGTTAAATGCAGTAGCATTTAATTTATCAATAACAAGAATTATTAAAGAGAACGTAATTTCTGGGTTATTAAAACCGTTTGAACAATTAACTACGGACTCAATTTTTCCTCTGCCTTAAACCAGGGATAACTATGATATAAATAGAGAGCGCAACTGCTCTGGGGGAAAATATTTTCCACACCGTCGATCACCTGTGTAAGGTTACTTTTTTCATTCTGTTCCCTGCCCTCCCTTTTGGGCCACTCTATATCTAGTAAGTTGGAGCCCATCATCCACTCACTGGATGTAGTGCTGCCTTCAGGTGACTCTACGGTGAGTGGGAGCTAATGATTCATTGCAAACTAGGAAACCATTTACTACGCACAGTGGTAACTATGTAACCAAATGACGCCTGGTGGTTTAGCGGGTAAAGCCGCTCCATCAGGACTGAGCCTTATGACTATATATCCGAGGATGATTAGGGTTTGTTGCTCACATAATGCCACTCAGGAGAGAGTGAGGCTAGTCACCCTCGGCTTAAATATCTGGACTAAGAAGCCTAGCCGTGGAGCCCTACACTCCTGAGGAAGCAAAAAAAATAAAAGATGGTGTGTAACTGGAGAGAGTCCATTTCGACCCTCGACCTTGGCTTCAGTCCTGGTGCCATAGGACTACCTCTCACTCTTGCTAGCATTCAAGCTACGCAGCAGGAGAAACAATGTTAATTTTATTTTAGTAATCTTATCTAAACACAACTTTACTCAGCTCAGGAGAGATATGCTGTACTGAAAGGGTTAATTAAAGCTAAATCTTATTACAATTCAGTTTATTTATACAATCTAGAGATAATTTTATTTAACTTAGGAAATATCTCTTTCACTGAAGGTTTTAATTAATCATCAAACCACTTCTCTTCGTAAATTCTCTCTTAGCTCTAGATACACGCTGGTTCATAAATACCACTCCACTGGAAACTCAACTTTTGGAATTTTGTGTTGTGGAGACAAATCAGTTTTATTGTGTGGGCTCGGGTGTGGCAGTGGGTGTGGGAAATAAGTAAATAGTACAGGGTGGACATTGGTAACGCTGGCTGAGACGTCCCCGCAACACACCAGAAATTGCCCGGTGGAGTGGAAGAGCGGCGCTATGTATGGACCACCCTGGATAAGTTTCAAAAGAGTGATGTGGTTCTTGGAGCGATGAAGTTGTAGATGCAGTTTGTCCTTTTACTTTTTTATATGTTTCGTATTCTCAGATATACCTAATGAACTTTTTGAACTTCTTTTCACCAATATCAGCCAATAATATTCATTTTGAGGGCCCTAAGGATGAGAGTCTTGGCCTAAACAACCCACACACTCGCCCAGTTTTGCATGAACAGGCCAGTTTCTTCAGGCGACCGGACAGGCTGACCCTACGTGGACGAGTATGGGGACCTTTTGGAACTCTCTCAAAATGTTTCACCTTCAAGTATTGGTTGCGGTCCTGTTCCTTCTCTTTTGAGCATACCAACTTTCCAGCTCGTCCTCTTCCTACCTCATCCGCTTACACCATCTCCGAGGTTCCCAGTTTGTTATCGTAGCTGCTTGTCTGTTGTCTGTTCATGACGATTTCTACTTTTCATTGTTGTAGTTATAGCCTTTACTTGTTCCCTTAACCAAAAAGGTCAGTTGTTTCCAGCCTTATCGTAGTTACTTGTTTGTTATCTTTCCAACAAAATTTTATCTGTTAATATTTCTACTTTTTTACTGTAGTGGTTATACTTTGAACTTACTGCACTCCGTCAACTAAGAAGGTGAGTTGCTTTTCCCATCAATGTGATCGTTTCGTTTCGTTTCGTTTATAAAAGCTCCGACTTGCTTGCCTCCGTTGGCTTTGGTCACTTCATGGCGGCTCCCCACGTTGCTTGATCTCTGGCAGCCACTCTTCAGTCTCTCCTCACAGTTATTTATTCCAGCTGCGAGTGTGACACAGAACATTATCCTCTCCACTCTTCTTTCACCCCTGTTAAATATGCGTATCGGGGCCTCTGTCAAATGATCATAACAGCGAATCCATTTAATGCTTTATTCAGAAACAAAATAAATATATGACAAAACTCTCCCACAATCATACGTACAAGGTTATTCTTCAACAAAACTGCATAAAATTGGGAAAAGTAAAGGTTGTTAGATTTTGTCGTTGTTCTTTTTGTTTGTGGTGGTGACGGTGGTGGTGATGTGAGGGTGGTATTCGCTGTGTGGTAGCAGTGTAGGATGGATGTTGAAATTATGTGTTGATAGCGGTGGTGATGTTGGCTATTGAATGATGATGTTAAGTAGTAGTAGTAGTAGTAGTGGTAGTAGAAGTAGCAGACCCAGGTTCATTTGCAATGCGACCTCAGTGAACTGTAGGCTGAAGTTGCCCCTATCCTGCAGCCACCATCCTTCTTAATGGGGGGATAGGGAAGGGGATGAGTGACGTTTGTAAAACCAGGTAGCGAAGCCACCCGGTCATATTGATGCAACCATGTGAAGGCGCTCCTTTCCAGCACCTGATATTAAGTATCCAGTGCTGGTGGTATTGGCTGACTGTACAGTAGGTGTGCTGGTTCGATGTTGGCACTGAGTGTTGGCTGAGTGGTGTTGCTGGACTGGGTGTTGGTGATGTTGGAAAGTGTTGTTTATTGGTGGCGATGGGAAAGCTTCGTTGGCTCTTCACAATGCACTCTGGCAGTTTGAGAAGAGCAGCCAGAACAGCACCCAGACAGAGTACTATGAAGGCGCCTTGTAGATGCTAGTGGTGGTGGTGGTGTTGCTGTTGGTGATGGTGGTGAGCATCATACTAACTTCACAACACACTCCAGCAGCAGGGTAAAGACAGCCAGAACAACACGCAGACCCAATGCTATGAAGGCTCCCTGTAGATGCTCCAGGTTCAACACACCCGTCCCATGAACCTGCACAGAACAAGAACAATACGTGGACTCATTTTGGTGTTTGTCACCTCATGGGAACTCAAAACTATACTTCTGTTATCTTACAAAACAAGGACAGTCTGAATACTCATTTTCGTATTCATATCACTTCTTGACAATTCAAAACTATATTTCTGATGCCTTGAAAACTGACCAACTACTGTACTTATTCCAATCTCCGTTTTCCTTTCAGTAATCGTCTGGTCCTAATTATATGAAACTGTGAGTACTATTTCTCAGTCCTTATATTTCTCCTCTGCTATCCTTGTCAGATTATGTTCAGGTAAGGTTATGCTTGGGTGATGATGATAAAGATTTCAGTTGATTAGGCGACGACTAGGGAAGACTAAGACACTCTTAAGATGATACTGATAAGGTGATGATGATGATGATGATGATGATAATGGTCTGATTCGTGCTGCTATGATGATGATGATGATGATGATGATGATGATAATAATAATAATAGTCCTGATTCGTGCTGCTACGGTGATGATAATAAAAATGATCTAATCTGCACAGGTGAAGGTTAAAAACAAAGCCGTGCAACAAAACTTACTTGCGTGGTAGGTACGTCGATACTCCTAACGTGCATCTCATATATTTTTCCCAGTATGCCTGTTTCCACGATGCGCTGAAGGCTGTGCGATATTACAGGGGTGAAGGCAGTGTTGCGACGCAGATACCATGTCATGTGGTCGTTGTAGAGCTGTGAGGGTGGATAATGGTTTGGTGAGAGAGAGAGAGAGAGAGAGAGAGAGAGAGTTTATTAGTTTCACACACACGCACTCACACACAGAGTTAGAGTAGCTTCACATACACACATACGCAGAGAAAAAAGGAGAGTCTAATACAGTAGCTTCACACACACACACACACACAGACACACACACACACACACAGAAAGGAGAGAGTCTAATCCACGAGCTACACACACACACACACACACACACACACACACATAGGAGTTCCATTTATCAAGCTATTATTTTTGTAGAACTGAAAATTGCTACCCATTTCTAATATTGTCCCAAGACTTACATAAACATACAGTGAATTTGTTGTGATTATAGTGAAAGCAAGTACTTTTTTTTTTTAACAAGAGAAAATGAGAAAATAACTGCTGACCTCATTCGCCTGACTCTCTCCCTTTATCGGTTATCCTTTATCAATTATCTTTTATCAGTTATCCTTTATCAGTTATTGTATCGGTACACGGCTAGCACTAAATATCGTGCCACCGCTAGCACCAATAAAATGTATCGTCGCACTGCTGGCCACCAATTTAATGTAGCCGTTATGGAGTAGCAGTTGACTACATATTAAGTGTTCTGCTGTTTTAGTATAACTAGACCACCGTGTTGGATCGACGACACTGTCTGTAGTACACGTCAGCTACTCGCCGTCACTGCCCGACACTTCCCACCAAAGGTCCTCTGCCACGAGAAGGTGGAAGCTGGTCTGTTATTAAGTGGTAGCGTAAGGTGACAGAAATGAGCAGATTAAATCTCTCTTTATTGGGTACAGAGTAATATAACTGCGACCCGAGAGATATGTAAGAGCGATACCACCTTCCTTTAAAACTGTAAAACGGCTTCTGACGCTGTACACTCACCGAGCCGACTAGGGCGCGGTGCTGAGGTCAGCTAAAAAGTGAGGTGCCGAGCATTACATATACTCTGGGCTTATGCAAAAAGTAGAGATAAATGACAGCTCTACTAGCACATTATACACCTCTATTAAATGGCATTAAGTACATTCACATATGCCAACATAATAAATGGTTCCCCAGGACTTTACACTTACGCACTATTCAGATATCTTTTCACTTCTCCTAACCTTCATTTTATAATTGAAACAGGGTGGCACTTGTGGTCTGCCATCCACCTTCTTCTATACCACAGCTAACAGCGAAATGATATTTGGTTATTCATCATTCACACTTCATTACACACTGTTAATTATGACTAAACAGCTTTTAAAAATTGTTATGTAAAATGTGTGATACTACAACTTCATATGGAAAAAGATGTTGACACCAGAACATCGCTCGGCCACACCAATGACGTCCTCGTCGACATTGTTGTCCTAACTACCGTGTAGCCTAACCAGAGTGTAGGGTAGCTAACTATTCAGGAACATCCACTTGCAATCCTCGAGTTCGGACACGTGGTATCAGTGGGTTCCTTAATTGGCGCCTTAAATAGTAGCCTAAACCACAAACACAGGACAAGACCACAATAAGTAGAAGACCAACGCCAGGACCAAAATAGGAAGGAGAACGGTATGAAGGAAGATAGGACAGTACATAAGGCTCTAAATCAGTCCTGTTCAGGTGGGAGAGGAAGGTAAGCTCCTTTAATACATGAGACAGCCTGTTCACATTCAAGGAAGTAACATTGAATGAAGGTAAAAAGGGTCGTAACTGGGATGAGAAGTTCACTGTCAAAGCTAGATGATGCTTGCTAGGCAGAACTGCTATCTCTTTACTGTGTAACTCACAAAAATCAGGTGCAACATAGTACCCCTTTACTGAAAGGAATTGATTCTGTGAGGCACAAATCACAGTTACATCCTCTGTCTCAGGAAAGTAAAAGTACTGTTTCGCATGAATATGAGCACGGAAAACTGACTTCAACTGGATGGGTTGGAAGGTGCAACGTTGCAGAGCAGAGGAAGTATTTGTGTCCAACAAGGCCCTCTTACACTCCTCTACCTTTAATGGTACGAAGACAAAATGGAAAGCAGGACATACATGGAGATCAAGAAATGAGGCCTTACACTTCATCCACAGTCGTTTCTGCTACATATTTCTTGTCATCTGAGACAACTAGCACCTCTGGACCCTCTTCAGTAACAACAAGTGTATTATTAGCAGTAGCAAAAGGGAAGGAAATGAACCGCCATGCCTGGTATGTTACAGCATTCCTCATAGGTACCAATATCAGGATGCCTTCATGAGTCAACTGGGCCTCTAACAATGGGTAATAATATTCCAGTTGACTCAGATCAAAGAGTGGCATAAGTCCATGCTTCCACATAGCTATATCAAGTGCATTTGTTAGTATATTAGTAGGCAGCAATAAAGCATTAACCCTGTTCAAACTTGCATCGATTAAGCCGTCCACCATATTGGCTGAATGCTTCTCCAAAGCAGTGGTTGACTCGTCGAGAGCATGTAAGTACTCAGCGAATAACACCAAGTTAGCTAGGGTTGGTAGGTTAATTTGGATGTTGTTCACAAGCTCTACTAGATGGTTGGTAGTCCTAATTATCTCGTTAGCTTTGTTAGTGAACTCATCTAACTGTTTATACACATGCATGATTAATCTATTATTGGTTTTAGTGGCCAGTGTCAAGTCATGCATCTGTCTACCCAATTGCACTACATCCTTATCTAATGCCGTACCAAAGAGTTGTTGAGACAGGATTCCTAGAAAATCCACAAGTCCTCTCTTAGTACGTGCATGGACATGCTTGGAAAGATCAGAGTGTACTTTAGGTAAAGCTACATGCAAGTTAGTGAGCCTGTCGGTGAGCCTGTCTATATGCCTAGTCTGAAGCTCAACAATTCCATCCAAGGTTCGTTCCAAAGCTTCAGTGTCAGAGTTCGTCAATCGTGGGTTTCGATTAAACGTCTTTCCCACTTCCAATAGTTGCTGTCTGAGATTCGACAAGCCCTTGGAGACCTCCTTGACAATATCTGGCGTTTGGAGATAGCTTTCCATTGGATAGTAGACGCATACTGCATCTTCCACTACTACGACTTCTCCAAGTGGGCTCTTCAGTGCTCCTGGCATTAACGCAGTCGTGTCCATGTCCGATGTCGTTCCATAGGTCCACCCCAAGCAACGCACGAGGAGTATGAGCCACAGCCACATTTTTTTTTTTCTGCAAGAGTAGATACTCCCTTAATCACTCTTGTTGTGGGATCGTAGCTTGCTGCGATACTCTTGGTTAGGGACAGGTACGGATGACGACATAGACTGCGACGAAGACAGAGGGCACAACACATCAGACGATAGGCCTAGCTCTTGACTTACTAGTTTGATCCTATCAGCATGTACTGCCTCGTGAGTTCCATTAGCTTCATCCTTTATTCTATAAGTATTTCCACATACTCGTGCCACAACGGTATATGGTCCGCGGAACTTAGGTCTGAGCTTGGAAATTCTCTCAGGGTTGTGGATCATGACCTTCTGGCCTGCCTGTAACGTCTTTTCTTGACTACCTTTGTGTTGTTTCACCATCATCTCCGCTCTTAAGGCTTTTAATCTTTTCCGTACTTCACTGTGTATACTTTGGAATTTCAACAACTGTACCTTTGCGTAGTCTTCTTCGTTGTATACTGGAGTAGGAGGTCCAGCCAACAAATCGTAGGGTAACACTTTCTCTTCTCCATAAAGGATATAATGAGGAGACTTCCCAGTTGATGAATTTTCTGAGGAGTTGATGGTCGCCGCTACATGTGGTAACCAGTCTTCCCAGTTATCCTCCTGATTTGAGGTTATTACTGGTCTCAAGACTTCCAGTATCTTCCTGTTTGTTCTCTCCACCAGGCCATTGCTCTTAGGACTGTAAGGCGTTACAAAAACTTGTTTTACTCCATACATACGACAGATTTCTTATAACACCTGGTTACGAAATTCACTGCCATTATCGCTGAGCAATACCTTAGGTGTAGAGTATGGACAAATCACTGAAGTCACAAAAGCGTGCGCCACCTCCTCTGAAGTTTTCGTCTGTAAAGGTGCTAAAACAGTGAATCATGAGATATGGTCCACTGTCACCAGTACATAACTTGAACCTTGACGACTTCTCGGCAACGCTAAGAGATCAATGGAGACTGTATCCTAGGGATTTTCCGGTAGAGGATACTCTAAAGATGGGAGTCGGAAGTCCCGTCGTTCCTCGTATTTCCGCGCATTTGATGCATTAACTGACGTGGGCTTCTATGTCCTTCCTCATGGTCGGCCAATAGTATTTCTTTCTTGCCTCACGTATGCATCTATCGCGACCGGGATGACCCGCTTGAGGTACGTCATGAACTAACTGTAGCACAGCTTGCTGTAAGGTAGCAGGAACAACCAACTGATATGCAGTGTCCTTCCCTGGGGGTTGCTTATACAAAAGACCCTGTTGAAGATGGAAGTGAGTCATTGGTACTGGGAGTTCAGGTAGACAAGTCTCGTCGCCAGACTCCAAGGCATAGATAACTTGAGACCACATCGCATCATTACGTTGTTCCGCTTTTACCGTGTCTGAGGAATACTCAGCAAGAGCAACATCCTCGGCTATGGTAGCAGCAATGTTTCTACTCAACGCGTCGGCTACAACATTTTGACGGCCTGGTAAATATCTGACCTCTGGATCAAACTCCATTACCTTGCCAAACCAACGTGCAACCTTACCGTGCAAGTTTTTCTTTTAAACAAGTCGCGTAAGGGTGCATGGTCAGTTAAAACAATTATTCGGTAGCCAAAGATAATATCCCGGAAATGTCCTAACGCCCACACGACTGCTAATGTCTCCAAATGTGTCGTCGAATAGTTCTTCTCTGGGGGTCTTAGTGCCCTACTAGCATACGCTATGGTATGTGTCTTTCCTTGCTCATCCTTCTGCTGTAACACCGCTCCCAGACCCAGACCTGAGGCGTC
Organism: Coenobita brevimanus; assembly: GCF_032717465.1. Lineage (NCBI taxonomy): Eukaryota > Metazoa > Arthropoda > Malacostraca > Decapoda > Coenobitidae > Coenobita > Coenobita brevimanus. The sequence goes on along the minus strand of NC_136997.1, from coordinate 39,805,008 downwards.
CGTGCACAGATAGAAAGGTTGAGTATAATCAGGAAACGCTAATACGGGTGTTTCTGACATGGCTTGTTTGAGCTCGTTGAAGCTTTTCTCTTCCGAGGGTCCCCATTTCCATGCAGCGTCCTTCTTAAGTAGCGTTGTTAAAGGTGATGCTATGATGGCATACCTGTGGACAAAACTCCTATAAAAGCCAGTGAGGCCTAGGAACGATCTTATCTGATCCTTGTTCTGTGGTGTAGGAAAATTTATTAGGTCATCTAGATACGCTAAGACGTCTTGCCCTAACATCTCGCCAAACAATTGGTTTATCATCCGCTGAAATGTTAAAGGAGCATTACTCAGTCCAAAAGGCATCCAGAGAAATTCAAAGTGCCCATGGTGAGTGCTAAAAGCAGTAATGGGATGCGACTCTTCGGTCAGCTCCACCTGCCAATACCCTGACGCTAGATCCAGACAAGTAAACACAGTATTTCCCTTACCTAATGATTGAAGTAAGTCTCGTAGATGCGGAATCGGGTAACGATCCGGTACTGTTACCTTGTTCACTTGCCGAAAATCCACAACAGGTCTCACACCACCGTCTTTCTTAGGCACTAGAAAGAGTGGTGCATTCCAAGGCGAGGAGGAAGGCTGGATAACTTCATCACGAAGCATCCTTTCAACTTCCTCATCCACTGCTTCCCTTTGGCTGTGCGGTAGACGGTATGCGGGCACATAAACTGGATTTGTACCAAGACACAAACCAATATGATGCTTCACCCTATCCGTCCTACCCAGCGCTTCTCCTGGAAGTGCTACTACGTCGGAAAATTCTCTAAGGAGGGCTAGGAGTCGTGTTTTATGGTCTACATTATCTGTGATCTTCACGTATTGCTCCAGCTGTTTTTCCTTAGCCAGACGTACGGGTTCCGACTGAGTCCTTGCTTGAGATGTAACTACAGGAGAGATCACCGGCACGTCGTCGACTTCCTTTATGGGGGCACCATAGCACATCAAGTCGCCTATATAACAACCATCTCTGAGCTTAACTGAGCCACCACTCATATTTGCGATGAAGAGGGGCGTCTTCTGGTCTTGGCCAACGCTAGTCAGAGTCGATTCCAGCGACAATGCCTTATGTTTTAGTCTCAGTTAAGCATGCTACATCAGTTCCCACCGACACGTCAGGTACTCGGACAGGAATTTTACAGACAGTTCGACTGGGTAAGTGGTGATTACCGCTCACTATAGCCCTGACTTTCTTCCAGTACATACCCTCCGCTTCGTGTGCATCCGGGGACTCCCTTGACGCTTCACTTGTCGGGGTCACAACTGGTTGGACGGCTCCTGATTGGATGCCAGTTCCAGTTCGTGTCGCTGAGGGATTAAGGCCTACAAACTCTTTCCCATTAAAGGAAATGGAATGTCTTTGAGGGTGTATTACTATATCATACTCCTCCATGGTTTCAAAGCCTAACAGCCCATCAGCTGGCAGTGGAAAATCCTCAACCACATAAAACGTAGCACGTAACACAGGAGATCGTTTATCTGCCCTCAATGTCAACGGCACCTGGCTTACAATCTTCATTCTACTCCCTGTCACACCTGTCAACATTACATCAGGTGGTGATAATGTCCAGTTTGTTAGAGGCATTTCACCTTTAAGTCTTTCCAGCGCTTTATTAGAAATAATGTTTGTATATGCCCCTGTATCTACGATCAGGGACACTTGACCTTTCCCTATGATCCAAGGAATAGATAATAAGTCCACCTTAGTAATAGCTGCCACACACGCATCGGTGGATTGTACTATTTTAATTACTTTTGCGCGTGGCCCCGAGCTTCCCCCGAACTAGCTGGGTTTCTTCCTCTTTTCAATGACAAAGGGGCAACAGTCCGTTTCATGAGGACATTGCCCATGTATGACACACCATCTTTTCACCTCTGGCTTAACAGCCTTGGTCCTTTGCTGTGGAGAACTAGTAGCTGTGTCTCTCCAGCCTGAAGTTTGCAAGGCTTTGCTAGCTTCTGCATAGCATATGCCTGCCTTCGCCAAAGCCTGACTTTCAGTACAGTTAGGATGCTGCTGTGCTATATCAGTAGCCAGATTAGGTACAGGTATCTACCACAAAGGAGGAGGGTTAGTCTGACCTTGCACGCCCTTATTGTTAGTCATGCCCCAGGTATTTGGATAAGGGCCCTGGGTTTGCATGCCAATATTAGTATTCATGCCCCATTGATTAGGATTCTGGGTTTGCATGTCAATATTAGTATTCATGCCCCATTGATTAGGATTCTGGGTTTGCATGTCAATACCATCTGTGTTTATACCCCATGCATTTAAATAAGGAACAGAAACTAAATTCTGTCCAAAACCTTGTGGTGTACTGAAAACATCTGAAGTATACACAGGTATGTGAGTGGTTGTAGTACTATCACTAATGACTGGATTTTGGATATCCTGAGTGACCAAAGGTACTGTTGTAGTCTCAACTTCCACAGTCTCCTCACTAGGATTACCCTCATTAGCAAGACTAGTGGCCATTTTGGATCTAACTGATTGCTCTGGGACTGTTGAATAAGTATGACCAGAACGCAAATGCAAAACGTTCAAATCCTCATCCTGTCCTTCAGAAATATCCTCCTTGATCCTCTATGTCCTTCACTCATTTAATATGTCTGAGCACTTTTATTTGATGTATCAACCCACTCATAAAATGCTGAGTCTAGTGGGGTTTGGCTATCTCTATTTCCCTAATTCTACGTCCCCACTTTTTCACTGTATCCATCCAACCTTGTCAGTAATATTCCCCTCCCAGTTACAGGAAGATAAACTAACATGAAAAGGGATAGTTACGGTAAGTGACAGAGAACGGGATACATATAAAATACACAGAAAGTATATTTATTTCAAGGGAATTCTGAGAAACCTTTATTTCCACTCATCAACTAACTAACGTGTGTTGATTCAAGTGTGTGTGTGTGTGTGGATTAATGCATGGACACTACCTAGATATGAAAGTCCAGGATGATGTTCCACATTCCACGTTCCACACTCCACCAGACTCCTCCAACCATACACGGCAGCCCGCTCGCTGTGGGAGTTAGCAAGCGAGTGGTTCGCCCTGCATCACGCCAGGCCCGCCGTTTTCAGTCTCCCTCGGCTCGCCTCGGCCGTCCGCGCCTCTGGAGTTGCTAGAAGTCGCTAGTTGACCCACTCCTCACCGCACTGGCTTGAACTCTCCTTATCTCGCCTCTCACACACGAGAGCGAGATTCTTGCCAGTTTGCGTTTGAAGATGGAGATATCTCGCACACCACAGGGCGAGATAACTGCCAGTTTGTGCTTAAGATAGGAATCTCACACTGGCAGAATAATGGGAGGAATTAATATGCACCACTCCAGTTTATCTGCTCCACTTAACTCACTGGTAATTAGTCCCCTTACAACAGTGGAGTAAGATTTTCTGTTTCACCTTCAGGAACGAGCGATTGCAAGGGTTACTGGTTCACAGCATAAATCCCTTTAGCACGTATCGTATCCCAGCATGAGCACCAATTTAATGTATCGGTACATGGCTAGCACTAAATATCGTGCCACCGCTAGCACCAATAAAATGTATCGTCGCACTGCTGGCCACCAATTTAATGTAGCCGTTATGGAGTAGCAGTTGACTACATATTAAGTGTTCTGCTGTTTTAGTATAACTAGACCACCGTGTTGGATCGACGACACTGTCTGTAGTACACGTCAGCTACTCGCCGTCACTGCCCGACACTTCCCACCAAAGGTCCTCTGCCACGAGAAGGTGGAAGCTGGTCTGTTATTAAGTGGTAGTGTAAGGTGACAGAAATGAGCAGATTAAATCTCTCTTTATTGGGTACAGAGTAATATAACTGCGACCCGAGAGATATGTAAGAGCGATGCCACCTCCCTTTAAAACTGTAAAACGGCTTCTGACGCTGTACACTCACCGAGCCGACTAGGGCGCGGTGCTGAGGTCAGCTAAAAAGTGAGGTGCCGAGCATTACATATACTCTGGGCTTATGCAAAAAGTAGAGATAAATGACAGCTCTACTAGCACATTATACACCTCTATTAAATGGCATTAAGTACATTCACATATGCCAACATAATAAATGGTTCCCCAGGACTTTACACTTACGCACTATTCAGATATCTTTTCACTTCTCCTAACCTTCATTTTATAATTGAAACAGGGTGGCACTTGTGGTCTGCCATCCACCTTCTTCTATACCACAGCTAACAGCGAAATGATATTTGGTTGTTCATCATTCACACTTCATTACACACTGTTAATTATGACTAAACAGCTTTTAAAAATTATTATGTAAAATGTGTGATACTACAACTTCATATGGACAAAGATGTTGACACCAGAACATTATCCTTTATCAATGAGACGTGAAAATATCTACTGAGCAAAAGGTAGAATGATAAGGCATAGACAGGTAGAGTTTTTAATAATTATCTTCTTTGGTTATCGTCTCCCTAGTGGATCTCTCTCTCTCTCTCTCTCTCTCTCTCTCTCTCTCTCTCCTGAGCTGACTAAAAATCGTCATGTGTTACCAAGAACATATTGTAAGGCGTCGTCATTGTGTGTACGTGTGTGTGTGTGTGTGTGTGTGTGTGTGTGTGTGTGTGTGTGTGTGTGTGTTTAAGTAAGAGGTCTCTCAAGATGAATAAAAATAGTCGGAGGGAAACAGGATAAACGTGGAAAATGCTAATGTTATAGGATTTTTTTTTCTCTCATCCTATTTTGAGGTCGAAGCAAGCGTCGACATGATTATAATTAATTTTGATGTTTTTTTTTAATTACTAATTTGTTTAAGCCATAAACAAATGGATGCCTGGTGGTCTAGTGGGCCAAGGGGCTTCAACCGGATTTAGCCCATAATGATTCAAGCCGTAGGGTATGTTAGGGTTCATGTTTTGCACATTTAATGCTACCCAGGACTGAGCGACTGGTCTCCTGGTTTTAACTCTCAGGACTGAATAGCCTAGTCCTCCTAAGTGGGATTTTAAACAGTTAGGGAGGGGACGGCCGAGGATGAGATGGAGGGATGGAGTGGAGAAGTATATGAGGGACGGGGGTGTGAGCTGGGAGCAGGGCAGTGAAATGGCGGGGGACAGGGCGACATGGAGGCTATTTGTTTGTGGCCACACCTTAAGGGATTGAAGCGTCTGGCAATAGATAGACAGATAGACAGTTATTATAGATGTTGGTTAGGCATAAAAACACACAACCAGACACCTACCTTCTCATCCATTATATATGTGGTACGAACAAGGCCTTTCTTGATCTGCTGGTAGATAACGTAGTGAATGGTGTCGAGGTAGCAGTGTGTGCCCCTGTCAACCAGCGACAGGAGGAAGGCCGCAGGGTCGTCAGGGTTGATGGGGACCAGGTACACCTGACGCCCTAGGGTAAGGTACACAGGGTTGGCTGATTCCAGGAGGGCTTGGGGCACGAACCATTCACCGTCCAATATGCTGGGGCTGGAAGAAAACAAAGAAGGAGGAGGAGGGGAGGAGGAAGAGGAAGAGGAGGAGGAGAAGAAACAAAGATTAATGCGTTCTGACTGTCGAGTATTGTTGCGGACATAAATAGTGATCCACCACATTATGTTAACGAAACACTAAGCATTGGCTTTTGAAATCCTCTGATGTCATCTTAGGAGTCTAGCAAATTTTTCAGAATATATTATAAGAGATTTCTAATTCGACTAAATATTTTTTATGGTTCAGGCACAGAGGGGGGAAAAATTCGACGACACTTCTCTGACGGGTGTGATATGAAGCAAATAATAGATGAGTATAAGAAGGAAGGATACTCTGTCGTCTGAAGAGAAATGAGCATTATGGAAAGCAGGACTAATTGCTGGCAGGTGACTGACGGCAAACACTTTCTCTTGGGTGCACATCCTATGCCTCTTGGAGAACTAAAAGGGGTAGTTTGATTCTTTTAAGGCTTGGTGAACGAATCCTCTTTAGTCTACCATGAAAAAGCAGAAAGGAGAAGGTTTAGATTATGATGTTACACTTTCGTGAAACTTTGAAACTTCGGCGTCCAGCCCAACCATAATCGAGACAAAGTTTGTATTGGGAATAAGGAATAATATACCACTAATTTTGTCCAGAAAATTATTTTAATTGATCTATCATTCTCAATTTTGCAAGCAGTTACTTGAGGCCAAGACGATTCACAGGGGCTGCGTGATATCAGACCAAAGAGAAAAAGAGTGGTTAGATTTATCAATAGTTAGAGCACAGGAGTTATTGAAGAAATAATTCATTGGATGTTAGTCATCCCTTCCATGAATTCAGGTTAAATAAAATGTTTGTAAGCCTTTGATGTTGGGTGATGACGACACAAGAAAAACGGTAACATGAATTTTCTTAAACCCACACATCATCCCAGATTCAACCAATTATTCCACCGTGTGTATGAGGTGCCAGTAGAAAGGCACAGTGAACAGAGACATAAGATTTTACCAAAGGAGTAAACTGATTCAAATAAATCTTGATTACAAGTAAATTCACAGTGATAATGCAACTCTCACACTATAGCTGAGTCTACTATTTGCTCCAAAGTCTGAATGCTAGTAGGACAGTAATAGTAGCTGCAACCCAAGACTCTTCTGCCATATGAACCCAGTGGACTTCAGACTAAGATCCACTTCTGCATTTCACCATCCTCCTTTTGGAGAAGAGGAAAGTACCTGAGGTAAGTTTGTATAACCAGACAGTGCAGACATATGGCTATATCGGTGCCACCACATGAAGGCGTACCTCTCTAGCACAAGTCAAAAGAGACATAATGAAGATGAAAATAAAGAATCAATCCTCAGTTTATGTCTGAGTGAGCCAATTCCTCCAGCGTCTGTATGCAGCGCTGACGTAAAGTACATTGATAAGACATGATAACAATTAAACTGATAAAACAATAAATGCTACTCTTACATGATATCAGAATCAGCCAGTTCCTGCAGCGTCTGTATTCGGTGTGGGTAGACGGACACAGTGAGCACTGACACAAGGTTGCTCATGTAGGCCGCTGCTAAGATGTCCACAGCCACCCACCAGAAAATCAGCCACACACGCGCCCACGAAAACGCCCGCACCCTCCTGTCATTCATGGACTGACCCAGCAGACCCGACACAACCTTGGAATGTATATGGGAATTATTAAACTGCAAATCTACAGTAGGAAATTGAGAAAGTTTAGTCCGGGAATATTGAGGGGACTTTACAGCTTGGGAACTTTGACAGGACTTTACACTGTGAGAATTGTAACCTTCCTGATATCCATGGCCTAACCCAGCACCCTGGATACCATCTCTACCACAATGATTGAGACAAAATCTATTAGCCCTTGCACTTCAAGAGGTCTCCCTTAAGATGAATAGATATGTTGACATGGCATCATTTTGAAATGGTTAATGGAAATTGTTGCTAAGATACCAAATACGCAGGCTCACAGAGATTGGAGGACCTGCATATAATAGTTTAATACCCGTAGTTTGATCATTCCAAGCAAAATTGCTCCAGCACTTTGGCAGTGTTCTGCAGTTCATTAGAGTCCCACAAAGCCAGAAACTTGGCATTTCCTTTGGCTTCGTTGTCTGTTCAGATCTGTCAAAGGGTAGGAGCAGAAGACAGTGCTCCTTACCACTGCTTGTGTACCATATGGGTGTATTTTACCCAGAGTTGCATAATATGTCATGACAAATATGTCAGCCAGCTTATATTATCTGAACTCACTGCAGAAAAATCGTGCAAAGGAAATTCTTGCGATAGACTAATGGAATTTCCTAAACAGAATTATATGAAAAAAGAAATGTCATTATCCTTTAAATGAATTATATAGTAACTGTGTCCTTCCTATTCTGAAATAACTAATAGGTCTGAAATGAGGAGTTCTGAAAAATTCTAGATTACCATGCGGTACCTAATCCTGACACAGTTCTAGAAAGCAAAATAAGAAATACTAAAATGGTAATATTAGTTAGATGACTTAGAATTATGCCTCTCAAATGCAAAAAGGTCATCAAGGCTTGCAGTTTTTTTCCTCACATAAGAGTGTCTGGTATCACGTTGAAGAACTGATATAATGAAGTTCTTTACTAAACGCACAGAATAACGATGATGATATAGTCACTGTAAAATAGATAGATGGTATATTTTTAATTACAGATAACAGATACATTGCAGATTCGTCAGAGTGGCAGCCCAAATGATGTGAGATTAATGTACAGTAAAACATTCATAAAATTGTTTGCCTGAGTCCAGAATTACTAATAAGTTTACAATTAATTTTCTGTCGTAACAAGGATTCGTTCATGCGGGAAATACAAGGAAACGAGAGTTCAAAATCTTCCCATCTCCTTTGATCTTCCTGCATAGCCAAATAACTTCACCGATCAAAACCTTGTCGTAAATAGGATTGGTTTATACAGGAAGGACAAGGGAAAGGAAAGTGCAGAATCTATTTATGTTTCTAATTCTTCCTACAAAAACAAACTTTAGTTACGAGAGACAGTTGACCACATGCATGTTAATCCAGACTGTTGTGATGGAATGGATTTAATATCACTAGGCTAGAGTGGTAGAATTTAGGCCTCTTCTTTGTCCTACACTTGACCGGTACAGAGTGATGAACATAAGTACTCAATCACTTGGGTGTTTTGAGACTACTGAGAGGGAACAGCAACCGGTACGTTACTATATCTATAATTGTGGCAGAATTCACGCCATTGTCCAGAGAACATTTCCTTCGGGTCTCCTGTGTACAGTTAGATGAGTTTACTAATTTGCGGAGAGATCCCTTGGGCTGGTGTTCATTCAGTCCGGTAAGCGGGACCAGACATGGAGCAATTATTCAGGTAATATAATTGATACAAAAACTTGGTTGTTTCTTCATTATAACTGTATGAATTGATAGCTACAATTATACTGATAAAGATATATTTTACTGATGCAGTAGGTTATTCATTTGCGTACGTTGTACCTTTACGGTCTTCTAAGTTAAAACTAAATCATTCTATTGCACTTTTATGTTTGTCTTGTTAACCGTTGAGCTAAGCTTGAAAATATTCAGAAACTGGTTTAATATAATTGTATTAATGCACCTGGGTCTTCAGTTATAATTACTTACAATAAAAATACATTTCAAAATTCCAGTTACTTTTATATGCAAATTGTATTAATTTACTGTGTTTATTAAAGTCTATTATAATATGCGTCCTGATTACGACCGCCTTACTGGGGCAAACTTATATAAATGTATTAAACTCTAACAAATATCTTGAAGGCCATTCTTAACATCATATATAAATTCATGAGCAGGAATGACAAAATAATTTCATAGAGGATATGCTCAAGTATTACAAAATAATGTAAAAGCTTACATAATGCTTAAAGAAATATGAAATTAATTACGTAGAGATCACATCATGCTCAGTAACCTGGTGTTTCAAAATATCAGTAATATCAGTTACCACGTAGTCACATTCTTAATGTAAGTATCCTTTCCAGTATGGTGGCACATTTACTACAGTCAAGGCAAAACTTTAGCAGCAGTACGCCTAAGGTAAGGTGAAAAAACATGTTGACGTTACCAGCTACATCAAGTGTCGTAGCAGATCTAAGAGGTTAATCACCTTGATAATGATGTCGATTGGGTCACTGAGATGGTGAATGTAGTGGAGTAAGCAGGAGAGCAGAGAGGCAGCAGCAATTGTGGAAGCCAGGGTTAAGCCCCATAGCAGAGGGGAAAAGGGGTACAAGTTACTCCTCCAGCGGGGTATGGGCGGTGGTATATGAAGGAGAACCCCAACGCTATATCGCCAGTAAGGATAAACGAAGTCGAAGTCACTAAAACTGTCTGTCCTAAGCCTGAATGAACTCATGGCTATGTCATTATTATTATACATAATATCACCCAACATCCCATTCCAGGTTCCATTCTCCTTGACTCCCCAGGAAATTGTGTCCGTGAAGGTGAATTTATGCGTGAAGTTGTATTTATCGCCAATGACCTGAAGCGCGTCAGAGCTTACACCACCGTATTTACCGTCCTTTACAAAGTACAAGAAGGGTTCATCGTAGCAGGAGACTGGTACCTTTAAAACCCGCCCACCAAAGTCCCTGAAACGATAAGGAAAGAGTGCACGTCTGGTGTGGAATTTCTCCGTGCTCCAGACTCCCAGTGGCGCCCTGGTGCTTGTAGGTAAACTGGTGTAGGCAATTAAGTTTTGATGTCCCGCTCGTGGCTGCAGCAACAAGATGAACTCCGAGCGCTGCACAACAGGCTGAACAATTACTGATGTGGTGCTGAGGTGAGGGTTGAGGCAAAAGAGGACGAGGTAACTGGGGTTCCAGTCTTTGTTACGTGCCAAGAGAAGGAGGAAGGCGGTGGGGTCGCGGTGGAAGATGATTATTGCGGCGAGATGGGATCCCTTGGTGTGGTGTGAGGGATGGGCGGTGTGGAGTGAGTGTTGGGTGACGAAGAAGACAGGAGTGAAGGAGGCTCCAGCCGCCGCCACCACCTGACTCATGTCAGGGATAAGTTGGCTGTGGTTGTCGCTCACCATCAGAAGGTCATGCCCGCGCAGTGGACCACTAACCAGTGATGACAAAGTCTGGGCAATCATAGTGTGACCATCTGTGTGGGAAAAGAGGCATGATATCAGGACAAGGCCGGTGTTAATACTTTTGTGAAGTACTCGTTATTCAGAATAAACTAATCAGCCAAGTCTAGATTAGGGTATAGGTGAATACGAAAAACAATTGTTATTAAGATCTGGCATTGCCTCATACTTATTTTACGGAGCTGACACACACACAGACCGGAATCTGCAGAATCACTTGAAACTGTGGGATGCCACTTAACACACTACACCTCGAGTTGCAAGCCACCAGACTCTGATTTAGGGTTACCACTCGGTAGTTTGCCAGGACAATAATGGTGGCAAAATTTGAAGTAAATCGACCAGAAACTTTTCAAGAAAACTGGGAGAACACACTCTGACATTTCCAAACCTGAAACAAAAGCTGCATAAATAAAATATAATAAAAAGCGTTGGCGTGCGTCATCCTGAGAGTGACAAAAGCGAGTTTCTTAATATACTTTAAACATGGCTAGGACAGTATAAAAGTTGAACCCAAGCCAAAGTGTTGTCTTATTGTGTCATTTAGCCACATGAAATAAGCATTGTCTGAGATGGTTTGGCCATGTGGAGAGGACAGAGAATAAGAGGCTGACTAAAAGGATGCATGTGAAGGACGTGTAGGTGGGGAAGGGGAGGGGGAGATCGAGAATGAGATGGGGGGATGGGATGGAGAGATATAAGACTCGGGCGTGAGTTGGAGGGATGGAAGAATAATGCCAGAGGATAAGGTAATATGAAGACGATTTGTCTGTGGCCATCTTTTACGGAACTAAGGTGTCTGGTTACAGGAAGATAGATAGATAAAATAAATAGATAAAACGGAGAAGACATTACACTGAATAGCAGGCCTAAGGATCTCAAGATTTTTCAAAACAATTTAGCCAGACATTCCGAAATTAACTCCGTCAGTCCAATTACGTATTCTTATTTTCCGTTCTTGCTACCACCGGACAGTTTATATACGGTTCCAGAATGATGTCCTAGCTGTGAAGAGGTCATTGAAGGCAACCTTTATCCCAGTAGCTCCGAAACCCTCTCCTGAGCTGAATAAAATCGTCTGAAGGAAGGAGAATTGAACTGTTATAGACGCAACCTACTTGAAGCAGGTAATGTTTTTTTTTTTTTTTTTAAATCTATTTTGGAAGCGACAAATTAGATTTTTTTTTTTTTTAGTTTATTTTGGAAGGGGCAAATTTGTGCAGTAACCATTTTGAATTACTCTGCATGGAACCATCTTTGCATTTTTTTTTTTTTTTTTTTAGTGGTATCACTGTTCTAAGATATCCTTTCTCTCGTGGGTCGTTGGCGTCCGCTACTTGTTACAATCGGGGCAGTTACTGGCATTCGACTGCAGAAAAAAAATAAAATAAAATAAAAACTGTAAGGGCCGTGGATGCGAGCGATCTAACCACCTCTTGCGAAAAATTGGCCTCCGTAAGAGTTAATAATATATCATAAATTTTTCTTTTTCGTAATATGGTAATTGACATTCATTGTATTTTGACTGTAGTGTTTAAAAGCTGTATGAGTGAAGGCAGATGTACAGTACAGTATATACGCTGCGTACACAGAGAAAGCAGGTTGCCTGCGCGCTGGTTTCCGGCGCCGACCCGTGCTAGTTACCTGCACGGGTAGGTGTTCGCAAAGGAAGCAGGTAACCATCTCCGACCCGCGCGACGTTAAAGGGACGTTAAAGGGACAAGATATTGATATAAGAACAACAACTAAAACAACATTAAATAATAGTAATAATAATAAGAATAAGAATAAGAATGATAGTAATAATAATAATGAAGATAATGATAATTTCGTTTTCCCATCATCATTACTTCTATTATTATCAATTGCATGAAAAGACAATTTTTACTGTTGACCTGTATTTTATATTAATATTATTACTCTATATATGTATGATAGCTATCTTTGGCATAACTGAGATTCCAAAGGAGAGTGAGTGTAGTAGGAGTAAGGAGACATCTGTGGAGTTTGAAGAGAAGCTGAGGAAGGTGAACTGTACGTATTTGGAAGGGAAGATATGATTAGTACTTGGTATGCAAACTCCTTTTGTCCTATAATGGTGTTAGCTCAAATACTTTGGTAATTAGGAGCTCAACGTCCATCTTGCTCTCCAGTCTGTACACCTCTACCAACGTCTACCCTGGCGGGTTGAGCAGGCAAGAATGGTCCGAGGATTCCGGAAAGCGGGTTGAAGCAGGCTGCCTGCTCCGACACGCTCGACCCCGCTTCTTCTATGAACACCCCCACTTGTTTCTATGGTTTAATTCTTGGCGCAGGTCGGCGCCGGTAACCCGCGAGGGTAAACACGCTTTCTCTGTGAACGCACACTAAGACACAGGATAAGCTTAGGAGAGTAGGTAAATACAGTCCTGTGTCTCAACAGGCAGAGCATAACACGAAAGGCTTTACTGTTCCTTTACTGTTCGTCACTTGCTGGTCCAGTGTTCGAATCTGGGGGACCTGCGTCAAAGGTTTCTCCATAGGCACAGGAGCAGGTGGTGCTTACTGTGTGTCATCCTTGTTTGGAGGACCCTCTAGCTGTCAAGGTGACGTTTTTAACTTTCTGGAGGTGACGGGCCTTCTTCACCTTATATAGTTAGTTGATTTTGTTTTTCGATTTTTTGGCTTTTCATGTTATCTATTCATGCAAGGAGGTATTGACTTTGTTCTAGTATGCAGGATCTGACTTTTTTTCGTCGCCATTTGACTGAGTTGCTGTGATTTTATTATTTAAACATTCAGTTCCGTTCTCCCTGACCCCTAATTGGTTGATTTCAAAAATAAAACCCGACGGATATCTTTGTGAAGCATGACAGAGCGAGTCTTAATTTTTCACAGATTAAGAACAGAAAGGAGGACGAAAACTCCCATTGGCCGATCGCTACATACCAGGTACCGTATATATTTCCTACCAGAGACTGAAGTAGATTTGGAGAGTAATAAAATTAGAAGGCTTTAACCCGCCTACACATCTCTCCAGTCAAATCATCAACTCTGTCAGGAAATTGTAAGAAGGAGCATCATACATTATACAAAACATGACATAGAAATTCCATAGAAAAGGTCAAAGGAACATACAGTCATGTACTGGAACCTGAAAATGAAAGAAAATCGTCTGGGAATTCATCATGCTGTACATTTGTATGGTATGCTAAAGGTCAGAAGTTCTTTTTGTATGATAATTTCCAAGTTAACCATTACTGATACCCACTTGTCGTTTATAACAAGCTACGGATAGTACGGCAGGCTAAGCAGTGGTTGAGAATTAAACTGCCTGATGTTTGCTCGAGCTACCAGCGTTCTGTAGACTGAAGAGTATTTTAAGTCAGATAGATAATTGATGCAACTTGTTCGTGTCTGAATCCAAGCGTCTCTGTCGATATTAAGATTTGGTGGCAAACTAACACGATGCATTTTTTTTTTTTTTTTTACTTTTATTTATGAAAGAATAGCTGATATTTACTGATTAACAGTAGTGTACTTTACAGCTGTGTACTTAGCTAACAACATGGCATTCAGCGTACTTCGTACTGTGGTGTAACGGGAAACACACTTCCCGTTGTTACAGGCCGTTTTCTACCCCCTGGCCAGTTAATACCCTGGGTTTAAAATGGTTTATACCCCGGGGCATATTTCAGCCATGGGCCAAAATATACCGCCCTTTTTTATAAATAATAATACAAATTACAAGTAAAATATGAATAACAATTTAAAATTTAATCCTGTTTAGGTGGGGGCGCTCACCATCCACTCACTCGATGTAGTGCTGCTCTCTGGTGTCTGCCCTTTCCTCTCCTCCATCCCTCTTTCCTTCCATCCTCTTCTGTCTTCCTTTCGTTCATTCTTTCCTTGTCCTTCTGCCTATGAGCAACTTTATACTCCCTCTTCTGTCTTTCTTTCCTTCATTCTTTTCTATTCCTTCTGCCTGTGGGTGACTCTACACTGAGTGACAAGCCAAATGGTTTCCTGTACACCAGGAAACCATTTACTACGCTTGGTGGTAACCATACAGTATAACCAAATTTTGGCGCCTGGTGGTTTAGTGGGTAATTATTGCTCTCCAATTGGATTGAGCCGGTGAAGGTTTGTATCCAAGGGGTGGTTGGGGTTGATTGCTCGTGTAATGCCACTCAGGGATTAGTGAGGCTGGTCACTCTCATCTTAAATGTCAGGACCAACTGCCTAGCCCCGGGCTCCTACGCTCCTCATGGGGCTATGTAGGATTGGATGATAGATAGATAGAATCCTGTTTGAAGTTATGTGGATGTGGTGAGTTTGTTAAGTACATGATAGCTTCGTAGGCAAAGTACAGTACAGTACATGTCATTGTTTTTGCATCATTTCTACCTTTGCTACTCTAGTTTGTCATATTATCTGGAATGTTTTTTTTTTTTTGTATAATTCATAATTTGTCATGCATGTATCTTGTGAGAAATAAAGAACTGAATAAAATGTTGCTATTACTGTATTATATCTTCATATGAAATAAAGAGGGGAGGGATATAATCTGGCCTAGGGGCGGTTATAATAGCCTAAGCTGAAATATGTTCCGGGGTATGTTCTGATCTAGGCCATTACATACCCGAGGTATAAACTGGCCTGGGCTACTTCATACGCTGGTATATTCTGGCACGGGGTTAAGCTGGCCTGCTACACCTGGCCCACCACGGGACCTTGGGACAGGGACGACTTTGTCCCAGTCTGTTCGTTACCTACAAGTGAAAATATGGACCTGGATATAAATCGGCGGTTGCGTGTCGTGTTTTGAGGGAATGTTTGGGTGCTTTCCTTCTCGGCTATATACAATTCATCTACAGTTGCCACTCGAGATAGCGGGGCAATTGTATACACCCATGATGAAAAGACCGATACCTGTGACCACCATATGGTGCAAATAACAATATCTGTTATCAACAAGAGATGAAGGTAAACACAGTTTAGATTTTCCAGCTTCTCAGCCTGTGGCAAAGGTAAACTTATAAGGAAAAAGCACTACACAGTAGCTCCTGTAAGCTGACAAGAATACCACCCTTAGATTAGAGTTCTTTGGTCATATACTCGTCTGCTTAGATTTTTTTTGTTTTCGTTAATGCACGGAAGAAGGAACCGAAGGCTAGAAGCCTGCAAAATTGTTCCCTTCATACAGGAACGGATAAAATCCCTGTATAAACTCAACAGCTGTACTGGGGTTAAGAAAGCACGAAGTCTGTTTAGCACACAAAATCTCTTGTAAGCAGATTCTGCAAGAGAGGTAACATGAACCCTATTATTGTCTTGTATGTTATCATGTTTTCTTTTTTTTTTTAATTACCGCCATTAACTGCATAAAACGCCATATAACAGTGGTTTCCAAACTCTCACCCATTGCACCCCCCTAACTACCGAATAATCTGATACACCACCCTCCTCCACTACACTTTGCAAGATCGAGATAAGTAACGAGGAATAAAGGCATTTTATAGCCTTCAATTTAGACTATTTTATCACGTGTGCAATAATAATAAAAGCACTGATTACATATACCCTTTTCTCTCTCAAGCGGGGTTTTCCATTTCAAGTATTTTTCCGTTTCCATTTTTTCCGTTTAACTTCAGAAAATTATACGTCTGCAAATAATAATGTGAAAACATTTAAATATTCTTGTATCAAAGACCTGAAAAAGAATAAACCACAGAAAACCATGAGGATAAATAAGATATATACCTTGCAATATGCCGATCGTGACGCCAGTACGTCTATCTATCTATCTATATACCTAGGCTGCTTCCCCCAAGGAAAGGGAGGTAGCCGAGACAGGACGACACACTCCCCATTTACTCATCCATTCAAACACATGCATTCGCATCTTAGCCCCAAAGGGGAGAACGGACAGATCCTCACCGCACCACACCGCACAAGGGTCAACTGCACAATGCAATCAGTGACATCCGCAGCAGGGCCCGACAGCAGAGCTGGTTTACCCCTGCCACATCATAACAGACTCATCCCCCTACCCGCACCTGACCTGAAATAGCTGATCAGACCAAATGCGGGAGAATATCCCCTCAGGGCTGCGTCATCACTTATTCATTCACAGTTTCTCTCCATTTATTTCTGTCACGCACAGCCACTTTTCCTTGCTCAACAGACATCCCTCTCGCATCCAGCGCTCTCTTCACACTGTCCATCCATCCTATTCGTGGTCTTCCTCTCAGCCTAACACCTCTCACATCAGATCTAGTTATCTTTTTCACCAATCGCTCATTATCCATTCTCTCCATATGCCCAGTCCATCGCAACACCCTCTGCTCAACTCTGCCAGCCATCGCCCGAACTACTCCAGTTCTCCTTCGCACTTCATCATTTCGCACTCGATCCATACGCGTCACTCCACACATACTCCTCAGACACCTCATCTCCATTACATTCAATCTTTTCCTACACCCATATTCCATGTTTCAGCCTCGTATAATGCAGTCGGTACCACAACACCCTCATACAGCCTTCTCTTTACATCCATTCTAAGCGAACGACATCTAAACACTTTTTTCATTCCTCCCAGCACCTTTCCTACTTCATTTATTCTAAACTTCACTTCTGCATCTATTCTTCCATCCACAGCAACATGTGACCCTAGATATTTAAAACACTCTACCTCCTCAAGCAACTCGCCATTCAAAACTATATTCATCCCCCTACCATCTACCAACCTCATACACTTCATCACTTTACTCTTATTCTCATTTACTTTCAATTTCCTCCTTTCACACACCCTTCCAAACTCCTCTACCAACTGTCTCAATCTCTCCTCTGAATCAGCCACCAGTGCAATATCATCTGCAAACAGCAGCTGCTTCAGATTCCACTCTCCTCCATCAACATTCACCAGACTCAGACCTCCACCAAAAACTCTTGCATTCACCTCCCTTACAACAACATCCATGTAAATATTAAACAACCAAGGCGACATCACACATCCCTGTCGCAGCCCCACTCTCACAGGAAACCAATCACTCACAGCATTTCCCACTCTTACACATGCTCCACAATTTACATAAAAACTTTTCACCCCTTTTAGTAACCTACCATCAAGTCCATACAATCTTCAAACAGTCCACAAGGCCTCCCTATCAATTCTATCATACGCTTTATCTAAATCCATAAATGCCCAAAATACATCCTTGCCTTTCGCTAAATACTTTTCACACACTTGTCTCACCGCAAACACCTGATCCACGCATCCCCTCCCTCTCCTAAAGCCACACTGCTCATCACCAATCACTCCCTCTGTACTCTCTCTAACTCTCATAATTAACACCCTACCATACACCTTACCTACAACACTCAACAGACTTATACCCCTAAAGCTAGTACATTCATACTTATCACCATTGCCTTTATACAACGGGACCACACAAGCACTTGCCCAGTCAATTGGCACCATACCTTTCACAAAGCACACATTCAACAATCTTACTAACCAGTCAACAATAGTCACTCCACCACCCTTCAGGCATTCCATAGCACACCCATCCATACCTGCAGCTTTCCCTGTTTTCATCTCCTTTACTGCCTTCTCCACTTCCTCCTTCGTGATCAAAGAATCATTCAACTCTCCCAACACATTTATTCCTTGCACCCTTCCGTCCGCCACAATCTCAGCCACCCTTTCCTCCTCTACATTTAAGAATCTTTCAAAATACTCTGCCCATCTCTTCCTTACTGCATCCATCTCAATTAACATCCTTCCATCCTCTGCTTTTACTCGTTCTTCCTTCCCAGACTCTCCCTTTCGCACCCTTTTCACCTCCTTCCAAAACATTTTCTTATTCTGTTGAAAATTCTCTGTCAGCCGCCTACCCCACCTCTCATCTGCTGCCACTTTAGCATCAAGCACAGCCCTTCTCGCCCTATTCCTCTTTTCCTTTTACCTCTCATATGACATCTCATCCTTCCTCTGGAGCCACACTTCATATGCACGTCTCTTCTCAGCCACAGCCATACTTACTTCATCGCACCACCATTCACTTCCTTTTCTTACACCACCACCCACACGTCTCACACCACACACCTCTTCTGCATGCCCCACCACAGCACTTTTAAACAACTGCCATTCCTCCTCCACACTGCCATTTTCCCGATCTTTCACTGCGTTCCACTCATCTTTCAATTTCTCCTGATACTCTATCTTTTTCTCTCTTTTATCCAACTCACTCACTTTCAAAACCTCCCTGCCACACCTAAGCCTCCTAGCTCTCACCCATCTCTTACCTACTCTTAACTTTCCCTCCACCAGGTAGTGGTCAGACATACCGCCACCCTTCCCTCTCAGAACTCTCACATCTAACAATCTTCCTATTACATTCCTAGACACAACCACATAGTCCATCAAAGCTCTATCAACAACCCTTCCATCCTCCTGTCTCACCCACGTATACTTATAAATATCTTTCTTCTCAAACAACGTATTTCCAATCACCATCTCTCGCTCAACACACATCGCTATCATTTGCTTCCCATTTTCATTTCTTCCAGGCACACCATGCATACCAACTACACCTTCAACTGCTACATTTCCCACTCTAGCATTCAGATCTCCCATCATTACCACATTCACATTCGCTCCAAAACTCTGCAGACACTCATCAACATCATTCCAGAAAGACTCCCTCTCTAATTCATCCCTTTCATTACCAAGCCCATATGCACTCACAGACACCCACAACTCACGTTTAAATTTCGCTTTCACCCACATCAGTCTCGATGACACCTCTTTCCATTCAATCACACACTGCTGTACTTCCGGACTCACTAACAAGGCCACACCTTCTCTTGCCCTTCCTCTATCAACACCTGACAATCTTCCATTCACACTTCCAAACATAGACTCACCCTTCCCTTTCATCTTCGTTTCACTCAAAGCTAACACATCCAACTTTCTTCTCACAAACATTCTCCCAATCTCCTCCCTTTTAGCCTCAATCGTGCTACATCCACGCACATTCATAGACCCAATCTTCAGGGTACGGGGATAACTCCATCCCCCATCCCTTTCTCTGGCCTGTCTCTTTTTAGGAAGTAAAAAACAGAGGAGGGGGTCACTAGTCCCCTCACCCCGCCCTTTTTAGTTGCTTTTTACGACAGCAAGGAATACGGTGGCAGTATTCTTCCTAACACAACCTGGCCGCAGAGTAGTAGTACCACCCCATAGTGCAGCCAGATTGTGTCCCCCCCCCCCCGCCATAGGGGGGCCAGTACGTAAATAATCTAAAAAAAAAAAAAATGATGTTTTTGTAATGACGACCACACAAGTACGAATGTTGTGCAAAACCCTGAAGATGCGTGTATTCATGCCGTCTTTGTCAAACAACTAGAAAACAATATGAAACATTTTCTAAAGAGGGTTAAGTTCACTAAATATAGATAACAAGAGATGTGTGTAAATACTACTGTAAAGTCGTTCTCAGCAAAGTTTTTTTTAATGCAACTTCTTAAATAGTACACTGCCCCACTGATTGGAAGACATTGTCATACGAGATAATGTTAACGCGCTGTATACAGAAATAAACTGGCAAGGAAAATTTGCTGGAAGTCCTCCTAAGCTGATGACAATACAGACAGTCGTGACTGACCTGAGAGGAGGGAGGACAGTCTTAGGGAGCCGAATCCAACCACTGCAGGGACGGGTATCAGCAGCAGAGGGAGGAGGCTGAGTTGCCTGGCGGAGAGCGACATGGTGAGTGAAGCAGCCACAACCACACCACCAACCTCAACACATTACCATCAACACATCAACCTTTAGCACATCCCTACTGCGCATGTCAGTGGGAAAAACACTAGACACAGTAAACACATCGAACTTTTCGATCTCCCTAGTGCGCACGTCACGGTGTCAAATCATTACCCTCACAGACAACACGGTACTCCTTGTGCTCATGTTCCTAATGCCAAAACACTACCTTCGGCAAACACATTAACATTTATTTTCACTACCCTCCAACTCATGTCACAGGCCAAAACATTATCATAAGCCAAGATCCCAACCATTATGATCACCCTATAAATTGACATGCGCTGGACACACGCATGTCACCTCTACAGGTACATTTCACATAAACACTTCAACCTTTATCATAACCCTACAACGCATGTCACAAGTCAGTATACTGTATTAGGCAATTTTTTAAAAATTCCCATTAGCCGCATCTTACCTTCAACACCAAATTACCTTCACTGTCAACATCTCAACCTTTATCATCTCACCAAAACACCCGTCTTCTCTGCATTACCGAGCACACAATCTGTTTTCTGTGATGGGTCTCTTGGATTAAGCGTGCATGCAATCAGTACTCCAGGAAGAATAAGTTTGACATTAGTAACCTCAGCGATCAGGCAATTTGTGTTTGTTTATTTGTAAGGGAAAGTGAAGTAGTGTAGGTGAGAGATACGTGAAATATTAAATCTGATAATAAACCAGGTATCAAAACCAGAAAGGTCTATAAATAATAATAAGATTTTTTAAAGTGTTTACATTCGTATATATTATTTTCGGTACATAAAGATAATAGCTGAAAAAGATGTATAAATATGAAGAGCAGGCAGTTAAACATTACAAAAGGAAGATGTGTGTGTGTGTGTGTGTGTGTGTGTGTGTGTGTGTGTGTGAAGGTGGAGTGGTAGCAACTGTATTATATGTGTTTTTCACTCGTATAACCCAACCCTTTTCACATTTTTTCATGCTAACTTCATGCTATTTAAGGGGATGAAAAAGTATGCGAGGATGAAAGCAATGATCGCAAAAAACAGCCAGGCTAGTAAAGCAATTAGGGGAAAAAAAAAAAAAGCCATACGCTAAGTAATCATTCAAAATCCATGCAAAACAATATTTTTAAGCTATATGTTTACGATTGATGTGGATTGCGACTCTGAAGTTTTTATTATCTCATTTGTTTAAAACTTTCAGCATAGAGATTTATTGCTATTTGATGTGCGTTATTTACAGCTGTTGAACACTAGCTAATATTCAACTATTTTTATGCGTATGGTAAGTCAGTATGTCATTATCAAAACAGACAAGCAAGAGATTCTATCATTGTTATTATTGTCTTCCCTGCAAAACTCCCTCTGGACCTGCATGGTACGTAGCTAATGGGAGTGGGAAGAAAGTATGTGGCAGTACGGTAAGATAGGACATTCGTAGTGAGGCCTCAGTATTCTAGGCAGACAAGTCCTGTAACTTCCTTGTGCTTTACTAGATCGAGAGAAAACAGCGAAAGTCGTATTCCAGCTGATGAGGGAGGCTTCACAGCAGCTCGTCTTAGAGAATTATTTTCCTCATACACCTTGCCATTCTCTTGTGTTTTATTTATATCATTGAGTAACAAGCCAAATAGATTCCTGTAACCCAGGAAACCATTTATGACGCTGGGTGGTAGCCGTACAACCAAATGACGCTGCGTGCTCTAATGGATTAAGGGGTGGTTGGGGTTTGTTGCTCATATATGCCACCCTGGGAAAAATGAGGCTGGTCAACCTTCCCTTAAATGTCTGGACTGAGTAGCCTAGCCTAGGGGCCCTACGCTCCTAATAAAAAAAAAAAAAAAAAATTGAATGATGGATGGCTGCTTCTATCGTTGTAATATCGACATAGTTTCCATCAGTAACATACATGAGGATAAAAATTATTTAGGTGTGGCGTGGAAATTACATAGCTAAGGAAGAGATGTGACAAAATCTCTCCTGTGCCAAGTAGAATGCGATCCTCAGTCAGAACCTTCTGGCAATGTCACCTGGCAAAAGTAATCGAACTGACATGCTAGATAGTTTTCTTTTCTATTGGTCATGATTTAATAACAAGAAAATAAATCAATAAATAATAATCAATCGCTTATACCTTTATTGTCTCAGTGTATCTCGCTGCTCAGAGGGAAAAAAAGATGTGTATATTACAACAAAAAACGGAACCATTCAAACTTACTTCAGAAAAGGAAAGATGCCAAATGAAAAAAAATTTGTGTCACTCATCCACACTAGTGCAATTACTTTTAACAGATGGAGTAGCTATACATTATCAAATCTGTTTCTACCTCTAAAGGAAAATGAAGTTACCAGCGACAGAGACAGTGCAATGAACAGGGAGGTGTGTCAAATATTTCGTTATTTAGAGAAGGTATGTCGCTTCCAAAATGACCCTGATTTGTCGACAGGATGTTTGTCAAATGAACTGAGCCAAACACACTACATTATTTGTTCAGAGTACCTTAAAGATCTCGACACATTCTGTAGGTATGGACTATGTAGTGAATCAGGCAACATTTCTAGTATCTTTTAACAATATGAGATGGATGGTATTTAATAACTTTACTCATGAATATAACCTGCTGACATAATCAAAAGTTTTTCAGTAATGGATGAAACACAAAGCAACCTTAATTTTATATGAAACAAAAGAGAATTATATTGTGTAGAGTAAATACGTTTTTTCCGGTGCTCAAGGTTATGCCCTCACAACTGTCAGCATTGTTTATATCACTTTTATTTTTATTTTTTTAACCTCAGTCTGTCAGGCCAAGCAGACCCATCGAACACAGGTAAGAAACTGCTTCTGTGGGGCCGTCCTACAGGTACAGTACAGTACATACACCGTACAGGGATCCGGCGTCCCCTTGTGGTAGACAGCGCCTCACCAGGGTCAAACCAGGGTCCTTCCCACGGAGAGATGCAGGGTAATATGAGGAGGTTTGGTTCCCGCATGAACGCCCCAGCTACTCCACCGAGGATGACAGACTGCACTTTTTATTTTGAGAGAGAGAGAGAGAGAGAGAGAGAGAGAGAGAGAGAGAGAGACTTAATTATACCTGTCGTTCAGTCTTTGAGAATAATTGCTAGATTTATTTTGACTTTAACCTCTTCTGTCAGGGTACGTGTGTGTGTGTGTGTGTGTGTGTGTGTGTGTGTGTGTGTGTGTGTGTGTGTGTGTGTGTGTGTTCTCGCTACTTCCAGACGATTTATCCAACTTTGGGAGACAATTTTGTAGCGGAAAGATTGACAAAGGCTTTATATAACCTTTACTAATTCGTAATGTCTCTCAAGAGCTGAATAAAATCGACTGGTGATTTCAGAAATATTAAACTACAAGATACAACACTGAGGTTAAATAACAGTACTAGTAATATAACAGGGGAAAATGCAGTGATTGATAAAGCCAATTGATATTTTTTTCCTATCTCATGGATTTTACTGTTTTCTTAGTCTTTTTTTAATGTCTTTCGCTCCTCAAATGCGAAATCTCTTTTGACTGTTTCATTATTAAGATTAATTTTTATGTCACATGGATCAGTTGCTTTTTCCATTTTCTTATGCACTGAACACGTAACTTTTAACATAAAATTCAACTGTTGTCGAAGCTTTATTTTCCTATTATCTGATTTCATTTTTATTTTACATTTATCACACTGGTTCTCGACACTTTTACCTCTACGGATCCTATGTGTTAGGGAAAATATTCGAGGGATTCCTTTAGGGTTTGGGGCCTTGAGACTGAGGTAGCTATTAACACAGCCAGCATATACATGAAAGTAAAAATATCTTTAGAATCATTCCAGAAGAAAGTGGCCCACAGAATGAAAACAAAATCGTAATGCGGACTGCCGACTCAGAAAAATTGTTTATACCTGTGTTAGTGACAAAAACCCTGCTACAGCTGATTGTCTGCTCGATTAAGCATTATTATTAGTCATATGCATAGCAGATTTCACTGGACTTGCAGATGTAGTTGGACATGAACCGGATAATCGTTCTCTCAGTTTACTATAAGTCAGTATCATGATTTAGCAGAAGTGATGGTGTTCAGTAATTCCTGAAAATGATGACAAATGAGAAAGTTCATTGATGTGATGACTGACACACGGCCACCAGGATACAACTGGGAAACTTTATTATAAAATGTGGCCTAATCTTTCTCATAAATGCCTGCCTGGAACACTAACACATCTACAGAAGGCATATGGCAAAAGCAAACGGCATGCAAAATAATAGTATTCCTTCTTTCCATGATTCTAGGAGATATCAAGGAATTTCTAACTCTAACATCGAATCACACCTAAAAGACACTAGAGAAGAGTGTTATGTGATCAGCCATACTGAGAGTTGAGGTTACATCATTGGTTTCACTATCTAAGAACTGTGATAAGGAGACTTTCACTGTGCGTGTTACGGATAAAAAGATTACTGTAACTTCTTTAGCATCACTTATAATAAGAAAGGTAAACAAATAAACGCCGGACGAATATGTCTGAGAATTTCTTCGACGGCTACATCCTGTCTTGAAAATTTGGCATGCACACACACACACACACACACACACACACACACACACACACACACACACACACACACACACACTGACCGTTTTGATTTTATATATAGATACAAGAATTTCTGGTCTGTATAAAGGCAATCCGATTACCCAGTGTCCTATGTTGGTTTCGTGTGTCAGAGGATACGTGGAATGTATGACGGAGTCAGTAGTAAGCAGAATCAAGTATCACAATACTCCTGGCATAAATATGAATATTTCACCGCTGATTAAGATATCTTCATCATGTGCATTATCCATGTCATGCGACGAACAAATGATGAAATAACAGCTGCGTTTGATCGTTACTGTGGATTACAAGGTAAATGACTGTTTGTCGCTTCTCACTGAGTAAAATTCTATAGCGTCAAAGGAAGTGTATCACCAACGAAAGGGTTCACCAGATTTCCCAGTGATTTGTAAATAAAGTAAAAAACACACCAGGTCAGTGATCCTGAAACTGCGAAAATTATCGCACACTAAGATAAGTGTACGACATTTTATACTTTCTAAGGCCTACGCTTATTTATTACCAGAGTCAGCCTGATGCCGGTTATGTTTCAGCATACTGCAGTCTTTGGCGTTCTTTCTTAATTGCAAAGAGACCATAAGCCCTTTCTGTTCGAAAACATTTTTCATTTTAATTACTCTACCGCCAGGCTATTTTGTTAAACTATTTTATTGCACTCTGTCACTGAAGAAGTTGGTATTTGTCTAACCACCGGAGTTCAAAAATTCTCCTTAATGAGATCTATTTTTCTCTGCCTAAAATGTCATAAACATGAAAATTATTCAAAACTCAAAACAAAGCCTTAAGACTAATAAAAGCATGCACAAAGACCACAGATATAGATCACTTGCATCAAGTAACAAAAATACTTCAGTCAGGAATCCTGTGAATATAAGGCAGACAGACCATCGCTTTTCCTCAAGACCCATCCCATCCATGTAACTACGTGGCTCCAACTCCCTCCCCCCAAAAGAAGAAGAAGAGGAGGAGGAAGGAGAAGGGGAGGAGAAGGAGGAGAAGAAAATGATGATAACACAGGTGACACAGGGTAAGTGTGTTTAGCTTCACGGGTGTTTCCTAAAGAACCATGAAATATAAAGGGCTCGCTTGCTCACAGTCTCGCTCATCCAGCTTTAACCCTTCACTATGATGACGTCAGTTTTCATTCACGTTATCACCAGACGGTTTTACTTAACGAGAAAAATAAAAGAAGAAAATAAGAAAAATGTATCATCAAACTACTACAACTACTACTACTAGTAGTAGTAGTAGTAGTTGTAGTAATAGTAATAATAGTAATGATGGTGGTGGTGGTAGTAGTAGTAGTAGTAGTAATGGTGGTGGTGGTGGTAATAGTAGTAGTAGTAGTAGTAGTAACAACCCAAAGCTTATGTGAACATGAACCAGATGGACTGAAGCTGCCACAGTCCACCATCCTCCTTCCAGGGAACAGCGAGTGAATCAAGGAAAGTCTGTATAATCTGCCAGCTTCACCGCCAGTCATATGGGTGCATATTTTACATTAATCACAGTCATTTGTTTTGCGACCTTGTGTAAATTATCTCATGGGTTGTTCGAATTTTAGGATGGTTCATTTCGAAGCTCCGGAGCCGAACTATAGTTGAGTGGGTGAGGTTCGATGCTTAGTATTCATTTGACGCCAGCTGAGGGTGGATGATGTTTGTTGTGGCTTAGGATTTATTATTATATTCTATTTTCCCTTGCATAACAATCATTCCCTTAAAAAATAATTTCCCCAGGTCATTTACAAATCAAAGACCGTATGATTAAACTTAATATCCGTATACTAGGAAAGCCCTTGATTTTTTACGATAATTTCTGAAAACCGTAAAGACTGGTCAGGCTTTTGCGAACTTGGTTCTTGAGGTGGTATTCTCGTCAGCTAAGTAAGCTCCCTAACACCTCTTCCTAAGCTGTTGATTTTGCTTATTACACCTTACTTATACCCATTTTTATTGTAAACTCTATGCACTTTATAACCACTGACTCATGTAACTATACTGTGTCAATGAAAACTCACCAGTAGGTTATATGTGGTTTACTGTATGTAAAGTTCGACATATCTAAAAGTAGTTCACACAGTGAGTCCATCAATATCTCCTACAGGTTTACGGCAGAATAAAAGGCCAAGAAATTCATTACATAGTCATAAGTGCACTTGTAACTTGACTCCTAGGGACAATTTCACGCTGTGTCAGTCAGTACAGGGTGTGGTCACCATTTGCAGCCATGCAGGATGTAGTACTACTCTTTATACAAGACACCAAGTCACTCAGTGTGTACTGTGGAAGCCTCTCCCACTCTTCTTGCGCTGCCTGCATCAGTTGGCGTCTGTTTTGTGGTTTGGGGTCACGATGATAGGCAAATATTACGATAACCACACACATGTTCAATTGGCTTTAAATCGGGTAAGAAGGCAGACCATGGCAAATATGTCGGCACTCTCAGCCTGCAGAAACTCAGCCGCGACTTGAGTAGCATATAGACAAGCGTTATCCTGTTGGAACGTTGTTGCACCTGAATGATGGCGTAGAAACGGGATGACTTGGGACTTGAGACATTGTCGACATATCCTCGAGCCGTCAAGTTGCTTTCGATGATCACTATAGGTATTCCGTAGTCGGCTGGAATGCCTGCCCATGTCATGATGCCGGTACACCCCAGCGGTTACCCTGTCTTACACAACAGTTAGCATAGCGTTCATTACGTAGCCTTCAAACACGCAGACGTCCGTTAGTGTGATCCCACACAGAAACGACATTCATCAGTGAAGAGAACAGCTTTCCACTGACTGGTCCAATGTTAATGTTGGCTACACCACTATGGTGTGTTCCAGCGATAGGCGAGTAAGAAATCCAAACCCCTCACAGGTCTACCTGCGTTTATGCCAAACGACCTCTGTCGTCGCCGTACGGTGGACTTGCTGATCAGATGATTATGTCGACCAGGAGTGCTGTTTATGCTGCCGACTGGAATCTGTCCCGGAGATGCAGCATCCGGATGTGATCTTAACTGACGTTCTGCTGTGATATGTACTCTTCCAGGACGCAGTCTATTTTCGGCTGTTTCATGATGCCCCTGGGTAAGCCTAACAATAGCTGAATGATGACACCCCATTCTACGGGCTACCTCACGTTGCGCCATGCCATCCTCCAGCATCCCTAAGGCATGATGACGTTCAAGGCATGATAAACGTGGCATGTTGGCAGTCTTTCAAGAACTAACAGACCGTATTCCACTTACACACGATCTAATCTTCATCCTAGACGTAAAACAGCCCCTGGTTCCATTTCCACCAATAGGCAGCGAACGGAATGGGGTAAAAAGATCAATCTTATCTGTAAGACGCTGCTTCGTGAACAAAGCCAATTTTTTGTTCAGATGGGTGTTGTATTACATGATCATACCAGATCAGATCAGTGTTGGAAAGAAGCAACGGTACACGAAGCACTGCAGCTGTATATGGTGGTGCGTTTTCATTGACTCGCAGTATATATTTACTGAAGGAGGTGTGTGGCAAGACCCACCACCTCCTTTCTTTTATATGTACTCCGTATGCCTTTACAACAACAAGCATTTCATTTCATATAAGTACTGTTTGTTTTTTAGACTCTTTATTTACCATTCAGTACAAGCCTCAGCACTCCGGGAAACGCTGAAGGCCAAGCAGGAGGGGCACAAGAGAATATACTCGTACGTATTGTGATCCTACAGACAAGCTAGTGACCGCTCTAATGGTCGCGTTTTCTTTCGTGCTTCGTTTTTAGATAATACCAGACTCAGGCCTCGGAGAGTGAATAATAGGGGCCTGGGATGGGATTCTCAAGCATGTTTACGTTCGGTTCCCTGTCGTAACTTATATATGCTTTTACAGGAATAACTAAACAAGGAAATATTTTGCACTTCTTTCCATGAGCGTCCTGCTGATAACAATTGTAACCTACAGTAATTTTTGTCTCGCAACAAATCTACGAAGCTGAAACAGGAGACAGAGGAAGAGTCGACAGCTTCCTTGTCCTTCCTGCAAATTAAAACGTACGACAGGGAACGGATCGAAAGTTCGTTTGTGCAGCGCGTCCTGAGTGTTAATACTGGTTGACCTTCTTAACCTTCTCAGACCGATTTTGTATTTTTCATTTTATTCTTGCAGCTTTCAGACGATTCATCCAATTTACTGGAGACTTTTGGAACTGGAGAGGTTAAAGATTATGGTACTATACTGCCCTAATGCTACTTTCCTCTCCTGTATGTGATATATCTCAAGAATTCCTTTGCATTTTGTAGTACACTCTATCTACTAATTGTATGTTACTCCATCTCGATTGCTGATGAAGGTGTATAGCAAGACCCACCACCTCCTTTTAATGTATATGTACTCTGTATGGCCTTGATTAACCCCTTCATTACTGAGATCCTTTCTACCCGAGTAAATAGCGAAATACGCTAAATAATTACAAAATACGTCATCGAACTGGAGGGGTTAAGGTCGGAACAACTGTGCTATATATAAAAGATAACACCAGATGATTTTCTTCAAATGAGAGGAGTCCGATTTTGCTTTATTCATTTTATCTGCAGGCGATTTTATTCGGCTTAGGAGAACCCCTGGTAGTGATGGGGCTTATGATGGCTGAATTGAACGTCTGTAGTTTAAATAAGTTTACCCTAATGAATGCAGTTGCTAGGATAGCGAGGTTATTATTTTGCCTCCGCCCAGTTGTAGAGGAGGAGGCATTAAGTGTTTGGTCTGTACGTTCATGGATGCGTGAGTGAGTCCATGCGTCCGTAAAACTTGTGGCCGCCATATTGTCTGAACCCATCAACGGATTTCCGCCAAACTTTTGTCAGTGATGCAGTATGGAGAGATGATGAACTGATTGGGTCAGCTAGGTCAAGGGATCAAATGTCAAGGTCATACGGGGTCGACTTAGTTTATGATTGTGGGCGCGGTATTTCCTAAACCCCTCGACTGATTTCAACCAAATTTTTGCCAGTGATGTAATATGAAGGCATGATGAACTGATTAGGTCAACAAGGCCAAGGACAAAGGTCAAGGTCATATGGGTGTGGACACAATACTTCCTGAACCTCTCCACGGATTTCGACCAACATTTTGTCAATGATACAGTGTAAGGGGATGATGAATTGATTAGGTCAACAAGGTCAAAGGGTCAAAGGTCAAGGTTATATTGGTATGGGTGCAATATCTCCTAAAACCCTAAACGGATTTAGAGCAAACTTGTCAATGATAATACGCGAAGGGATGGTGAATTGATTAGGTCAGCAAGGTCAAGGGGTCAAAGGTCAAGGTTATAAGGGTGTGGGCACGATATCTTCCAAACTCCTGAACGGATTTCAACCAAACTTTTGTCAGTGATACAGTATGAAGGGACAACGATTGGATTAGGTCAGCAAGGCCAAGGGGTCAAAGATCAAGGTCATATGGGGTCGACTTAATTTATCTTCAGTCTCATTTCAATCCACAATGACACCCTGTCGTGGAGGTTGTATGGCGAGTCCGTAGCAAGGCTTGGCGGAGGAATACTGAGTTACTTTTTTGCGTCGACAGATTGAGCCCCAAGTTCTCGGCATTTTATTATTATTATTATTATTATTATTATTATTACTTAACTAAAATAATCACACAATTTCCTGATAATCTGAGAGGTTTGGGTTGATGCTAAGCCCAGAGGAAGATGATGGAGTTACAAATTGGCTATGCATTATTATACACACCTTCAAGCCAGCAAACAACCTGACCTATATCGATAAGCTTTCTTCTTCCT
The DNA here is from genome assembly GCF_032717465.1 of Coenobita brevimanus. Lineage (NCBI taxonomy): Eukaryota > Metazoa > Arthropoda > Malacostraca > Decapoda > Coenobitidae > Coenobita > Coenobita brevimanus. The sequence goes on along the minus strand of NC_136997.1, from coordinate 39,774,168 downwards.
GGAACCTGATCTCAAGCTATTTCAGTCCTCCGTGACCTATCTGTATATGTGTGTGTGTGTGTGTGTGTGTGTGTGTGTGTGTGAGAGAGAGAGTGAGAGAGAGAGAGAGAGAGAGAGAGAGAGAGAGAGAGAGAGAGAGAGAGAGAGAGTTTTTGTGGTGTGTGTGTGTGAGAGAGAGAGAGAGAGAGAGAGAGAGAGAGAGAGAGAGAGGGGAGTTTATGAGAGGTGTGTGTATATGTAGAGAGGTGTGTGTGTGTGTGTGTGTGTGTGTGTGTGTGTGTGTGTGTGTGTGTGTGTGTGTGTGTGTGTGTGTGTGTGTGTGTGTGTGTGTGTGTGTGTGAGATAGAGAGAAAGGGGGCAGGGGGAGTTTATGAGGTGTGTGTGTGTGTGTGTGTGTGTGTGTGTGTGTGTGTGTGTGTGTGTGTGTGAGTGAGAGAGAGATAGAGAGAAAGGGGGTAGGGGGAGTTTGTGAGGTGTGTGTGTGTGTGTGTGTGTGTGTGTGTGTGTGTGTGTGTGTGTGTGTGTGTGTGTGTGTGTGTGTGTGTGTGAGAGAGAGAGAGAGAGAGAGAGAGAGAGAGAGAGAGAGAGAGAGGGAGATTACAGTTCTAGATGTGGCGTATAATTCTTCTTTTTTAATAATTTACACAGAAGCGGATCCAGCACTAGGAAGAGAGGGATCCAATATTATTTTTGTATACTGTCGACAATAACACACTAATAATACAGCAGAAAATTACCACACATACCAACAGATAGAAAAATAAGTACTTTCCAAATCTGAACGAATACATAGCGAAACACAGTGAAAACCCTGTCTCTTAGTAGTGCGTGTTTCAGATGTTTCAATTTTTCCGCTGGGTATTCGTTCAGATTGGGAAAGTACTTATTTTTCTATCTGTTGGTATGTGTGGTAATTTTGTGCTATATCATTAGTGTGTTATATCAAAAAATAATATTGGATCCCCCTCTTCCTAGTGCTGGATCCGCCTGTGTAAACCTTTAAAAACGGAGAATTATACGCCACATCTAGAACTGTAAACTCTCTCTCTCTCTCTCTCTCTCTCTATCTATCTCTCTCTCTCTCTCTCTCTCTTCCATTAACCCTACAATAATACTGTATGGTATGTACAACTGAACAGGAGGGTGGATCTGATTTACAGTTAAATATTTCCAACTGTGAGCATAGACTAGACTAGACAACCCGTTCCCTAAAGTCCAGCAGTCCTCATACGTGCCATTCTCCTTTATGTCACTCTGGTACCTTTACTTTTTTTTTTTTTTCACCTTTTTCACTATGGCTATTTTTTGCGTGTTACTTCACAATTAGATGCTGGAATGGGACGCCTTCAGGTAGTGGCACTGATATAACGGGGTGGCTCCACTGCCCCGTTATACAAATCTCCCACAACTCTCTCTCTATCCCCGGAAAGAGGATAGTGGATGGAAGAAGGACAGTTTCAGCCTGCACTCCCCCGGGTTCACGTTTCAGATGATCCTGTGGTTACAACATAAAATAATTGCTGCTACTACTGGTACTGCTTAATAATAATAATAATAATAATAATAATAATAATAATATAATGCAGCATAATTATTCTAATGTACGAATGACATCAGTCGCATCCCTGGGGCTAAGATGCGAATGAATGTGTGTGTGTGGATGAGTACATTGGGAGTGTGTCGTCCTGTCTCGGCTACCTCATTTTCTTTGGGGGAAGCAGCCTAGATATATTGATAGATAGACGCGTGCTATTTCTTTCCATATCAGCATTACTTCTTAAATAGCATACAAAATAATACTAGCTTGCTATATATACGCTCCTGCTGAAGTTCACCATCCTCCTTTAGGGCGATAGGGAGAGAGCTGAGGGACTTTCGTATAACTAAGCAGTGGAGCAGCTCGGTTATATCAGTACCACCACATGAAGGCGACCCTCTCCAACACCCAGGATCAGGCAACTATCTAAAACAACATTGCTCTTCCTCATGAGTTAGTTTGTTAAGCTGGGATGGGTTAGGTTAAGTCTTATCCAGGGTTTTCCACAAGCAGTACAGAAACTAATCCAATTTATAGTAACATTCTAACAGTTTTGTCTAGAAGCAGTACAAAAATGGAGAAGACTTGCAATGCCACTCATAGTTTTTACCTTCAAGTTTATTACCCTTTTTTTAATGTGTGTGTGTGTGTGTGTGTGTGTGTGTGTGTGTGTGTGTGTGTGTGTGTGTGTGTGTGTGTGTGTGATTCGTTCGATTGTGACATTCTTTTCTATCGCAAGTGACACCAAGACCCTTCCCCAAGTTTATGAATCATCTCAGATCAGTTTGCGTAGGAAATAACATTGAAGAAAAGTCATTAATATTAATGAGTACTACTTACTGGAAGCAAAAATTCATTGATATCGTCTGAGAGTCGCTTTGTAAACTAAAATCCAAAAACTAACTCAAAAAAACACCCTAACAAACCGGACCTAACCCATCCCAGCCTAATCTTAGCTAACTCATGGGGGCAGCTTTGTTTTGGATAATTACCTACCTGACGATGCTGGTGAGGGGCGCCGTCACGTGGTGGCATCGATACATTTGGGCGGCTCCACTGCCCAGTTATTCAAACGTCCCTTAACTCAATCCCAGTCCCCCTTAATGAGGATAATGAGGATGGTGGACTGCAAGAGAAGGGCAACTTCAGCCTGCAGTCCATTGGGTTCACGTTCAGATGAATGTGGGGTCGCAACTACTACAACTACTACTCTTACTACTACTACTACTATCACCACCACTGCTACCACTACTACTACTACTACCACTACGACGACGACGACAACTACTACTGCTACTGCAACGACTACTACTTCTACTACTCTTACTACTGACTCAGCCGGAATACATTACAAGGATAGCTTTTAATAATCAAAGAATTAAATATGCCAAATTAATGCTCAAGTTAAAGTATGTCTTCTTTTCTTTGTAATTGTTGGTCATATGTTAGTCAAAGAGAGCGAATTTCCCATCGTAGCATTGACAGAAAACTGGTCTTAGGTTGTTTCTATGGTAAACTAAAACTGGCTGCTGCTTAAATGCCATTATTTTCTTCTGTAGTAGAAGTAAGTCATCACCATATGCACAGGCTGTAAATAAAGGCCTATAATATTTTTGCCCTTTACACCATAATCTCCCATACTTTTATACATATTTGCCATGATGTTATTTGTTTCATTGTTTCAGTAGTTATTTTTTTTCAGTTGAGCAATGACACCAGATATTGATATATTACCAATGTGTTCCTATATATTTTGTGATGTTTATCCACATTCCTAAAACAAAAAATGATAGTTTTGAGAGTTTATCATGATGGTCCCTCGAGGGGAAGCCAGCGCTTCTCTGAGGGGACAAAAGCTCTCTGTTTTGGTCTCTCTGAGGGGTGACACTCCGTCCTCCAGCCAGGAGCTTTGTAATTCACCGGGTCGGTCAGGATCACTTGATGGTCGTGATCGTCAGCTTTTACCCTCCCGGAAGGGAGCTGAGAGCTCATATAGTCCGATCTAAGGGCAAGGCTGTGACCTTCACAAACGCACACACCCGTCCCCTTGCTCAAGGGGGATAGTAACCACTCACTTCGTCAGTGAAACTTTTCGCAACCTGAGCGAGGCGCAAACTCCCGTCCACCAGTTGGCAAGAGAGAACGTTACCACTGCACCAGCGAGTGGTGTGTGTGTGTGTGTGTGTGTGTGTGTGTGTGTGTGTGTGTGTGTGTGTGTGTGTGTGTGTATGTGTGTGTGTTTTCTTTCCCCTAGCTCGATTGTGGATTAGTTCATTGACTTCTAAACCCCTATAAAGGCATATTGACAGTTCTAGACCTATATTAGTAATGTTTTGGAGTGAAATTTAATTGAAAATTGTGAGGTACGGTAAAACGTATAGAACAGCCGTGCCACTATCTTGCCATCCTTGAAATAAATATATGCAGTCTTGTACACCATTCTGATAATGATATTTTTTTTTTTACATCGTGAAATAAGGGTGATGAGTTCTTATCCTAGGTAGTATCACAAGAGTCAAAGGACAGCTGAACTGTCTCCTCTGAAATACTTTTATTTATTTATTTTTTTTCTCATTCAAGTATAATAATTTCACCTTAGTAATTAGCCTGGAACTACCTGAAAGTTCAACACTCTCAGGGGTGGTAGTCTGGGATTGGACTTCAACCAAGCTCTGGCATAGTATTCTACTTTTGAGACTGGATCCAGTATGGTCATTGTCTGATTTCAAGTGTTTGTCAAGACACGCCCTGCCCTGGAACAAGTCCATTCTCCCTGGTGTCAACCGGTATGTATGAAGTACAGCGACGTTAATAAAGAACGGCCACCTACATAGCGTGTTTCCTCGACAACCCTCAGGATTATACTCCTCCATGAATAATAACAATGGAAACCCCTCAGCAGGATCAGGAATTTAGTGTTCTGTTACTGAAAGGAAGGGTCAATGCTACTGCGAAGCCATTGGGATTGAAGGTCTCTTGGACCAAGACCAAAGTCCAGGCATTTGGTGGCTTGTTGGATGAAGCAGTTCAGTCTCTCCAAGCATATATATATAGAAGCCTTGGGAAGATTCACTTATCTTGGTGGTGTGGTCATTAACAACGGTAGAGCAGACAGTGAGATCTCTCGTCGCATCGGTGTGGCCTAGGGGATTGTGGATTCACTCAGTTCTGGTATTTGGCGCTGTCATTATTTATTTAGAAGGACGAAAGTTTGCATCTTCAAGGAGCTGATGCTCCCTACCTTACTTTATGACTGTGAGACATAGACACTAAACAGTGACCCAAAGCAGCGAATTAACTTCTTTGGTACTAAGAGTCTTCTCAGGATCATGGGATATCGCTGGTACAACCGGGTGCGTAACGAGCGACTACTCCGTGAGACTGAATCGCCGCCTGTAACCCACATAATACGTCAACGCCAACCCCAGCTATATGGGCACGTGACCCGCTTTCCTGAGGCTGATCCTGCTCACAGGGTGATCTCTGAACGAATTAACCCGGGGTGGGGGAGACCAAGGGGAAGGCCACGTAACTCATGGCTGGAGCAGGTCGATCACTCCTATCGGGAGATACTTAGAGAGGGAAGAGTCGCTGCCTGGAGGGTCGCACAGAGGGATCCACGTGGATAGAGTAGGAGGATGAGTAAGGCTATGCGCCCCGCGGCGTTTGCCCCTTCTTGATGATGATGATGATATCCTTTTGTACGTTGTTTTTGCAGAGTATGGCGATATTAAAACGATTTATATAAAGCACAAGAGGACAGGAAGTTCTAATAAGCCAAATAAATCGCTTAGGAGGAAGTGTTAGGGGGCTCCCTTAACCGATGAGAATACCAGCCTAAGACTAAAGAACTGACTTATTATATGAAACCTTAAGAGTACTCGTCTGATAGCAAGGAGAAATTGCAGCAGTAAACCATAAATTCTATAGGGGTTGGCGGAGGCATGCGTCCTCTGAGTGCATTCTAGTTGTGTCAGTGAGCCGTGGAAATAGAACTACGTTGCTCTACAACTGGCTACCATGCTTATTGTGTTCTTGGCGAAAACTTAGCCTTAGAAAACTATTAATCCTTTCAGCCAGAGATTGCCATACTTTATTTATTTATTTTTATCATTTATTTATTTTTGCCTTTTCCACACAATTCACTTTACTGGGGGAAATTTGAACAGATATTGCCTTGGAAAACCCCATTGCTGCTCTTGACCCTTCTTAACGTGTAGTATACTCGTCTTCTTGTCTTGTGGCAGCTTTGAGAGAGAGAGAGAGAGAGAGAGAGAGATCCATGACAGCAAACTATCGGTATTTTGTTGCTCTCAGGTGTTGGGTGACGTGGTGCTAAATCTGGGACACCTGCAGAGCGCCTTCATCTTGCTGGGGTTGGGCCTGGCGACTGCATTAATCACCCTACTGATGGAGAGACTCATCTAGCCTACCCTCACCACCCCACCCAACCCTACCTAACCTCATATAGCCTACCCTCGCCACCCTACCATACCATGCCTAACCTCATATAGCCTACCCTCGCCACCCTACCTAACCCTACTGATGAGGAGACTCATCTAGCCTTGCCTTTCCCTTTGCCCGTATCTCAACCATCGCTTTCAGATATTTTCCAAACACTCGAGAAGCTTAAAGGCTTGTACTGTAACTAGGATGGCTAAGGAAGTACTTTCGGACAGACCTTTTCCTGAATTTTGACCAAGTTCGTGGACTAAATATTTGTAGGAGAAGCAGATGTTCAGGAATTTAATCTCCATATCATATGTACAGGAAAAAACAAAAACAAAATAGAGGTAATCGGTCAAAGATGGACAAGCAAACCAAAATGGCAGGTTGGTGTAATGTCCCTTCTATGCCTGGACACCTAATCTGATTTCAGCTGAGCATGAGATGAAAAAATTACTGAACACACACACCCCTGTCTCCTTTAAAAGAAATACATAGATTAGGTTCAGTGAAAATAATTCTTTACCCTCAAGCAGACTTACAGAATTTGAGAGTTGTTATGCACTTGATTGCTTCTTGCTTCTGTGGTATCTCAACTCCCAGTGTAGAATGTTACGCCTGTTTATTTCCTGTTCATTTATTGTTAATTTGTTCACTTTTAGTATCCAAACATTTTTTTTCCCTTATGTTATAATTCAAGGTAGTATAAGATATTTGAATATGAACTATAACATTCCTTCGGCAGTCACTTCAGTTCTGTACCATTTTTCGGCTCAAACAGATAGATTGTCGCTTGGAAGTAATGTATTGAAGGCATTTATTTTTATTTTTATTTTTTTTTTTTTACATTTTGCAGAATGAGTGGAAGCTTGTACACTGCCAATTTCATACCTAAATGATGAAGCAGAGAAATATCTTGACTTGGAAACATTCGTTGGAACACTCAGCCACGTAGAAGGATCTCGCAACAACATGAATTTATAACAGTTTTGGCCTAAATCTGCCAAAAAAATATAACAGCAACGACCTCCATGGTGTTTCAGTTAATGCAGTCGATATTCATGCTTCATTAGTAACTTTTCTCAGCCAGTACATTTGCCACAAATTCTACCTTAGAATAAGTCAGCCAGAACGTCCTTGTACTGGAACTTGACTCTCCAGAAATAGCTCCACTTAAGATACAGACTAGATACATAAAATCCATCCTATTTACCAACCAACAAAGCTCCAGGTCCAGATGGAATTCCTCGCATTGTTTTGAAAAAGTGTTCCCCAAAACCTGCCTCTGTTCTAGCTAAATTATTCACATTATTCATAGGTACTTCTTCACTCCCTAATTCTTGTAAAGAAGCCAATATCCACCCAAATCCAAAGAAAGGAAGTTCCTCTGACCCCTCTGATTACAGATCAATAGCTATGACATCTTCTTTTGGTAAAGTATTTGAAATTATAATTAATAAGCACAATGTTAAACATCTTGAGTCCAACAACTTAATTAATGACAAACAGTATTTTTTTTTTTTATGCGAGGAAGAAGGAACCAAAGGCCATGAACCCGCAGTAACAGTTCCTTCCAAGAGAAAAACAAAATACAATAGAGAGCCAAATTCAAGATCCGATCATTTTGAGATGCCTGGACACACTGCGTTTGAAAGACTGGAGATCATAGGCAGCAGGAAATACAGACAGAGGAAGACAGTTCCAGAGCTGACCCGTTGCATAAATGAAAGACTGGGAGTAACGGTTAACTCTTGCATTAGAGAGTTGAACAGAAAAGGGATGAGAGTTTGTTGCCAGACGGGTGCTACGCGCCCGTCGTAGAGGTGGAGGAACGCAAGCAGAGAGTTCAGAGGAGCAGTGACCATTAAAGTAGCGATAGAAAAGAGATAAAGATGCAACAGTATGGTTTTCGCCACGTAAGATCCACTATTGATATACTCAGTCTTCTGACTCACACCATCCATCAATCAACTGACCAACATGGAAATACCCATGCAGTAGCCCTTGATACTCCTAAGCTTTTGACAGGGTGTGGTACCGGTCCCTTCTGTCCAAACTCCCTTGCTATGGCTTTTCTCTGGTTTCCTCATATCTTAGCGACAGGAAGATAAGAGTAAAAGTAGACGATGTATATTCCACTATCCACTCGATTAATGCTTGTGTCGTATGCACGGAGTGACTTATGCTGAAAGTTACCATTCCGCTCAGTGCGCATGCGCCGAGTGGCCGTTTAGCCTCTGTTTTGAGAGTATCTGCATGTTATCTCAAATTTTGTGCCATTTATCAACAACACTGTATGAAATACATATGTCAGGAAGATAACTGGACGTCTTATCGACCTGTAGGTAACTGTAGGTCGGCATATATATATATGAATATATATATATATATATATATATATATATATATATATATATATATATATATATATATATATATATATATATATATATGAAGATGTATAGGTATGTTACAGACAGATTTTGAAATTAGTCATTTCGTGAATTAAGATTAGTTTAATTTAGGTTTATTTAGGTTAGGTTGATCTAGAATAAGGTTAGGATAAGATTAGGTTAGGTTTGGTTAGGCTAGGTTAATTTAATAGAGAAGAGAATGGTAACTTCCAGCATAAAGTCACTCCGTGCATATGACACCAGCATATCACAAGGATCAGTTCTGGCTCCAACCCTACTCCTAATTCATATTCATGATCTCTTCTCTGTCACTCATAATCCCATCCATTCATATGCAAGTGACTCAACACCACAGTTCATTTACACCTAAGCACCCATCACAAAGTTTAATATCTCTAACTCACAGCTCAGTACAGCAGTCTCCATAAACCAAGACATATCTAAGATCAGAGAATGGGGACAAAATAATATTGTATCATTTAACACTAGGAATGCCAAACATATACAGTTTACTGATAGACAGATATTGCCTAATTCCTATATTACCTTCAGTGCTGCCAATATTCCCATCTCTAAAAGTATTGAGATTCTCTGTGTTTCACTTTACAGTGCCCTCAGCTGGACCATTCATGTTAGATCATTGCTAAGATTGTTTCAAAGAAACTTGGATTATTGTACAGAGTCCGTAACTTCTTCACTGACATGCAGTTGGCTATAATTTACAGAAGTCATGTGTGCTCTCAGCTGGAATATTGTTCACCCTTGTGGAAATGATGTGGAGAAGTTGCACAAACATAGCTGGAGGAAATCCAGAACAAAGCTGTTAGAATTATAAATAGCCCTACTATTACAAATGAACTACCTCCCCTACAAGTAAGAGGGAATGTCACTTCCCTTGCGTTATTTTAAAAGACACTTTTATGGCAAATGCTCAGACGAAGTTGCATCCATTGTGCCACCTCTCCACGTCTTCCTCCGCGCTACACAAGCATCTGGTAGTGCTCAAGACTGGAGTGTCACAGTCATATCGCAGAACTTCAGCCTATAAGAATTCTTTTATTCCTCTAACTGCATCTCTTTGGAACTCGCTTCCCCACAGTGGTTTCCCCCAAAACTTCAACCTACGGCGCTCAAGTCCAACTGTTACAGATTATTTATGAATGGAGGACACCAGTAACCAGGTGCACGGATTATTCTTTTTATTGTTTTGTTTTTCGTCTGTTCTGTTATTAAAAAAAAAAAAATGAGAAGAATGCATGGGAAATACATATTTTTATTTTATTTTATTATTTTTCCCTTTCATGCAAGCCTCAGGAATAGAATTACTTCACAATGCAGCAAAAAGGGATTCCAAATTTTTCCGTCTTTACAGTTTGAAACACGAACTGAAATTCTGAAACATTCACCAGTAACTTTTTATGTCCGTGTTTGGTTGCTGCTATTTGTAATGCAGCATGAAAGTGGACTTTTATTTAACAGAAATTACAGCGTACATTATTCAATATCACCCTGAAGAAAATAGAGCGAACAACAACGCTAATTTAAAACCGTCGATCACCTGTGTAAGGTTACTTTTTCATTCTGTTCCCTGCCCTCCGTTTCGGGCCACTCTATATCTAGTAAGTAGGAGCCCATCATCCACTCACTGGATGTAGTGCTGCCTTCAGGTGACTCTACGGTGAGTGGGAGCTAATGATTCATTGCAAACCAGGAAACCATTTACTACGCACAGTGGTAACTATGTAACCAAATGACGCCTGGTGGTTTAGCGGGTAAAGCCGCTCCATCAGGACTGAGCCTTATGACTATATATCCGAGGATGATTAGGGTTTGTTGCTCACATAATGCCACTCAGGAGAGAGTGAGGCTAGTCACCCTCGGCTTAAATATCTGGACTAAGAAGCCTAGCCGTGGAGCCCTACACTCCTGAGGAAGCAAAAAAAGAAAAGATGATGTGTAACTGGAGAGAGTCCATTTCGACCCTCGACCTTGGCTTCAGTCCTGGTGCCATAGGATTACCTCTCACTCTTGCTAGCATTCAAGCCACGCAGCAGGAGAAACAATGTTAATTTTATTTTAGTAATCTTATCTAAACACAACTTTACTCAGCTCAGGAGAGATATGCTGTACTGAAAGGGTTAATTAAAGCTAAATCTAATTATAATTCAGTTTATTTATACAATCTAGAGATAATTTTATTTAACTTAGGAAATATCTCTTTCACTGAAGGTTTTAATTAACCATCAAACCACTTCTCTTCGTAAATTCTCTCTTAGCTCTAGGTACACGCTGGTTCATAAATACCACTCCACTGGAGACTCAACTTTTGGAATTTTGTGTTGTGGAGACGAATCAGTTTTATTGTGTGGGCTCGGGTGTGGCAGTGGGTGTGGGAAATAAGTAAATAGTACAGGGTGGACATTGGTAACGCTGGCTGAGACGTCCCCGCAACACACCAGAAATTGCCTGGTGGAGTGGAAGAGCGGCGCTATGTATGGACCACCCTGGATCAGTTTCAAAAGAGTGATGTGATTCTTGAGGTGATGAAGTTGTAGATGCAGTTTGTCCTTTTACTTTTTTATATGTTTCGTATTCTCAGATATACCTAATGAACTTTTTGAACTTCTTTTCATCAATATCAGCCAATAATATTCATTTTGAGGGCCCTAAGGATGAGAGTCTGGGCCTAAACAACCCACACACTCGCCCAGTTTTGCATGAACAGGCCAGTTTCTTCAGGCGACCGGACAGGCTGACCCTACTTGGAGGAGTATGGGGACCTTTTGGAACTCTCTCAAAATGCTTCACCTTCAACTATTGGTTGCGGTCCTGTTCCTTCTCTTTTGAGCATACCAACTTTCGAGCTCGTCCTCTTCCTACCTCATCCACTTACACCATCTCCGAGGTTCCCAGTTTGTTATCGTAGCTGCTTGTCTGTTGTCTGTTCATGACGATTTCTACTTTTCATTGTTGTAGTTATAGCCTTTACTTGTTCCCTTAACCAAAAAGGTCAGTTGTTTCCAGTCTTATCGTAGTTACTTGTTTGTTATCTTTCCAACAAAATGTTATCTGTTAATATTTCTACTTTTACTGTAGTGGTTATACTTTGAACTTACTGTACTCCATCAACTAAGAAGGCGAGTTGCTTTTTCCATCAATGTGATCGTTTCGTTTCGTTTCCAACTTGCTTGCATCCGTTGGCTTTGGTCACTTCATGGTGGCTCCCCACGTTGCTCGATCTCTGGCAGCCACTCTCCAGTCTCTACTCACAGTTATTTATTCCAGCTACGAGTGTGAGACAGAACAATATCCTCTCCACTCTTCTTTCACCCCTGTTAAATATGCATATCGGGGCCTCTGTCAAATGATCATAACAGTGAATCTAATGTTTTATTCAGAAACAAAATAAATATATGACAAAACTCTCCCACAATCATACATATAAGGTCATTCTTCAACAAAACTGCATAAAGTTGGGAAAAGTAAAGGTTGTTGGATTTTGTCGTTGTTCTTTTTGTTTGTGGTGGTGACGGTGGTGGTGATGTGAGGGTGGTATTTGCTGTGTGGTAGCAGTGTTGGATGGATGTTGAAGTTATGTGCTGATAGCGGTGATGATGTTGGCTATTGAATGATGATGTTAAGTAGTAGTAGTAATAGTAGTTGTAGTAGTAGTAGTAGTGGTAGTAGAAGTAGCAGACCCAGGTTCATTTGCAATGCGACCTCAGTGAACTGTAGGCTGAAGTTGCCCCTATCCTGCAGCCACCATCCTCCTTAACCCCTTAACCGTGGGGCGTCACTTTCGTGACGCTCGGCCACAATGGATCATTCCGCGGGGCGTCACTTTTGTGATTCTGTGTTATTTTGAATTATCCCGGGCTCTCAAGTGGTGGCTTGTATCAACTATCAGTACTGCCAATGTCCAACACTAGTCAGCACTCCAAATCTCATCTGTACTCCCATCCATTGTTGACAATTTAGTGATTTTACCCCCTTCGTGACTCCCCTCTCTACCTGCCCTCCATTACCCTGTCCTCTCACCTCCCACGCCGCCCTGCGCTACGCAAATTTCCCCCGGATTTTTCCACAGATTTCATCCATTGAAATAAGCCCTATGCCCAATACTTATACAAAATAATATATACCAAAAAAAAACAGGTAAGTGATAGTGTTATACACCAGGAATTGGCTAATTATCACCTGACAACACCTCACGTGCATTCATTCGCTACATTACCACGGTAATTTCCCCTTTGAATTATGCCTTGTAATTGATGTCTGTAATAAAAATATATATCAGAAAGGAAGGGAGAAGCCTAAGTGACATTTACATTCACCTGGAACCACCTATTTCTTTATGTATTGCCGAGATTTTCTACCTATAAAAAATTAGCATGTAAGTTAGCAGCAGTCAGCCTAAGTGTCACTGTCAACCCTTCCCTTCTCAGATAAGCCGCGGCATTTAGTTCCTTGTCCTCCGCTGTAGTGAAACAATGTCGTACTCGCGCCCCGCCATTCCTGCCGCTTCTGTGCCCATTGTGAAGGGCCCCATGACCTCTACCCCTAAGAAAAGTAGTGAGGGAAGCAGGAAAGGCCTTAGTGACTCTGCAGTGCCACGTGAACTGGCAGAATTGTCCATGGTTATGATGGACAGTGACTTTGATGATTCAGGTGAATCGTGTGATGAGCCAGGTGAGGTTACCGTGCCAGAAACAGCTACAACGAGTGCTTCAGTGTCAAAATTAGTGTCTAGCTCCAAGGGAAAGGAGCCTTTAGTGCAGCAAGGACAGGAATTTGGGAAGGGAGTGAAAAGGCGGTGTGTTAGCCCCAGAACAATGCCCCCACGTGACCCAGCCCGCCATGAGTCACGAGTGCATTCACCTCCCCATTCCCCAAGCCCCACTTCACTCATTTCTTCATCATCATCGGCTGAGTTATCTCCGGAGTCTTCATCGTCGGAGTCACCACCAGCATCAACAGTGAAGGCAGGCCGTAGAGGTAGAGGTAAATCAAGGAGAGTGAAAAGTAGTGGAGCTAGTAGGGTAATGGCTGCTAGTGCTGTACGGCAACCTAGGGTCAGTGCGAGTGACCTTGACCGAGATAAATCTGCCTCACAGCCAACCTCCACCACCACCACCACCACCACCACCCGCCCTACACCGCCACGGCAGGGAATCCTGGACGCCTTCGCGTGGACGGAAGGGTCAGATTTTGTGCCTGAAAATTTAGTATTTGATGAGAGCTCCTCAGGAGTTCAGCCTGCCTTCACTACTGACGAAAATGCTGAGTGTGTGGACTACCTTTTGGCCTTCCTAGATGACGAAGTCATGCAGCACATATGTGATGAGACCAACAGGTATGAATCACAATGTGCTGCAAGTGGTACAGGTGCAGCCAAGATGCAACGGTGGTCCATGCTGGGAGTGCAGGAGCTGTATGTGTTCTTTGCCCTCATGCTTCTCATGCCACACTCCAAGAAGCATGAGTTGGAAGAATACTGGTCCATGGACCCCTTACTACCCTCACCCACCTTCAATAAGTACATGGCCAGAGATCGCTTCCGGAACATCATGGGAAACCTGCACTTTGCCGACAACGATGTACCTTCCCAAACCGACCCACTCTGGAAGATCCGGGAGATTCTGAGCAGAATGAAGGATAAGTTTATGTCATTCTTCCACCCCTTTCAGAAGGTTGTCATTGACGAATCCTTGGTTTTGTTCAGAGGACGTCTTCGGTTTGTTCAGTACATTCCAAGCAAACGCCATCGCTTTGGAATTAAGTTCTTTGTACTGTGCGACTGTAAGACGGGGTACATCCTTGACTTCGTCATATATTCAGCCAGCACTGTCGATCTGGATAAAACACACCCCCTTGGCTTCTCAGGCTGTGTAGTGAAAGTGCTCCTAGAAAAGTATTTTGGTGGTAATCATGTGCTGTATACAGACAACTACTATACAGCACCGAAACTTGCCAAATACCTTTCTGAGCACGGCATTGGCTCCTGCGGCACTGTGAAAAGTAATCGTGCCAACTTCCCCAAATTCCCAGAGGCGGGAACCTCGCAGCGAGGAGACGTGCACCTACGCAAGTGTGAGAAGATGCTGGCAATACGGTGGCTAAAAGTTGCAGTCATCAAACTATCAAGAGGAAACCAAAAGACATAATTTACCCATTTATTATTTGCAGTATATACAAGTAGAATAAATGAAAAATAGGAACAAATTTATAAATAACACCACGAACTATATAAACAGCCAAACAAGTATAGTACTTACAGTATTCTTCATCAGAATTTGTACAGAAATATCTTAATGTCTGGAAGAGGCTTTAACAGAATCTTCAAGCAAGCAGAAGTGGAAGCATACTAGTATAAATTTTCTTTAAGAATATTTAGACTCTCTAAAGTAAAAAAATAAAATGTTATCCTTAAAGCCAATTCCAATATTAACGAGAGAGAGAGAGAGAGAGAGAGAGAGAGAGAGAGAGAGAGAGATACACAACTTCAGACAGCCACGCCAAGACTTACCGTTCAGTCACCATTCTGATACCTTTACACCTCTCTTCCCGCCAATATCCTTAATTTCGAAACCCTGAACAGTGCTAAGCGAGTCAGTGTTAAGAAACTAACCCAAACAATTCGAATAATTAAACATAACATTTTACTGATTCATTTCTGACTAAATGAGTACCACCCTGCCTCACTCATCGAGTAACAAATATTCGTAACACTCCTGCAGTCCACTCTGGCACATCCTGGATTAAACTGCCTTCTTTTGTAAATATGTGCCCCAGCTTTTTCCAGCGAGTCTTTCTCACATATTCGTCAACTGGTTCCACTCTCGTAATATCCCTTACTCTTTGATTTATAACTCTGTCTTGCCACTTTACTCCAAGAATCCTTCTCAGTATTTTATTCTCAGTTCATAATACTTTCTGATCTGTTGCAATTATACTGTGCCATGACTCATGGCCATAAATTAAAATTGGTCTAACCATAGACTTGTAAATTTTTACTTTAGTATGTATCGAAAGCATATTATTATTCCACACAGATTTCAACATTCCAACAGCTCGCCAAGCCTGCCTAATCCTCTCCTTAATTTCGTCGTTTAATGATCCATTACATGATACAATCGTTCCCAGATATTTAAAATTTTCTAGATTCTTCACCACATTATTCCCAATTACACAATCGATTTGGTTCTCCACGATCATATTAATAATTTCAGTCTTTCCACAGTTTATTACCAATCTCACTTTTTCTCCTTCCTCCACCAGACAATCAAGCACCCTCTGCATCTCGTAATTACTTACGCAAATCAGTACAATATTATCAGCATAGTCCAAATCCATCAGCCTCTTATTCTCTTCCCAGTTAATTTCTGCACCTGTTCTCCTTACAACCATTCTCAAAACATAAACCATAACCAAAACAAACAGCAAAGGCGAAAGAACTCCACCTTGAATCACTCCTGACCTAACTTCAAATGGATCAGGGAAAGAACCACCCACCATTACCTTACAAAAAGTACCTTCATGCAGGCTTCTAATAATATTTACAAACTTTTCTAGTATACCATAGAATCTCACAATTTTCATTATAGTTCCAAGTGAAACACTATCAAACGCCACTTCAAAATCCACAAAGCACAAACTAAGTGGCATTTTCATCTCATTAGCTTGTTGCATTAGATGCTTTACAGTAAAAATTCGATCATTACAACCTCGACCCTTTCTAAATCACGCTTGTTCTTCTCTTAAAATTTTTATCAATTACTGGCTCTATTCTGTTCAACAAGATTGTGGAAAAGACTTTTGCAACTACAGGTGTCAAAGTTATCCCCCTCCAATTGACACACACACTTAAATCTCCCTTTTTTGGTATTTTTATAATCACTCCATTTTTCCACTCTTCTGGAATTCCACCATTATCGCAAGCCACATTAAGTAATTTCAAAAGCACATTCACTAACTCATCATTTTCCACCTTAAGCATTTCAGGAAATATTCCATCCTCTCCTGGGGCCTTAAAATTCTTTAATTCCTTTATAGATTTGTTACCTCTTACAAGGTTATATCCCCTGTTTCTATCTGCAAATCTTTCTCGGCTGGCAAAATGTCCTCTTCAGTTGGGATTGGTCTATTTTGAATAAATTCAAAGTGCTCTTTCCACCTTCCTTTTATATCCAAATCTTTAGTCATCAGATTACCATTTCTATCTCGCACAGTTATATAGATGCATGTATGCATGTACAGCTCCGTTCAGAAGTTCGTACTACACCCAAAGTGGAAGGCACAAGCCTCGGTCAGCCCTTTCTGGACGACATGTTAATACCCCGAACCACTCGCCACCACAGACAGAGCAGCAAATACCGGAACAGTTTCAGTCACACGACGAATGCGAAAATTAAGATGAAACGGATATTTATACAGATATTGGCAAGTATTAATATATATTAATGAAGGAAATACGTGGACATTATGCGGTTGTGATGAAAATATGTATACAAGTAATAAGTTACAATACACAAATAGAGGGAAATGAAGAACTCTGATATGAATCAATAAGTGATTTGTGAGCTGACTATTCTCCCAATGAAACACACACACACACACACACACACACACACACACACACACACACACACACACACACAAACTCACAGACGCACACACAAACACACACACGCACACAAGCACACACATACACGCGCAAACACACACACACACAAACACACGCACACACAAACACACACACACACAAATACACAACACAAACTCATAAGAACAACAACAATAACATCAACAGCCACCACCACCACAGTCTCCGCCACTTGCCACCTACCACAACCAACCACCACCCTCAACGCCGCCGCAGCCACCGCCCACCACCACCGCCGCCACCCACCAACACTCACAATCCACTATCACCGCCGCCGCCGCAACCACCGTCCACCACCACCGACGCATTAACAAATCTCATAATTGTGGAGGAAAAGACATTGCAATAGTTTACTTCATCCGTCCTGTTTGTGTGGGAAGGCCAAGGAACACATTATATTTATTACGTGTCAGTAATCTTGCAGCCGTGGCTCAGTGGGTTAGAGCGCTCCGCTCTGACCGAAGGGTCGGAGGATCGAATCCACCTAAGGGTCATTGGTAGACATCAGGAAGGGCATCCGGTCATAAAATGCTACACGCTCTAGTTCAGAAGTCCTCTACCCAGGGGCAACGCATTAGCCCTTCGGGGATACCTGGCGTAAAACCAAATTATTATTTTATATATATATATATATATATATATATATATATATATATATATATATATATATATATATATATATATATAATCTTGCATCTAATAGGAGGTGGATAATATACAAGCATAATTATACGGAAGTTTTCAGACAAAAAAGAGACAATTTTATTTTTATTTCTATTTTATAGTCAACAATATATATATATATATATATATATATATATATATATATATATATATATATATATATATATATATATATATATATATATATATATATAATCTGTATTATATATTATATATATAGTATAATCTGTATTATATCTATATCTATCTATATAATTTCTAAATCTGTCTCTATGCCATATCTAATTATCTATATCATATCTATATCTACATCTTTATTATATCTCTCTATCTAACTATCTATAATATATGTCTATTGTAACTATTATATCTCGCTATTGTGTCTATTACATCTATCTATCTCTATCTATCTATCAACAGTATCTATCTATCTATCTATCTATATAATATGCATACATATCCTTAATATAATGATAACTGTTGCCTAACTTTTCACATCAATATCGGATCCAGCCTCCCTCTTTCTCAATCACTGCTTGCAACCTATCAGGCATGGAGCTTACAAGGCCACGGATGAACTCGTGTTTGCGCCGGCAAAGTTCCTGCTGGGCGTTTACGTGGTCGAGGAGATCATTTCTTGTCCTCTCGTCTCCTGGCTGCCAGGTATTAATCATGTCAGCCAAGACATGTTTGTTACATTTAGATTGACCCCTTTGGCGGGCCAGTCTGAGAGGTGAAGTATGTCTTGTCTATGAAACCACTGCCGTACTACACGTGCGG
>NC_136997.1:39753016-39755545 GCF_032717465.1 Coenobita brevimanus | reverse complement strand
TTTTTATACTGCCGCTCAGGGATTTGCAACTGATCAAATTCGCCTTATGTGTCTTGACGCACTAGCCTAACCCAGGGCCCTTACGCTTCTCATGGGGAAATCCGGACTGGTTGAGATATGAATGAAAAAAAATACAAAGGCAAAAAATACACACCTGTCCTGGTTAAGGCCATGAATAAGACGACGCATTTAACTATATTCTTTTCTGTTTAGCTTGGCCTAAAACTGCCATCTCTCCATCCTTTGACTGCCGAATTGTTGTAACAGATTAACAGCAGAATATGGAGCTAGTCGCGAGGTGGATGGAATGCATTATACAAGATCCGTAACAACTTTCTCTGCCAATGAACTACGCGAAATAACCTGTAAAAGACGAAAATCTGGGCCAGGTTTAGGTGAAAGAATTACAGTGTACTCCTGGTTCTTCCAGCCAATTTTATTCTTCTTGGAAAATACCTCTCCTATTAAAAAGGTTCAGAAGGGATGTACCTAACCGCTCAGGCCCGATAAATCTCCTAATACGTACAAACTCATAAGGGAATACCAACAATAAAACAAAAATGAAGCACTCAGATTGAATTTGTTACTTACCTTCTCATTAAACCTCACACTGTAACCCTGTATCACTGTAATTCGTCAGCAAAGTTATAAAGATGTGTTCACTTGTAAGTACTACAGTGGATAGCGTATTGGAGGCTTCAGTGACTGTTGTTTACGTCTCGCGTCTACTGTGCGGGAACAAACCCGTTATACGAACATAAGCAAGCATGAGAAGTAAAGACATAATACTGATGCCACATATGCCACCCCCGCCTACATCAGCTCGTGTAGTAGTTGTAAGTGGAGGCGATTGTACATCGCTGGTAGCTGACAAGAGGAGAGCACCCAACACACATTCCCCCAGATTACGACACACAACCGTCCCTTTACGAGTTAAGGTCCCTAATTTCAGTTCATGGTTCGAAAAGACTACGGATAAAGAAACCCTGACCAAAAGTCTAGTGATCGGACCCGAAATCGAACTCGGGACCTCTTGGAAGCGGAAGGAGTATGTTTCCGATTGGACCACCGCCATGCTCAGACATTATATGCAGTAGTTCCTGGTTTTATTGTATAGCCCCGTAATTCCATCACCAACACCACTTCCTGCTCCTCCTCCTCCTACTCCAGCTCTTCCTCCTCCTTTCTTCTTCTTTTTCTTCTTCTTCCTCCTCCTCCTTTCTTCTTCTTCTTCTTCCTCCTCCTCCTTTCTTCTTCTTCTTCTTCCTCCTCCCCCTCCTTTCTTCTTCTTCTTCCTCCTCCTCCTTTCTTCTTCTTCTTCTTCCTCCTCCTCCTTTCTTCTTCTTCTTCTTCCTCCTCCCCCTCCTTTCTTCTTCTTCTTCTTCCTCCTCCCCCTCCTTTCTTCTTCTTCTTCCTCCTCCTCCCTTCTTCTACGTCTTCTTCCTCCTCTTTCTTTCTTCTTCGCCTTCTTCCTCCTCTTCCTTTCTTCATCGTCTTCTTCCTCCTCCTCCTCCTGCTCCTGCTGCTCCTCATCTTCCTACTTCTGCTCTTGCTCCTTCTCCTTGTCCTTTTCATGTTCCTCCTCTTCCTCTCCTCCCCCTCCTCCTCCTGCTCCCCCTCAACACTACCACCAACTCTTTCCCCTCCTGCTCCTGCTCCGCGTCTCACAGTGTTTCCTGTCGCCTGGGAGAAAACTTCCTTTTATTGCCCGTGCTGTTGCTTCCAGGTTCAATTCCCGGGCCAGTCAGAAGGGTGCACTCTCTTTCCCCCTCTCCCCTCTCCCTCTTCCCCCTTCTTCCTCCCCCCTCCCCCCCTGTTAGTCCCTCCGGTGCTGGAGAGGGACGCCTTCACGAGGTGGCACTGATATAACGAGGTGGTGGAGCTGCCCGGTTGTATACAAATATTCCTCAATTTCCTTCCTATCCCCAAAAGAGAAGAGGACGGTAGAGTGCTAGAGAGGGCAACTTTGCCTGCAGTCCAGTGGGGTTCACTTTTCAGATGAACCTGGGGCTACTACTACTACTACTACTACTACTGCTACTACTACTATTATTATTACTACTTACTGCTACTACTCCTACTACTACCACCACCACTACTACTACTGCGTCTGCTAGTGTCTGTTCATCTAGCAGTACAATCAGGGATCCACTGACCACTTCATCGTGTTCTGAGAGAAAATTGGGACTTAGCATAAGTCGTATGTCTGCCTGAACTCCTTTCATCTGACGGTGAGCAGCTAGTTTGCTCTTGCCACCTCCAGACGCCGTGATTCATCTTAAATAACACTAGTGAAGGGGTCAGTGAAGTCTTTATCTTACTCCTCCAATTTTAAAGATTTCTCTGGAGCTGAATAAAACATTATGGACTGGCAGGGATACATTAGAAAATATATCAGTGGACTGGGGGAATTCCTCGCCATGGTGTGGTTAACAGATACAAAAATTAATTCATTCAGTCCGATGACCTACGACTGATGTTATTCTCGCTAACCCCAGACGATTTTTTAAGTTATGGCGACACGATTTT
>NC_136997.1:39600516-39748016 GCF_032717465.1 Coenobita brevimanus | reverse complement strand
CCTCATTGGGAGACAAAACGGTGCAGTCATTAAATGCAGAGATAAGATGGTGAAGAGGGCTGAAGAATTTTACAAAGAACTGTATGCATCAAAGACCGTTGTACCAATAGCTAACTTTTCAGATGACACAAGTGAAATACCTGAGGTAGCATCATACGATGTAAATATTTCTCAGAGAAATATGAAAAGAGGGAAGGCTCCAAGAGAAGATGGAATAGTAGCAGATTTACTCTTGGATGCAAGAGTAGAAGTACAAAATAGGCTTGCTCGCTTATTTACTCCGTGTATAAAAAAAAAAAAAATTCCCAAAGCATGGTGTAATGCAATGGTTACTTTACAAAAAAGGTGACTCAAAAGATCATAGTAACTGTCGACCAATTAACCTATTATCAGTCATTTACAATTTCTTCACTAAAGTCCTTACGAACTACGAATTTGGTGGAAAACCAACCTCGTGAACAGGGAAGATTCCGAAGAGGGTATTCGACTACTGATTCTCTACACGCAGTGAATCAGCTATATGAGAAAACTAGAGAATATAATAAACCACTGTGCTTAGGTTTTGTTGATTACGAAAAGGCTTCCGACTCAGTGGAGCACATAGCAAATATATATTCATTGCTAGAACAAGGAGTGAATGACAACATTACAAAATTGCTCGAAAACATATATAAAAAAGGAACTGCTACAGTTAAATTACATAAGAACTCAGAAAAAGTTACGACTGAGAAGGGCGTGCGTCAGGGAGATATAATTTCACCAAAATTATTTACAGCATGCCTAGAAAGTATTTTCAGAATGCTAGACTGGGAAAACAAAGGAGTGAACATTGATGGAGAAATGCTAAACCATTTAAGATTTGCAGATGACATTGTCCTAATCTCAGAAACAACAGAGACATTGCAAGAAATGTTAAACGACCTGAACAGAGAGAGTCTCAAAGCAGGGCTGAAAATGAACAGTAAAACTAATGCTCAATCCATAAACACCAAAAAACGTCATCAGAGGAAACAGGGAAATTCTTGAAGAAGTCAAGGAGTACAATCACTTGGGACAAATACTAAAATTAACGAAAGAAAATGATGACGAAATAAAAGACGCATTACAATTGGATGGAAGGCTTTCGGTAAACATAGAGACTTTATGAAAAGTAGCTTGCCAGTTTGTACGAAAAGAAAAATATATAACGAATGTATCATTCCAGTTATGACGTGTTGTCAGACCTGGAAATTGGCAAAATCAATGGAAAATCAATTAATCCGTTCTCAGAGAACAATGGAAAAGTCGATGTTGGAAATATCTTCAACAGACAGGAAAATATCAACATGGGTGGGAGAGCTGACTAAAGTTAAAGATATTATAGAAGTTGTAAAAGAACAGAAATGGAGGTGGGCAGGACATGTAGCAAGAATTATGGATAACCGAAGAAGCAAGAGGTTGACTGACTGGACACCAAGAGATTGTAAGTGTAGCAGAACAAGGCCAGACAGGAGGTGGAGAGATGAGATGGAGAAATTTGCAAGGAAAACGTGGCAAAGATTGGCTCAGTCAAGGAATTCGTGGAAAAGGTCGGGGTAGGCCTTCGTTCAGCAGTGCATTTGTAGTGGCTGAAGATGATGATTATATATATATATATATATATATATATATATATATATATATATATATATATATATATATATATGTATCCCAGACGGGGTGGCCAATGGCTTAGAGTTAATTGTTTTACAGAGAGAGGCACTAATCCTCCACCAACCCCACTTGACACGTAGGGATGCCAACAGCATCTGGTGTTCCCAGGCGGTCACCCATCCAAGTACTAACCAGACCCAACGTTGCTTAACTTCGCTGATCGGACGGGAAGCGTTTTATATATATATATATATATATATATATATATATATATATATATGTAGTAGACTGTAGCACCAGTCGAGCAGGGCAGTACTCCCGAGGTGGATGGAAAGCTGATGACAGGGAGTGCTGGAGCTCCCGTTTCATCAGCCCTCAGGACTAGTTCCTGACCATCCCCTTTGCTGAACTTTTTCAGTGTCTCAGTTACACAGAGAGTAGGCCAGCATGCTCTCCAGTACAAATTTCTCTATCTATCTTCACCAAACTACATGCACAGTACACACTACACTTCCTATTCAAAATTTACCAAAATGGCGTCAATTCACCTAGCCTCGGAGTCCCCAGGGGGGGACCATAAATGCCCCCGCCATCTGCCCCTCTCCCGGTGACGACTCGAGGTGCCTGGAACCACTGTCTGACTCTCTTCTTCTTCATTTCTGCAACATTCGCGGCCTTTCATCTAACTTTCGCTCTGTTGAGCACCACCTCTCCTCCTCTAAACCTCACCTTCTTTTCTAACGGAGACTCAGCTGTCTGAGGCAACTGACAGCAAACCCTTTTCTGTATCCTCCTACTTTCTCTATACTCATTTCAAAGCCAAAGGTGGCTGTTGTGTATACATACGCAACGACTTATCTTGCTCTCGTGTTCCTGAACTTGATTCTTCTGAATTCTCCACTCTCTGGCTTCGGCTTTCCTGTCATTCTCTGACTAAATATATCTGTGCTGTTTACTTATCCCCTAATTCTACTGACTATCAAAAATTCTTCGACTATCTTACTTCTACGATGGAACACATTCTGTCCATTTCTCCTTTCTCTGAAATCTCCATTCTTGGAGATTTCAATGTTCACCACCACCTTTGGCTCTCCTCTCCTTTCACGGATCCACCTGGTGAACAAGCCTACATCTTTTCTATCCTTAATGACCTAGAGCAGCTTGTACAGCACCCTACCCGTATCCCTGACCGCCTTGGAGAGAGCTCCAACATACTTGACCTCTTCCTCACAACTAATCCTTCTGCTTACTCTGTTAATCTTTTCTCTCCGTTGGGCTCCTCCGATCACAACCTTATTACCTTAACCTGTCCTATCGCTCCAGTACGGCCTGCGGACCCTCCAGGGAAACGTCGTCTCTGGCATTTTGGAGCTGCGGACTGGGAGGCCCTCAGGCAGTACTTCTTTGATTTTCCCTGGAATGATTATTGCTTCCATGGCCGTGAGCCATCTGAGTGTGCCTTGCGCATTACGGAGGTTATTCTCTCGGGCATGGAAGCATACATTCCTTTCTCATATCCTTTGACTAACGCAAGAAAGCCTTGGTTTAATCACGCTTGTTCTAATGCTGTCCGCAACAAGGAGAAGGCCTACAAAAGGTACCGGAGCCAACCCACCCCTGAATCACATAATCTTTACGTTTCTGCCCGGAATCGTGCTAAGTCTGTTCTTCGCTCTACTAAAAATAATTTCATCCATACTAAATGCTCTCAACTCTCCAACTCGAATTCTTCCCGCTCCTTCTGGCACCTTGCCAAAAATCTTTCTAACAACTTTACCTCATCATCCTTCCTCCTCTTTTCTACTCTGATGGTTCTGTAGCTATTTCTTCTACTGATAAAGCAGATCTCTTCGCACAGACTTTCTCCTCCAATTCCACCTTAGACGATTCCGGTGCTGTTCCTCCATCACTTCCCCCTCTGACTTCCTCATGGCTGACATTAAAATTTCTTCAGTTGATGTATTTTCTGCCATTACTGGCCTCAGTACTAACAAGGCATATGGGCCTGATGGGGTCCCTCCTGTTGTTCTCAAAAACTGTGCTTCTGTGCTTACACCCTGCCTAGGCAAACTATTTCGCCTTTGTCTGTCAACTTGTACCTTTCCTTCTTGCTGGAAGTTTGCTCTCATTCAGCCAGTCCCAAAGAAGGGTGACCACTCCCAACCCTCCAACTATCGTCCAATTGCTTTAACGTCCTGTATTTCAAAAGTTTTCGAGTCAATTCTCAATAAAAAAATTTTAAGGCATCTTTCCTATCACAACCTTCTTTCCGATCGTCAGTATGGGCTCCGTCAGGGACGCTCCACTGGCGATCTTCTCACCTACCTTTCAGACTCCTGGTCATCCTCCTTTCGGGACTTTGGCGAAAGCTTTGCCATTGCACTTGACATCTCAAAGGCTTTCGATCGAGTCTGGCATAAATCTTTAATTTCCAAACTGCCCTCCTACGGTTTCTATCCTTCTATCTGTACCTTCATTGCTAGCTTCCTTTCTGGTCGTTCTATAGCTGCTGTCGTAGACGGCCATCGTTCTTATCCTAGATCTATCAACAGTGGTGTTCCTCAGGGCTCTGTCCTATCACCAACTCTCTTCCTTTTATTCATCAATGATCTTCTAAGCTGTACATCTAACCCTATCCACTCATACGCTGATGACTCCACCCTTCACCTTTCCATTCGGTTCCCGCAACGCCCATCTCAACAGTTACTTCAAGAAACAAGGGATGAGGCTATGGCACACCTAATGTCTGACTTGGCTCATATCTCTGACTGGGGTAAAAATAATATGGTTGTCTTTAATGCTTCTAAGACTCAGTTCTTACACCTATCAACCCGACAAAATCTTCCACAGGTATACCCACTAATGTTTAATAATATTCAGATTAATCCTGCATCATCCTTGAACATGCTTGGGGTTTCATTTACTCGGGACTTATCTTGGAAAGATCATATTACATCTCTTGTAAAATCTGCTTCCAAGAGATTGGGTGTGCTAAGCTGACTCCGCTCTTTCTTTACCCCTGCACAATTGTTGACTCTATACAGGGGTTTTTTCCGCCCCTGTGTGGAGTACAACTCTCATGTGTGGGGAGGCTCCCCACATACAGCTCTTCTCAATAGGGTGGAGTCAAAGGCTTTTCGTCTCATTAACTCTCCTCCTCTTACTGACTCCCTTCAACCTCTGTCTTTTCGCCGCACTGTTGCATCTTTATCTCTTTTCTATCGCTACTTTAATGGTCACTGCTCCTCTGAACTGTCTGCTTGCATTCCTCCACCTCTACGACGGGCGCGTAGCACCCGTCTGGCAGCAAACTCTCATCCCTTTTCTGTCCAACTCTCTAATGCAAGAGTTAACCGTTACTCCCAGTCTTTCATTCATGCAACAGGTCAGCTCTGGAACTGTCTCCCTCTGTCTGTATTTCCTCCTGCCTATGATCTCCAGTCTTTCAAACGCAGTGTGTCCAGGCATCTCAAAATGATCGGATCTTGAATTTGGCTCTCTATTGTGTTTTGTTTTTCTCTTGGAGGGAGCTGTTACTGCGGGCTCGTGGCCTTTGGTTCCTTCTTCCTCGCATAAAAAATATATATATATATATATATATATATATATATATATATATATTGTTACATAGCCTATGATTTCATCATCCTTTGTGTAATTCTAATGTACAGTGTGCTGCATGTTTGATCACGAGCGTGTTCTACCTCACTTCCCCCCTCCTCCCTTATAGTAGAGTAAGTCGTTCTTTCTGTTGTTCAGAGCAGGAGTGTCAACTCTTTGTCCCCTCTGGCTTCATTTGCGCGTCCTTCTTACAAGTTGTATCAAGCTCTGCTGGCCCCTATATAATGAGCTCAGTCTCTGCATTATTGCCACTTAGATCTACTCCTCATTTTGTTCACATCTCTGTCCTCCCCTGTACAGTTGTTATTATTGTGAGTGCTCAGGAAGTCTCCAACCATCTAGCAGCTGTGTAATTTGAGTATAACTGTTATTGCATTTTTTTCTTGTACTGTGTAGCTTAAGGTGTTAATTCTTAGGCCTAGTAAGGTTTTTGTAATCCATGTATTTTTGGTGTCAGCCCTTATTAATAATATTTTGTATCTGTAATAATATATCTTGCATTCACTGAGTATTATCTGGTATTGTCATTTTATTAGGGCTGACTTAGATAAATTTACTCTTGCTAATTTCGTGTTAATAGAGGCTATTGCAGTTAACCATATATTTAACCTGTTTTTGCCATTACATTATCCTTCTGAGTCCTGAATGTTTTGTTGTTAGTTTGAGCATTAAACTTTAACTTGTAATTTTACCTAACTCTTTTGTTTTGAACCTGGAACTTTACGGGACAATATTGATTTTTAGTATTCTCACTTAAAGTGTACATTATCTTTCTCTGTTCCGTAACATAAATTTGGCGACCTCTTATCAGGATATTATCATAAGGATATTGCTTGATATTGTGTGACTGTGATTTATTCATGATGTCTACTATTACTACACTTGATGAAGCCAAAGATTTTTTGTCAAATGTGCAAACAGTGTGAGATGTAGAAAACAGAACAAAGAATGAACTTAAGCTTGTTGCTCAACAATTGGGAATTGCAGTTCGCTCTCATCATTCTAAAGATCAAATTGTTGACATGATTAATGAAAGCTTGTTTAATGTAACTCCTCCAAATGAGCAAACGCAGATTGAATTAGCTAAGTTACAGTTAGCCCTGCAGGAGGTCTGTGCTAAGGAGGCTGAATTTCAGGCAAATGCTAAGGAGGCTGAGTTTCAGGCTCGTGCTAAGGAGGCTGAGTTTCAGGCACAAGTTGAACTTGCTAGGATTCAGGCAGACCATGAGTACGGTATCGCATGAAACAAGGTGGAACTGGATCATCTAGCTCTGATGATTTTGATGTGGCTAAAAATGTTAAACTTGTCCCTCCTTTTAATGAATCTGATTTAACAAAGTATTTTCAGTTGTTTGAGAGGGTAGCTACAGGTTTTAATTGGCCCAAAGAGTATTGGCCAGTACTCCTTCAAACTGTTCTCACCGGTAAAGCTCAAGTAACTTAAGCATCTTTGCCTCAGGATCAATCTGATAATTATGATGTCGTTAAGAGCTTGATTCTTAAGGCCTATGAACTTGTTCCTGAAGCCTATAGAGTAAAATTTAGGACAACTTATAAGCAAGATAAGCAATCCCATGTTGAGTATGAAAAATCAAGGAAGATCTGTTAGAGCAGTGGTTAAATTCTAGGAATGTGGATTCTGATTTTGGTAAATTTAAGCAGATGATTTTGCTGGAGGACTTCAAAAGGTGTGTTAATAAAGATGTAAGCCTATATCTTGATGATAAAAGAATAGATAATTTGTCTGATGCTGCAGTTTTAGCTGATGAATATGTTCTCACTCACAAGAGATATTCTAAAGAAAAAGGGAAAGCTGAGAGTAAGTACGTTGCCTCTACTCAGAGTACAGGTAACAGGAAAGAGAATAAGGATGATGTTTCTCAGGAAGTAAATACCAGCTTCACCTCTAGATTTCAGAAAAGTAAATGTACTTATTGTAGTAAGCTTGGTCATACTACGGAGAAATGTTTCAGGAGACAGCGTGATGTGAACAAAAAGGAGTCTTTAAATATTCAGTCAATTGGACTAGTGTCCACCCTTGAGAGTTCCCAGAATTCTTTAACTGAGTTAACTGAACCTGCTTTGAGGGGTAAATTAAATTCTCATGATGAAGCTCCTCTTTTGAGCAGTAACGTGGGTGACACTCTCAAGAGTTCATGTGCTAATTTCCTCTCTGATGGTTTTGTCAGTCCTCTGGACAGTAATGACAGGAAATCAGTTAAAATATATCGTGATACAGGTGCTTGCCAATCCCTTATGCTGACCAGTGTTCTAGGCTCTAATGTTAATTCCTCTGATGAAACTGTAATCTTACAAGGTGTAGGGAATAATTACTTCTCTGTCCCTCTGTGCAGAGTGAATTTAGAGTCTGGTTTTGTTAATGGTTCCGTTATGGTTGGGTTGGTTGAGACACTCCCAATGTCAGGTGTAACTTTCTTACTTGGAAATGATATTGGTGGAAGTCAAGTATGTCCAGCTCCTCAGTTGTCTAGTGAGCCAGTGGCTGCGTCCCAGGACTGTGATGTCCCTGATGTGTTCCCTGCATGTGCTGTCACTAGGGCTAAGTCTAAAGTTACTGGTGACTTAAAGGATAATGATGATGATGATGTTATCCTAGCTGACACTTTTCTTGCTAATTTGGACCACTCACCAGATGAGGCAGTACCCCGTAGTGTTGATAATTTGTCTCGTCAAGAGTTGGTTGAGTTGCAGGTTGCTGACCCTGAGTTGAAAGGTCTAGCTAACTCTGCTTCCAGTGAGGAAGAGTCAGCTGGTGCTTCTACTTGTTATTATATAAAGTCAGGAGTACTTATGAGGAAGTGGAGAGCCCCAACAGTATCAGCCGACTGTGAATGGGAGGTTGTACATCAAGTTGTCATCCCTCATGTTTGTAGGCAGGATATCATTAGAGTGGCTCATGATTCCAGTTTGGCAGGACACCTAGGTGTGAGGAAGACTGTGACACGCATTTTGAAACACTTCTACTGGCCAGGTATCTTCAGGGATATTTCCTGGTATTGTAAGTCTTGTCACACCTGTCAAGTTGTGGGGAAGTGTAATCAGACCGAAAAGGTTGCACCTCTAGTTCCCATTCCTCATTTTGAGGCGCCATTCACCCGTGTGTTGGTAGATATTGTGGGCCCTCTTCCTAAGACTTCTTCAGGATTTTCTTATGTGTTGACCCTGATTGATATGGCTACTCGTTATCCTGAAGCCATTCCACTTAGAAATATCTCAGCAAAGAACGTGGTTAAGGAAAGGCTAGGGTTCTTCACAAAGTTTGGTCTGCCCAAGGAGGTACAGTCAGACCGGGGAAGAAATTTCATGTCAAATGTTTTCAAGCAGTCTCTGAAAGAGTTGGGCATCACCCAGATCACGTCTTCAGCTTACCATCCCCAGATCCAAGGAACGTTGGAGAGATATCATCAAACACTCAAATCGATGCTCAAGAAATACTGTTTGGAACATCAGAAAGACTGGGATAAAGGTCTTCCATTCGTTGTATTTGCCGCAAGAGAATATCCAAATGAATCACTGGGCTTCTCACCCTTTGAACTACTGTTTGGCCATGAAGTAAGAGGACCCTTTAAGTTACTCAAGGAATGCTGGCTGTCGGAGGAAGATGACGTCAACCTGCTGGAGTATGTGATGAAGTTCAAGGAACGGCTGTCCACTGCTTTACAGCTGGCGAGAGAGAATTTAGGAGCTGCTCAGGAGAAGATGAAGACTTGGTATGATAAGAAGTCCAGGTTACGCCACTTTCAGCCAGGAGATCAGGTTTTGATTCTGGTACCAGTGCTTGGGCAACCTCTTCAAGCCAAGTTTAGTGGTCCTTATTTCGTGGAGAAGAAACTCAGTGATGTCAACTATGTCATCGCCACACCAGATCGTAGAAAGAACAAGCAACTTTGTCACATCAACATGCAAAGTTATATCACAGGCGGGACGAAAATAATCCAGTCTGCACTGTAGCTGTTCCACCCGAGTCTGCAAGTGAAGTTCTCCCATGCAGCATGAGCCTGAGTGATAGTTTGGGGAAGAATCCTGATATCATGAATGATCTCCAGACTAAGCTTTCTCATCTACCTCCCGAGGAAAGGCAGGAATTTTCGGCATTACTGCAGGAGTACCCGCAAGTGTTCCGTGCCACTCCAGGAAGAACCACTGTGTTGATGCATGATGTCGATGTTGGAGACACAAAGCCAATTAAACTGCCTCCTTACCGTGTGAACCCAGTGAAAGTTCCTCTCATCCAGAAGGAGCTTGGCTACCTGTTGGACCAGAAGATGATTGAGCCCTGCCAGAGCGAGTGGAGTTCTGTCACTCTAGTCCCTAAGCCAGCTGGATCACAGCGGCTTTGCATTGACTACAGACGTGTTAATCAGATAACCAAAACAGACACTTACCCTCTCCCTCGCGTGGAAGATTGCATAGACAAGATCGGAAAGGCTAGGTACATAAGTAAGTTTGATTTGTTAAAGGGATACTGGCAAGAACCAATGACTGAACGTGCTAGGGAGATCTCATGTTTTGTAACACTAGGAAAGACTTTTCCATGTTCTGTAATGCCATATGGTATGAAGAATGCACCAGCCACATTTCAGAAGCTCATGAATGTTGTAACAGAAAGTTTGGCAGGGTGTGTTGTTTATATTGATGATGTATTAACCTTCAGTGACAACTGGAAAGATCACCTATGCCATGTCAGTAAATTTCTTGAGCGTTTGGTTCAGGCTAATCTTGTAGCTAATTTATCAAAGTGTGAGTTTGGTCAAGCTAAAGTTCAGTACCTTGGGTACGTAATTGGTGATGGACATGTTGCACTACCAGGAGCTAAGGTTCAGGTTATAAGTGATCTTCCCAGACCTAAAAGTAGGAAAGAGCTACAAAGATTTTTGGGAATGGTAGGTTATTACAGGAGATTTGTTCTTAACTTTTCAATTCTTGTATCACCACTTACAGACCTACTGAAAAAGGGAGTTAAATTTGTCTGGACCGGTAACTGTGAATTCTCTTTCAACAAACTTAAAGCTATTCTATAAGTCAGCCAGTGCTCGCTACTCCAAATTTTGCTAAGCCTTTTAAGATGGCTGTTGATGCAAGTGATACAGGAGCTGGGGCTGTTTTGCTACAAGAGGATGATCAGGGTATTGAACACCCTGTATCTTATTACAGTAAGAAGTTCACTCCACCTCAAAAGAACTACTCAACTATTGAGAAAGCTTTTGGCCTTGATTTGGGTTTACAACATTTTTCATTTTATTTGTGTTCTGGTTTTGACCCCATAGTCATTTATACCGATCATAACCCACTGAAATTCCTTAGTAAGTTTAAAGATAAAAATCAGAGATTGACAAGATGGAGTCTACTTCTTCAGGAGAATTCCTTAGACATACAACATGTCAAGGGGAAAGAAAATGTTATTGCAGATTGCTTATCTAGACTTTAGACAGATTGTTTTAGAGTAATAAGAAATTTACTTTGTAAATTTCTTTTTCTTTGTGGGGAGGTGTTACATAGCCTATGATTTCATCATCCTTTGTGTAATTCTAACGTACAGTGTGCTGCATGTTTGATCACGAGCGTGTTCTACCTCACTTCCCCCCTCCTCCCTTATAGTAGAGTAAGTCGTTCTTTCTGTTGTTCAGAGCAGGAGTGTCAACTCTTTGTCCCCTCTGGCTTTATTTGCGCGTCCTTCTTACAAGTTGTATCAAGCTCTGCTGGCCCCTATATAATGAGCTCAGTCTCTGCATTATTGCCACTTAGATCGACTCCTCATTTTGTTCACATCTCTGTCCTCCCCTGTACAGTTGTTATTATTGTAAGTGCTCAGGAAGTCTCCAACCATCTAGCAGCTGTGTAATTTGAGTATAACTGTTATTGCATTTTTTTCTTGTACTGTGTAGCGTAATGTGTTCATTCTTAGGCCTAGTAAGGTTTTTGTGATCATGTATTTTGGGTGTCAGCCCTTATTAATAATATTTTGTATCTGTAATAATATATCTTGCATTCACTGAGTATTATCTGGTATTGTCATTTTATCAGGGCTGACTTAGATAAATTTACTCTTGCTAATTTCGTGTTAATAGAGGCTATTGCAGTTAACCATATATTTAACCTGTTTTTGCCATTACATTATCCTTATGAGTCCTGAATGTTTTGTTGTTAGTTTGAGCATTAAACTTTAACTTGTAATTTTACCTAACTCTTTTGTTTTGAACCTGGAACTTTACAGGACAGTAGTGATTTTTAGTATTCTCACTTAAAGTGTACATTATCTTTCTCTGTTCCGACTCTCTCTCTCTCTCTCTCTCTCTCTCTCTCTCTCTATATATATATATATATATATATATATATATATATATATATATATATATATATATATATATATATATATATATATATATATATATATATATATATATATATATATATATATATATATATATAAGGCATCTCTTTCAACATATCTTTTGACCTTTTCAGCTGCCCTACTCAAGATGGTGCCATCAAACACATTTTCTAACTCATAGTCTCTACCCTGATCGATAACTCTGACAATCTTGTAAGGACCCTGTCATTTTCTATTTAGCTTTGATGCCGCACCAGGCATGCACTCTTCGACATAGATCCAAACTAATTCACCTGTTTCTAGAGAGTCATTCCTACGTGCCTCATTTGCCCTGTTAAGGTATCCTGCTGTCATCCGACGTCGTGTCTCCTTGAGCATCTGTTTGACATCTATTTTCTCTATACAGTCTTCATCGGAAGGCAACTGCAAATCTCCTACCTCGCGATTTGGATGATGACCATAAAAAGCAAAGAATGGTGATGTACCTAGGGACACATGCACTGCTTCGTTCAATGCTTTCTCAGTGTCACACAGGTGCATGGGCCACGTACTCGGGTGTTCTTGGCTCAAGATTGCCAGTTTTGTCTTTAAGGTCCTATGTGCTCTCTCAATAACTGAATTTCCTCGGGGATTGTAGGGTAGACAGAACCCTTGCTTAATCCCGGCTCTCCTACAAAAATCTCTAAACTCTGCACTGGTGAATTCTCCTCCATTGTCCATGATGACTACCTGTGGCTTGCCATAACTACAGATGTCCTTCTTAAATTCTTCAGCTACGGCTTTGGTGGATTTTGTACGAAGGGGGTAGATACGTAGGTACCTAGAAAAATGGTCTATCACCGTGAGACAATACCTATGACCACTCCTATTATTATGCAAATCTATGAGATCTATCGCAACTCTCTGACCATTATCATCTACTGGTGCCAATTCCTTAAAATGGTGCACAATCTTCCCGTGATCCTTGAACTGCTGACGTGACTTGCTTGATTTAACAAAATGTCGCACATCGGTCAGTAGAGACGGCCAATAGAAAAACTGTCTTGCCTTGGCTACCGTCTTGCATTCTCCTAGGTGTGAAGGGTTATGTACAACTGAACAGGCAATAGCAACTAAAGACTTGGATACTACCAGGCACAACCTCGACTTTCCCATTTCTTCTCTTCGTACATACAAAATCTCCTCATTCATTTCGAAAGCGTAAATGGGACGATTACCAGACAACTTCCTGGGTAACTGACCTCCTTCTAAATACTGAATTACCTGCCTCCACCTTGGCTCTGCTCTCTGGGCTTCCCGGACCTTGTCTACAGTAAGGCCTAGCCACCAAAATTCTGCATTAGATTGATTACATCTGAGGTCTCCTCCATTGCTCCTACTGGTCTACTCAAAGCATCTGGGACATAATGATTCACACCCTTTTTATACTTTATCACAAAATCGAAGTCTCTCATCTCCAACAAATAACGCGACATACATGGGCATTTAGTCTTTTTCTTAAAGATAGTGGTTAATGGTCTATGATCAGTGACGATGGAAAAGGGTTTGCACCATAAACTGTGACTGAAAAATCTACATGCACTCACTACTGCCGTAGCTTCCTTGTCTGTTACTGAGTATCTTTTCTCTGTTGGGGTAAGTTTCTTTGAAAAGTATCCAATAGGTCTCAGATCTTTCTCGCCCTCCAGCTGCATAAGAGCTGCGCCAATGTGCGAGTTGCTAGCGTCTGTGTGTAACTCAAACGGTTTAGTTAAATCTGCCTTTACTAGTACTGGAGCCGAAACTAACTTTTGTTTAAGAACTAAGAATGCATTCTCACACTCCTCTGACCATTCAAATTTTGCGTCCTTCATAAGCAAATTAGTGAGAGGACTGGCAATGGCAGCAAAGTCAGGAATATGCTTGTGATAAAAGTTACACATGCCCACAAAGCGTCTCACTTCCTTGGCCTTCGTTGGTCGTGACATCTGTTCAATGGCTTCGAGATTCTTACTGTCAGGACGTACTCCTTTCACCGACACTACATGTCCCAAGAACTTATTTTCTCGCTTTATGAAAGAGCATTTACAAACATTCAGCTTCATTCCAAACTCGGTTAATCTGCCAAAGGTAATCTTTACTCGGTCTAGCATCTGATCAAAAGAGTCTGCCCAAATCACAACATCGTCTAGGTAGTTACGACACCAACCTTCTCTAACTAAAGGGGCCAACACTTGCTGCATTTTCCTCGTGAAAATTGCTGGACTCACAGACAATCCGAAAAGTAAGCTCTTGTATCTGAACAAATGAAGCAGAAAAAGTTGTCAAGTCTCGAGAGCTTTCATCCAACCGAACTTGGAGGTAGGCGTCTTTCATATCAAGAGTGCAGTAAAACTTTTTCCCAGTGCTTTCCTCTACTAATTCGTCTAATCGGGGTAGGGGTTGTATATCTATCTTGACCTTCTTTTTAAGAGCCCGATAATACACATCCTTTTACTGCCGTCCGGCTTGCTGACTAAGACTATGGGGGCTAAATATGCAGCGTTTGATTCCTCAATCACATCCTTTTCAATCAACTCGTCAATCATCTCGGAAATTATCTTCCTTGCTTGCTCAGGATATCGATACAAGTGCATACGTACGGGTTCAGAGTCGATAGTATCAATGAGGGCTTCAGGTACTTTAAGGGTGCCAATTTCCTTCAGAACAAGAATGAACAGTGTATTATTATCCAATATCAACTCTCTCAATTTGTCCCTCTGTGACTGAGACAAGTGTGTCCACTTCAACTCTCTGAGAATTGAATTAAGCACAGCACGTCGGTCACTCCCATCTTGTGCCTGATCCGTGTGTGGTAACAGTGCATTATCGACCCGAACTACTGGTGCCACAAGGTCACCTTCTGCCTCATCTACTGGTTGCACTAATTCAAGTGGACTTCTGTCCTGTTCCTTGGGGCTAAGATAAGTAATATTCGACTCGTCAACAACATGGTACGTCCCCAACACTTGTCCTGGGTTTAGCTTCACTGGTCCCTTGGTTACATTGGCAATTGGTAAATAGCATGTCCCATTCTCACTAACTCTCAAGCAACAATTTGGTGCTAAAGAAGTTTTACCTTTGGCCTTCTGAAATTTACTAACATGTAAGACATCTCCAGGTTTTCTGTCTTTTAACGCAATGGGTACTGACATCAATGTCTGTGCAGGTACCACGGTCCTACACTTGACTTGTACTAGCTCTCCTTCTGCCTTTCTCGTATGGTTAATCTGGAACTTTATTCTATTCACTGTCTGGCAAAGCTTATTTCGCACCTCGTACTGCTGACCACCCCAATGCATCACCTGACCTTCTCCATCCCAAGTGAAAACTGCCCTACCAATTAAGTCCGCACCCATGAGCACTTCGGTTGACAAATAATAGTTGGGGACCACTACAAATCGCTGCACTATGCTTGTCTCGGGGGAAATATGCACTACCGACGAAACCTGGCCAACAACAGTTAACTTATGGTTGGATACTGAATGCAATGAACGTCGGCACTTGCTAATCTTTAATCCTAATCTATTTGCTGTACTTTCTTTCATCAGTGTTGCTACACTACCAGTATCTACAAAAGCTGAAACCTGATACTGGCCCAAAATCATGCGTATCACTGAAGTGTCTACCTCACCTCTAACTTTTCGGACTTCCTCCACCTCAGTATCTGACAGGTTCTGACAACTCTCATTCTGTTCTACATCCTGTACACTACACACAACATGACTGGCAGCCTGCGTTACCTCAGGGGCCTCTAGTCATTCCCTAGGCGGTTGTGAGTCTGGATGTAACTGAAAATCCTGCTGTGGAAGGGGATTAACTGTTGTGGGAGGTGTACTTGGCACACTCCTCTTCTGTTTTCTACTCAAGTTAAGTCTACCAGGGCATCCCTCATGTCCCTTTCTAGAGTTTGCTTTCAAGAAATCAAAACAACTTCCTCACTCAGGTTTCCTTGGACAACTCACCCGGTCATGTTTACTACCATTTGAACACCACCCACAAGGCCACATTGTAGGTCTAGGTTTAAAGGATACCTGCCGTAAGGGTACTTGAGTCACTGGATGAGCTTTGTCGCTAACAACTGGAGGTGTGGTTCTAGTAGGGGTTGGAACATAATTAACATCAGACCCTTGTTCATTGACAACTTTTGCCACTCTACACCACTGTCTATAACCCCTTTCTCTCTTTAATTCTGAAATAAAGGTCTCCTCCATTCCTAGATCTTTAAACAACTCTAATCGTTCCCTAACTTCCTGTGGTACATTACGTAGCACAGCTTTCTTCCACAACTGCTCCACATTGGGAGGGTTAATATGGGGATGTTCTGTACAGATTGCCTTGAAGTTACTCCTAAACTGTCTAACAAATCTCTTAGGTGGATCCTCAAAGTTATACTCCATTTGGGCTAGCTCACGGAATGCATCAGCGATCCCTTCGGGACCTCTGAACTCACACTGCAACAATGTCTTAATGTCCCCATAAGTACCACCTGCCTCACATAAGCTTAACTCTCCCAGAACATATGTACGCAACTCTGTGTCCATACGAGTGAGCGCTACCGCCTTCCGCTGTTCCAAGTTAGCAGTCACTGACTCCACCTGCATTAAAAAGTGATCCACCAGGGTCCTAGTATGTAGACCATACATTTCGCT
Source organism: Coenobita brevimanus (assembly GCF_032717465.1). Lineage (NCBI taxonomy): Eukaryota > Metazoa > Arthropoda > Malacostraca > Decapoda > Coenobitidae > Coenobita > Coenobita brevimanus. Next base: position 39,731,741 of record NC_136997.1, on the reverse strand, counting down.
CATCCTTAGAACGTCAGCATCCTTACACTCTAGTACTAACGAATTTACCTGATAGCTCTGCATACCTCCTAAACGCAAATTTGACCACTGTGGAGTTGACTTCCTAAATGGATTTCCAGACTTAACAGGAGTATACTGTGATGGACCTCCAACCTTGATCGGGGTGACCGGATGGGCCTAACATGTCCTCCAACGCTCTAATGCGCTCAAAACATTCATCAATTACGGATGGTTTCTGTTTCACCTCTATTCCCTCAGGCATTTCAGTTTCAATGTCAATCAATTTTTCAACACGGGACTCAATCATGAATTATACAAACGTGAGCAACCCCAGGAGGTGAATGCTCAACTACGAAAATGCCCCAACTGCAACTTGAGCAACCCCAGGAGGTGAATGCTCAGCTGCAACACCAAAATAGTACACACTACAAATACACATACCTTATAATTCTACACATAATATTAAGTACAGCTCCGTTCAGAAGTTCGTACTACACCCAAAGTGGAAGGCTCAAGCCTCGGTCCGCTCTTTCTGGACGACATGTTAATACCCCGAACCTCTCGCCACCACAGACAGAGCAGCAAATACCGGAACAGTTTCAGTCACACGACGAATGCGAAATTTGAGATAAAACGGATATTTATACAGATATTGGCAAGTATTATTACATATTAATGAAGGAAATACGTGAACAAATTGTGGTTGTGATGAAAATATGTATACAAATAACAAGTTACAATACACAAATAGAGGGCAATGAAGAACTCTGATATGAATCAATAAGTGATTTATGAGTTGACTATTCTCCCACTGAAACACGTGCACATGCGCACACACACACACACACACACACACACACACACACATAAACACACACACACACACGCACACAGACGCTCACACGCACGCACGCACACACACACACACACACACACACACACACACACACACACACACACACACACACACACACACACACACACACAAGAACAACAACAATAACAACAACAGCCACCACCACGACCGTCTCCACCTACCACCCACCACCACCCACCGCCACCACCGTCACCCACCAACACCCACAATCCACCACCACCGCCGCCGCCGCGACCACCGATGACCACCACTGACGCATTAACCCCTACACCACGGGCATGTAATTGCTGTGGTCAATAAACTATCTATCTAAACTATCTATCTATCTATCTATCTATCTTTACCAATGTATTGCGTGTCCCACAAGGTTATTCGGGCTCCGACAGACTCTCAAAAAATATTTGCCAAAAATCAGTTATTAGTCCTAGAATATTAAAATTACATATGCTTATGGCACATACCTTCAGCTTTCTCCTGGAATGTTTGTTGAGCCTTCGTCTGTTACCGTAGGACTTTTGGAGACCTCTGAAGTAGGGTAACGAAGTCTCCACTTTACACTTCCCGACAACCCGTAATATGATTACCACAGTCAGATATAAACACTATTCTATGATTTTCAAGTAGTTTGGGATCCATACTCCAAAAAAAACCCACTGTGAAAGCAATGGAAATTACTAGCGCGTCTGATCGTCGCACGTGCGCTAGTTCGCTCTTGGTACTCTGTCATTTATTATTCATAAAACCCCTCACACTTTACATTTCTATTACTATATCACACTTATATATATCTGGAGTCTTTCTCCATAAGTTTCCTCCAGTCGTATTAGTTTATTGTCACTGAAGCCATTCAATTTTTCATTCAGTAAAATACGTAGAGAGCCACGGATTCACTTTCACTGTTATAACAAATTATTTGTACTCATATTCTTATATTACTAATTACTTACATTACTATTTACATTTTCTATTCTATTTTCAATATTTACCCTTCTATTTTACTTACACTATGTTATTCACTGTCACTTTCAGTAAGATAAAACTATAATACACTGTTCAATCATATGTACTGAACATCCATTGCTTTCACCTGCTATTTACACATTATTTACACATTATTTCCAAATTATTCTGCTTTCACACTTGCACTGTTAGAACTGCTTCTGGCTGTGGTAATCGAAGAAGCAGGTAACACAGAGGGGAACCTGGCACTCAGCGCACTGCCAAGAGGTGCGTTTGTGTTCAGGTGTGCGGCGGGTATGCCTGACACCTGCGAATCGCAGCCTTCCTTTTCCCTGTGGCAGGCATAAGCTTAAGTCTGTGCTGATCCATATACGCCCTCTGCTCAAGTCGGTTGGGAAGTGTTACTGGATGGCGCCTTGGAGTTGCTGCTGTCACCCTACCATATCTTTCCAGCAGCTGCTGGACAAAAGTCCTGGCGAACAACCTCAGGGAGAAGGACTTGGGTGGCTTGACCTTCATCTTGTACAGGATGAAGGCGTTCAGCATCGTCATATCTATGAGATGCAGAAAAACTTTCCTGTACCACCTAGTATTCTTCCTGAGGCAGTCGATCTCACCAATCATCATGTCGGACTTGTCCACCAGCCGCATGTTGATATTATAGTCCAACACTGCATCAGGTTTCATCACAGGTTCGCCTGTCCTATGGTCGACCTTCCCACTGTCTCTCATCTCCCCCTTATGTACGGTGGTGAGCATGTGCACGACCCTCTTGTCATGCCACCGTATTGCCAGCATCTTCTCAGACTTGCGTAGGTGCACATCTCCTCGCTGCAAGGTTCCTGCCTCTGGGAATTTGGGGAAGTGGGCACGATTACTTTTCACAGTGCCGCAGGAGCCGATGCCATGCTCAGAAAGGTATTTGGCAAGTTTCGGTGCTGTATAGTAGTTGTCTGTAAACAGTACATGATTCCCACCAAAATACTTTTCTAGGAGCACTTTCACTACACAGCCTGAGAAGCCAAGGGGGTGTGTTTTATCCAGATCAACAGTGCTGGCTGAATATATGACGAAGTCAAGGACGTACCCCGTCTTACAGTCGCACAGTACAAAGAACTTAATTCTAAAGCGATGGCGTTTGCTTGGAATGTATTGAACAAACCAAAGACGTCCTCTGAACAAAACCAAGGATTCGTCAATGACAACCTTCTGAAAGGGGTGGAAGAATGACAAACTTATCCTTCATTCTACTCAGAATCTCCCGGATCTTCCAGAGTGGGTCGGTTTGGCAAGGTACATCGTTGTCGGCAAAGTGCAGGTTTCCCATGATGTTCCGGAAGCGATCTCTGGCCATGTACTTATTGAAGGTGGGTGAGGGTAGTAAGGGGTCCATGGACCAGTATTCTTCCAACTCATGCTTCTTGGAGTTTGGCATGAGAAGCATGAGGGCAAAGAACACATACAGCTCCTGCACTCCCAGCATGGACCACTGTTGCATCTTGGCTGCACCTGTAGGCTACCACTAGCAGCACATTGTGATTCATACCTGTTTGTCTCATCACATATGTGCTGCATGACTTTGTCATCTAGGAAGGCCAAAAGGTAGTCCACACACTCAGCATTTTCGTCAATAGTGAAGGCAGGTTGAACTCCTGAGGAGCTCTCATCAAATACTAAATTTTCAGGCACAAAATCTGACCCTTCCGTCCACACGAAGGCGTCCAGGATTCCCTGCCATGGCGGTGTAGGGCGGGTGGTGGTGGTGGTGGTGGAGGTTGGCTGTGAGGCAGATTTATCTCGGTCAAGATCACTCGCACTGACCCTAGGTTGCCGTACAGCACTAGCAGCCCTTATCCTACTAGCTCCACTACTTTTCACTCTCTTTGATTTACCTCTACCTCTACGGCCTGCCTTCACTGTTGATGCTGGTGGTGACTCCGACGACGAAGACTCCGGAGATAACTCAGCCGACGATGATGAAGAAATGAGTGAAGTGGGGCTTGGGGAATGGGGAGGTGAATGCACTCGTGACTCATGGCGGGCTGGGTCACACGGGGTCATTGTTCTGGGGCTAACACGCCGCCTTTTCACTCCCTTCCCAAATTCCTGTCCTTGCTGCACTAAAGGCTCCTTTCCCTTGGAGCTAGACATTAATTCTGACACTGAAGCACTCGTTGTAGCTGTTTCTGGCACGATAACCTCACCCGGCTCATCACACGATTCACCCGAATCGTCAAAGTCACTGTCCATCATAACCATGGACAATTCTGCCAGTTCACGTGCCACTGCAGAGTCACTAAGGCCATTCCTGCTTCCCTTACTACTTTTCTTAGGGGTAGAGGTCACTGGACCCTTTGCAATGGGCGCAGAAGCGGCAGGAATGGCAAGGCGTGAGTATGACATTGTTTCACTACAGCGGAGGACAAGGAACTAAATGCCACGGCTTATCTGAGAAGAGAAGGGTTGACAATGACACTTAGGCTGACTGCTGCTAACTTACATGCTAATTTTTTGTAGGTAGAAAATCTCGGCAATACATAAAGAAATAGGTGGTTCCAGGTGAATGTAAATGTCACTTAGGCTTCTCCCTTCCTTTCTAATATATATTTTTATTACAGACATCGATTACAAGGCATAATTCAAGGGGGAAATTACCGTGGTAATGTAGCGAATGAATGCACGTGGTGTTGTCAGGTGATAATTAGCCAATTCCTGGTGTATAACACTATCACTTACCTGTTTTTTTTTTTTTTTTTGGTATATATTATTTTGTATAAGTATAGGGCATAGGGCTTATTTCAATGGATGAAATCTATGGAAAAATCCGGGGGAAATTTGCGTAGCGCAGCATGGCGTGGGAGGTGAGAGGACAGGGTAATGGAGGGCAGGTAGGGAGGGGAGTCACGAAAGGGATAAAATCACTAAATTGTCAACAATGGATGGGAGTACAGATGAGATTTGGAGTGCTGACTAGTGTTGGACATTGGCAGTACTGATAGATGATACAAGCCACCACTTGAGAGCCCGGGATAATTCAAAATAACACAGAATCACAAAAGTGACACCCCGCGGTATGATCCATTGTGGCCAAGCGTCACGAAAGTGACGCCCCGCGGTTAAGGGGTTAAGGAGGATGCTGGCTGCAGGATAGGGGCAACTTCAGCCTACAGTTCACTGAGGTCGCATTGCAAATGAACCTGGGTCTGCTACTTCTACTACCACTACTACTACTACTACTACTACTACTACTACTTAACATCATCATTCAATAGCCAACATCACCACTGCTATCAGCACATAACTTCAACATCCATCCAACACTGCTATCACACAGCGAATACCACCCTCACATCACCACCACTGTCACCACCACAAACAAAAAGAACAACAACAAAATCCAACAACCTTTACTTTTCCCAACTTTATGCAGTTTTGTTGAAGAATGACCTTATACTTATGATTGTGGGAGAGTTTTGTCATATATTTATTTTGTTTCTGAATAAAACATTAAATAGATTCGCTGTTATGATCATTTGACAGAGGCCCCAATGCGTATATTTAACAGGGGTGAAAGAAGAGTGGAGAGGATAATGTTCTGTCTCACACTCATAGCTGGAATAAATAACTGTGAGTAGAGACTGAAGAGTGGCTGCCAGAGATTGAGCAACGTGGGGAGCCGCCATGAAGTGACCAAAGCCAACGGATGCAAGCAAGTCGGAGCTTTTACAAACGAAACGAAACGAAACGATCACATTGATAGGAAAAGCAACTCGCCTTCTTAGTTGATGGAGTACAGTAAGTTCAAAGTATAACCACTACAGTAAAAGTAGAAATATTAACAGATAACATTTTGTTGGAAAGATAATAAACAAGTAACTAAGATAAGACTGGAAACAACTGACCTTTTTGGAAGGGAACAAGTAAAGGCTATAACTACAACAATGAAAAGTAGAAATCGTCATGAAGAGACAACAGACAAGCAGCTACGATAACAAACCGGGAACCTCGGAGATGGTGTAAGCGGATGAGGTAGGAAGAGGACGAGCTCGAAAGTTGGTATGCTCAAAAGAGAAGGAACAGGACCGCAACCAATACTTGAAGGTGAAACATTTTGAGAGAGTTCCAAAAGGTCCCCGTACTCGTCCACGTAGGGTCAGCCTGTCCGGTCGCCTGAAGAAACTGGCCTGTTCATGCAAAACTGGGCGAGTGTGTGGGTTGTTTAGGCCAAGACTCTCATCCTTAGGGCCCTCAAAATGAATATTATTGGCTGATATTGATGAAAAGAAGTTCAAAAAGTTCATTAGGTATATCTGAGAATACGAAACATATAAAAAAGTAAAAGGACAAACTGCATCTACAACTTCATCGCTCCAAGAACCACATCACTCTTTTGAAACTTATCCAGGGTGGTCCATACATAGCGCCGCTCTTCCACTCCACCGGGCAATTTCTGGTGTGTTGCAGGGACGTCTCAGCCAGCGTTACCAATGTCCACCCTGTACTACTTACTTATTTTCCACACCCACTGCCACACCCGAGCCCACACAATAAAACTGATTCTTCTCCACAACACAAAATTCCAAAAGTTGAGTTTCCAGTGGAGTGGTATTTATGAACCAGCGTGTATCTAGAGCTAAGAGAGAATTTACGAAGAGAAGTGGTTTGATGGTTAATTAAAACCTTCAGTGAAAGAGATATTTCCTAAGTTAAATAAAATTATCTCTAGATTGTATAAATAAACCGAATCATAATTAGATTTAGCTTTAATTAACCCTTTCAGTACAGCATATCTCTCCTGAGCTGAGTAAAGTTGTGTTTAGATAAGATTACTAAAATTAATTAACATTGTTTCTCCTGCTGCGTGGCTTGAATGCTAGCAAGAGTGAGAGGTAATCCTATGGCACCAGGACTGAAGCCAAGGTCGAGGCTCGAAATTAACTCTCTCCAGTTACACATCATCTTTTCTTTTTTTGCTTCCTCAGGAGTGTAGGGCTCCACGGCTAGGCTTCTTACTCCAGATATTTAAGCCGAGGGTGACTAGCCTCACTCTCTCCTGAGTGGCATTATGTGAGCAACAAACCCTAATCATCCTCGGATATATAGTCATAAGGCTCAGTCCTGATGGAGCGGCTTTACCCGCTAAACCACCAGGCGTCATTTGGTTACATAGTTACCACTGTGCGTAGTAAATGGTTTCCTGGTTTGCAATGAATCATTAGCTCCCACTCACCGTAGAGTCACCTGAAGGCAGCACTACATCCAGTGAGTGGATGATGGTCTCCTACTTACTAGATATAGAGTGGCCCAAAAGGGAGGGCAGGGAACAGAATGAAAAAAGTAACCTTACACAGGTGATCGACGGTTTTAAATTGAGCGTTGTTGTTCGCTCTGTTTTCTTCAGGGTGATATTGAATAATGTACGCTGTAATTTCTGTTAAATAAAAGTCCACTTTCATGCTGCATTACAAATAGGAGCAACCAAACCCGGACATAAAAAGTTACTGGTGAATGTTTCAAAATTTCAGTTCGTGTTTCAAACTGTAAAGACGGAAAAATTTGGAATCCTTTTTTGCTGCATTGTGAAGTAACTCTATTCCTGAGGCTTGCATGAAAGGGAAAAATAATAAAATAAAATAAAAATCTGTATTTCCCATGCATTCTTCTCATTTTTTTTTTTTTAAATAACAGAACAGAGGAAGGAAAAACAAAACAATAAAAAGAATAATCCGTGCACCTGGTTACTGGTGTCCTCCATTCATAAATAATCTGTAACAGTTGGACTTGAGTGCCGTAGGTTGAAGTTTTGGGGGAAACCACTGTGGGGAAGCGAGTTCCAGAGAGATGAAGTTAGAGGAATAAAAGAATTCTTATGGGCTGAAGTTCTGCGATATGATAGTGTGACACTCCAGTCTTGAGCACTACCAGATGCTTGTGTAGCTTGGAGGAAGACGTGGAGAGGTGGCACAATGGATGCAACTTCGTCTGAGCATTTGCCATAAAAATGTCTTTTAAAATAACGCAAGGGAAGCGACATTCCCTCTTACTTGTAGGGGAGGTAGTTCATTTGTAATAGTAGGGCTATTTATAATTCTAACAGCTTTGTTCTGGATTTTCTCCAGGTATGTTTGTGCAACTTCTCCACATCATTTCCACAAGGGTGAGCAATATTCCAGCTGAGAGCACACATGACTTCTGTAAATTATAGCCAACTGCTCGTCAGTGAAGAAGTTACGGACTCTGTACAATAATCCAAGTTTCTTTGAAACAATCTTAGCAATGATCTAACATGAATGGTCCAGCTGAGGGCATTGTAAAGTGAAACACAGAGAATCTCAATACTTTTAGAGATGGGAATATTGGTAGCACTGAAGGTAATATAGGAATTAGGCAATATCTGTCTATCAGTAAACTGTATATGTTTGGCATTCTTAGTGTTAAATGATACAATATTATTTTGTCCCCATTCTCTGATATTAGATATGTCTTGGTTTATGGAGACTGCTGTACTGAGCTGTGAGTTAGAGATATTAAACTTTGTGATGGGTGATTAGGTGTAAATGAACTGTGGTGTTGAGTCACTTGCATATGAATGGATGGGATTATGAGTGACAGATAAGAGATCATGAATATGAATTAGGAGTAGAGTTGGAGCCAGAATTGATCCTTGTGATATGCTGGTGTCATATGCACGGAGTGACTTTATGCTGGAAGTTACCGTTCCCTTCTCTATTAAGCCTAAATTAACCTAGCCTAACCAAACCTAACCTAACCTTAACCTAACCTTATTCTAGATCAACCTAACTTGAATAAACCTAAATTAAACTAATCTTAATTCACGAAATGACTAATTTCACAATCTGTCTGTAACATACCTATACATCTTCATATATATATATATATATATATATATATATATATATATATATATATATATATATATATATATATATATATATGGCGACCTACAGTTACCTACAGGTCGATAAGACTTCCAGTTATCTTCCTGACATATGTATTTCATACAGTGTTGTTGATAAATGGCACAAAATTTGAGATAACATGCAGATACTCTCAAAACAGAGGCTAAACGGCCACTCGGCGCATGCGCACTGAGCGGAACGGTAACTTTCAGCATAATTCACTCTGTGCATACGACACAAGCATTAATCGAGTGGATAGTGGAATATACATCGTCTACTTTTAGTCTTATCTTCCTGTCGCTAAGATATGAGGAAACAGGGAAAAGCCATAGCAAAGGAGTTTGGACAGAAGGGACCGGTACCACACCCTGTCAAAAGCTTTAGGAATATCAAGGGCTACTGCATGGGTGTTTCCATGTTGGTCCTTTGATTGATGGATGGTGTGAGTCAGAAGACTGAGTATATCAATAGTGGATCTTACGTGGCGAAAACCATACTGTTGCATCTTTATCTCTTTTCTATCGCTACTTTAATGGTCACTGCTCCTCTGAACTGTCTGCTTGCATTCCTCCACATCTACTACGGGCGCGTAGCACCCGTCTGGCAGCAAACTCTCATCCCTTTTCTGTTCAACTCTCTAATGCAAGAGTTAACCGTTACTCCCAGTCTTTCATTTATGCAACGGGTCAGCTCTGGAACTGTCTCCCTCTGTCTGTATTTCCTGCTGCCTATGATCTCCAGTCTTTCAAACGCAGTGTGTCCAGGCATCTCAAAATGATCGGGTCTTGAATTTGGCTCTCTATTGTATTTTGTTCTTCTCTTGGAAGGAACTGTTTCTGCGGGCTCATGGCCTTTGGTTCCTTCTTCCTCGCATAAAAAAAAATAATGTTTGTCATTAATTAAGTTGTTGGATTCAAGATGTTTAACATTGTGCTTATTAATTATAATTTCAAATACTTTACGAAAAGAAGATGTCATAGCTATTGATCTCTAATCAGAGGGGTCAGAGGAACTTCCTTTCTTTGGATTTGGGTGGATGTTGGCTTCTTTACAAGAATTAGGGAGTGAAGAAGTACCTATGCATAATGTGAATAATTTAGCTAGAACAGAGGCAGGTTTTGGGGAACACTTTTTCAAAACAATTCGAGGAATTCCATCTGGACCTGGAGCTTTGTTGGTTGGTAAATAGGATGGATTTTATGTATCTAGTGTCACGAAACAAATTCGCGACATTTCCCTTTTGTGAAAAACACGAACTATTAGTGGAAAACTCACTGTGTATCGCTCAGTTAACCGTTTCTCTCTCCACTTCGGTGGTATACTTTTCAAAACATTCGTCACTGTTTCAAAAGTGACCGATTTAATGCACGTCACTAAGTGCTCTACTGAGCGATACTATTGTTCTTTATTGTTCGCCCCTGTTTGCCTCGACCATTAGAAAAATGCGGCCTACTGCTCCCTTTTTTTCCCACGACTTGCTTAGTCGAGTTTTTGCTGTGACGGAGAGAGGTCCTGTGCTCCAGCAGTGTGAGAGGTCGCTGGTACCCAGACTCCACTAGACCACAGGAATCTCCAGTGCTCCCACCTTGGTGATACACAGCATTCATCAACCAGTATTTCCTTTTTGTATTTTCCTAGGTTTAAGAGTTTAATTAAGGTGTTTTTTCCTAGGTGTAAGAATTTAGCTCAAGTGAGTGAGTGAGTGAGTACGATCTCTTTATTTGAATTCATTTGAAGTGTAACGTTAAATTTATTTTTGTAATCAATAAATTTAACAGTTCTTTTCCTTGAGCTTAATGTAATGTAAATTCTTGTTTCATTTCTCCATAATTAAGCTTATTTCCCATATAGCTCCTAGCTTGCATAAACTTTTGCCTTTCATAACTGGTACTTAGGCCAGTCTTGTGTATTAAGCTTAAAATCTGTTGTGCCACCTAGGAGTTAAGCATCAGCAAGAACCTGATATTATTATTAGTATTAGTTATTTATTGTCAGGGGTGAAGTAACTTTCTCCAGAGGCTAACAGTAACAGCAATTGAGTGATTAGTCTCTGCTGTGTACTGTTGAGAAAGTTTATAAATTCTCGTTCTTAGAGAATCGTGCGAAGCAAGCTAGCGTAAAGTAATCGTTGCTTGATTTAGCAAGACAATCATTGTCCCTGCTCTTCAATATTATTGAACATTATTATCATTTTAAATAATATAAGCATTTATTATAAGAAACCCGTGTTATTATAAAAACCCCGTGACAATTGGCGACCTCGCCAGGATATTAACTCCTAGCTCTAAAGCTATTCACGAGCTAGTACTCACTCGTTCATATTTAGGAATTTATCATTAAAGTTTATAGGCACAAGTTTACTGGTGGTTACCATTAATTTAGCAGGTGAATTTTTGCTTTATTAATCAATAGAGTACTTAACTCTAGTTTATTCTTGGTAACGCCAGACGATTTTATTCGCTCCTGGGTAGCCGCCGTACCCATTGCGTTAATTATTGAGTCTTCCCAGTCATTTGCATTTTTGCTTTATTCTTTGCCAGTTAGATAAGACTGGTCACCACTAGCTTGTGTCTGTACTCTTTACTTGTGTCATTAGCATTCGTTTGCGAAGCAGTCAGTACTCAGTTTCTTTTGCTTAATAAGCTAGCATCATGGCAGCCAGTGCTTATGTACAGGAAGCCAATGATATGAGTCTCACAGACCCAGAGAAAATACAGAGTTACGTTCTCTCACGGTTTAATTACGAGCAAGAACGTGAGAAAGATGCTCATGAAGAGCGTAGAATTCAGCGCGAATACGAGTGAGAACAGCGCGAATAAGAGCGACAACAGCGCGAACACGAGCAAAAACAGCACGAACTCGACTTGGAACATGAGCAAGAACAGAGTGAGGAACGAGAGAGAGAACGAGAACACGAACATGCCGAGCGAGAAGCACGCGAAAAACACGAATATGAAATGCTGAAGCTCAAGCGAGATTCCTTGGCTTCAGATACATCTGGTGCAGTTGGTCAAAGCTCCACGAGCGTTCTCCCTGCACATGTCCTGGCGACCCCACGCATCAAGCTTCCTTCATACAAGGAATGCGAGCGAATCGAGCCATACATAGCTCGTTTTGAGGACATGGCAGACATGTATCAACTGGATGAGGCAGCTAAGCGGCTTCAGTTTCTTAGCCTATCTGAGGGCCCTGCCCTCGATATTCTCCAGAGAATTTGTGTCTCACATATGAGATGATGAAAGCTGCACTCATTAAGGCGTATGGTCTCACAGTAGACGATGCCAAAGTTCAGTTCATGCGAGCTCGTCTCCAAGACAAGGAGACAGCTGTTCAGTTCCTCGATCGTCTCACAGCTTACTTAAATGAGTGGATGGAGAAAGATGAAACTCCTTCCATGCGTGAGGGGATAATTGACCTTATGCTGCATACACAGCTAGAGAGGTCGTGGCCTGCTGAGCTCATAGCACAGCTTAAGATCTGCCAGGTGAAAGATGCCAGCCAAATGGCAGAAAAGGCTGACGCATTCTTTACTGCATACGGGTATCAAACTCGTAAGCAAAACACCTGGAGCAGAAAAGTTACTGCCAAGTCTGGGAAGCCGTCTCAGACTGAATCCCAGCACCAAGGCCGTTCTCAGAGTAATGGCCAAGGTCCAAGCAAACCGCAGAAGGACCAGGGGCAAAATACACAGCAGCCTGCTTGGAAGCGGTACAACAAGCACCCCAACCAGCAGCAGTTCCCCAAGCAGCAGCAGCAGCAATACAAGGGCAAGCCACGTAACCCTCAGTCAGGTCAGTTAGTGTATCGGAGGCAGGTGGCAAATGCAGCCTTCATTCCACAACAAGTACCCGGTGGTGCTATCTCTACCAGTACAGGTACTTCCCAACAGCTCACAAGTCCCCCTCCGACCATGAACTCTCCTCAGACACCTAGTTCCCAGGGCGCCACGTTTGCTGCATCGGTTGTTCCGCAGTCTCATGAGTGACTGGCTGCTACCTCCTCAGACCCTTCCACCAGCAACACTGCCTTTCTTGTTCAGCCAGGGTCTGTGGGAGGTGTTTCTGTAAATGTTCTGAGGGACAATGGTTCCTCAGGTTGCTCTGTTAAGCAGAGTTTAGTTCGGCCTGATGAGTATACAGGTCGACAGATCCAAGTTAGACTTATTGATGGATCAGTGAGATTGTTCCCTGAGGCACATATCCAGGTGGCATCTCCATTTTATACTGGTACGACACTTGCAGTTGTCATGCCAGAACCTTTATTTGACCTAATAGTAGGAAACATTCACGGAGTCAAAAATAGTTGCGCCGTAGATGTTGCTACTCAGACTTCGGCTGCTGTGGTAACACAAGCCATGGCTGAGGCTCCAGACTGTGTCACCCCAGTGATCAATGAATCGCCGCAAGATCTAATGTGTAGTCAGCTTGTTGTACAAGAACAACATTCTGACCCGACACTTGCTGCCGTGCGGAACAAACAAAAGGGTTGAGTGATTAAGTATTCACGGGGAGGTCAAGCCAAGTTCCTTCGCAAACAAGGACGGCTCTACCATGAGTCACGAACACCCGAGGGCGAGGTTCGACTGCAGTTTGTCGTTCCCGCCAAGTACCGCCTAGCAGTGTTACAATGGGGTCATTGTTCAGCCTCAGGAGGTCACATGGGCAAAAGGAAGACCCAGGGCCGTATCCGAGCTGACTTTTTCTGGCCAGGGATGGGACGAGATATAGATAGTTTTGTCCGTTCCTGCAGTGTGTGTCAAAGTAACACCACTAATCAGGGACATGCCCTTCCTGTGCCATTTGTAACCACACCTGTAATCTCTGAGTCAGTTGAGAGACAGGGTAGTGGTGAAGTGGGTGCAGACCTGACGTCTCGCCCATTGGCCCCACAGGACACATTATGTCCAGGGCCTGTACATACATATTATGTGCCGTAGGTTAAGGGGGAAGTTCGAGAGAGAACTCCGCAGAGGCGACTCGAGGCTATGGGAGACCCGAGTTTGCACAAGGATTCTCAGCTCCCCGATACTAATATAAGTACTGTAGGTTAAGGGGGAAGTTCGAGAGAGAACTCCGCAGAGGCGACTCGAGGCTGTGGAAGACCCGAGTTTGCACAAGGATTCTCAGCTCCCCGATATTAATATAAGTACTGTAGGTTAAGGCACAGGTTGAGGACCCGTGTGCAGTTCGAGGCTATGGAAGATCCGAGTTTGCACAAGGATTCTCAACTTGCTGACAGTAATCGTGTGCTATAATTAATGGCGACCTCGAATGTACGAAGCTTAGGCTGTCACTTGTATTTTTCAGCTAGAGCGTACTTTTCGTAGCATGTACTGATTGCTAGGCAGAGAGAGTAATTGTAACGTAATAAGAATTTTGTCTCATTGACATTTTTGATGCTCCACCTTAATTAGTTTTGCAGGTACAGCAAAGGGTGTAGCAGTTTTGCTGTGCGGGCCAGCTGATCATCTGCCGCACGCTGCCGCCTCTTCTCCTCTGCCTTCGTCATCGCCATATTATTATTTACTGTGTCTTTTTACATGTAGGTACAGTTACACTACAACTGTCACACCTACACCGTGTATTACATACACCACGCTACACAACAATTAGTTGTCAGTGTAAATGTAGCGACTTTTCGCTCAGTTTGACCTGAGTACAGGATTTTCACCGTCGTCACGGAGTTTTTCCCTCAAGCTTGCTTCTATTAACGCAAATACGAGGTTTTTTCGCTCACTGGCGACTGCGACTTTCTCCTGTAGCAGGATAGCACACACACCACAATGTGAATCTTGTGTGAATGACTTAGGATGTGTACATATATATATATCCACAAATTTTTTCCCATAAGGAAAAAATTTAATTTTGTAGGGGCTTAATGTCACGAAACAAATTCGCGACATTTCCCTTTTGTGAAAAACACGAACTATTAATGGAAAACTCACTGTGTATCGCTCAGTTAACCGTTTCTCTCTCCACTCCGGTGGTATACTTTTCAAAACATTCGTCACTGTTTCAAAAGTGACCGATTTAATGCACGTCACTAAGTGCTCTACTGAGCGATACTATTGTTCTTTACTGTTCGCCCCTGCTTGCCTCGACCATTAGAAAAATGCGGCCTATTGCTCCCCTTTTTTCCCACGACTTGCTTAGTCGAGTTTTTGCTGTGATGGAGAGAGGTCCTGTGCTCCAGCAGTGTGAGAGGTCGCTAGTACCCAGACTCCACTAGACCACAGGAATCTCCAGTGCTCCCACCTTGGTGATACACAGCATTCATCAACCAGTATTTCTTTTTTGTATTTTCCTAGGTTTAAGAGTTTAATTAAGGTGTTTTTTCCTAGGTGTAAGAATTTATCTTGAGTGAGTGAGTGAGTGAGTACGATCTCTTTATTTGAATTCATTTGAAGTGTAACGTTAAATTTATTTTTGTAATCAATAAATTTAACAGTTCTTTTCCTTGAGCTTAATGTAATGTAAATTCTTGTTTCATTTCTCCATAATTAAGCTTATTTCCCATATAGCTCCTAGCTTGCATAAACTTTTGCCTTTCATAACTGGTACTTAGGCCAGTCTTGTGTATTAAGCTTAAAATCCGTTGTGCCACCTAGGAGTTAAGCATCAGCAAGAACCTGATATTATTATTAGTATTAGTTATTTATTGTCAGGGGTGAAGTAACTTTCTCCAGAGGCTAACAGTAACAGCAATTGAGTGATTAGTCTCTGCTGTGTACTGTTGAGAAAGTTTATAAATTCTCGTTCTTAGAGAATCGTGCGAAGCAAGCTAGCGTAAAGTAATCGTTGCTTGATTTAGCAAGACAATCATTGTCCCTGCTCTTCAATATTGTTGAACATTATTATCATTTTAAATAATATAAGCATTTATTATAAAAAACCCGTGTTATTATAAAAACCCCGTGATATCTAGTCTGTATCTTAAGTGGAGCTATTTCTGGAGAGTCAAGTTCCAGTACAAGGACGTTCTGGCTGACTTATTCTAAGGTAGAATTTGTGGCAAATGTACTGGCTGAGAAAAGTTACTAATGAAGCATGAATATCGACTGCATTAACTGAAACACCATGAAGGTCGTTGCTGTTATATTTTTTTGGGCAGATTTAGGTCAAAACTGTTATAAATTCATGTTGTTGCGAGATCCTTCTACGTGGCTGAGTGTTCCAACGAATGTTTCCAAGTCAAAATATTTTTCTGCTTCATCATTTAGGTATGAAATTGGCAGTGTACAAGCTTCCACTCATTCTGCAAAATGTAAAAAATAAAAAATAAAAAATAAAAATAAATGCCTTCAGTACATTACTTCCAAGCTACAATCTATCTGTCTGAGCCGAAAAATGGTACAGAACTGAAGTGACTGCCGAAGGAATGTTATAGTTCATATTCAAATATCTTATACTACCTTGAATTATAACATAAAAAAAAAAATGTTTGGATACTAAAAGTGAACAAATTAACAATAAATGAATAGGAAATAAACAGGCGTAACATTCTACACTGAGAGTTGAGATACCACAGAAGCAAGAAACAATCAAGTGCATAACAACTCTCAAATTCTGTAAGTCTGCTTGAAGGTAAAGAATTATTTTCACTGAACCTAATCTATATATTTCTTTCAAAGGAGACATGGAGCTGTTCAGTAACCTTTTCATCTCATGCTCAGCTGAAATCAGATTAGGTGCCCAGGCATAGAAGGGACATTACACCAACCTGCCATTTTGGTTTGCTTGTCCATCTTTGACCGATTAACTCTATTATGTTTTTGTTTTTTCCTGTACATATGATATGGAGATTAAATTCCTGAACATCTGCTTCTCCTACAAATATTTAGTCCACGAACTTGGCCAAAATTCAGGAAAAGGTCGTCTCAAAGTACTTCCTTAGCCATCCTAGTTACAGTACAAGGCTTTAAGCTTCTCGAGTGTTTGAAAAATATCTGAAAGCGATGGTTGAGATATGAGCAAAGGGAAAGGCAAGGCTAGATGAGTCTCCCCATCAGTAGGGTTAGGTAGGGTGGCGAGGGTAGGCTATATGAGGTTAGGCATGGTATGGTAGGGTGGCGAGGGTAGGCTATATGAGGTTAGGTAGGGTTGGGTGAGGTGGTGAGGGTAGGCCAGATGAGTCTCTCCATCAGTAGGGTGGTTAATGCAGTCGCCAGGCCCAACCCCAGCAAGATGAAGGCGCTCTGCAGGTGTCCCAGATTTAGCACCACGTCACCCAACACCTGAGAGCAACAAAATACCGATAGTTTGCTGTCATGGATCTCTCTCTCTCTCTCTCTCTCTCTCTCTCTCTCTCTCTCTCTCTCTCTCTCTCTCTCTCTCTCTCTCTCTCTCTCTCTCTCTCTCTCTCTCTCTCTCTCTCTCTCTCTCTCTCTCTCTCTCTCTCTCTCTCTCTCTAAGCTGCCACAAGACAAGAAGACGAGTATACAACACGTTAAGAAGGGTCAAGAGCAGCAAAGGGGTTTTCCAAGGCAATATCTGTTCAAATTTCCCCCAGTAAAGTGAATTGTGTGGAAAAGGCAAAAATACATAAATGATAAAAATAAATAAATAAATAAAGTATGGCAATCTCTGGCTGAAAGGATAAATAGTTTTCTAAGGCTAAGTTTTCGCCAAGAACACAATAAGCATTGTAGCCAGTTGTAGAGCAACGTAGTTCTATTTCCACGGCTCACTGACACAACTAGAATGCACTCAGAGGACGCATGCCTCCGCCAACACCTATAGAATTTATGGTTTACTGCTGCAATTTCTCCTTCCTATCAGACGAGTACTCTTAAGGTTTCATATAATAAGTCAGTTCTTTAGTCTTAGGCTGGTATTCTCATCGGTTAAGGGAGCTCCCTAACACTTCCTCCTAAGCGATTTATTTGACTTATTAGAACTTCCTGTCGTCTTCTGCTTTATATAAATCGTTTTAATATCGCCATACTCTGCAAAAACAACGTACAAAAGGATATCATCATCATCATCATCAAGAAGCGGCAAACGCCGTGGGGCGCATAGCCTTACTCATCCTCCTACTCTATCCACGTGGATCCCTCTGTGCGACCCTCCAGGCAGCGACTCTTCCCTCTCTAAGTATCTCCCGATAGGAGTGATCGACCTGCTCCAGCCATGAGTTACGTGGCCTTCCCCTTGGTCTCCCCCACCCCGGGTTAATTCGTTCAGAGATCACCCTGTGAGCAGGATCAGCCTCAGGAAAGCGGGCCACGTGCCCATATAGCTGGGGTTGGCGTTGACGTATTATGTGGGTTACAGGCGGCGATTCAGTCTCACGGAGTAGTCGCTCGTTACGCACCCGGTTGTACCAGCGATATCCCATGATCCTGAGAAGACTCTTAGTACCAAAGAAGTTAATTCGCTGCTTTGGGTCACTGTTTAGTGTCTATGTCTCACAGTCATAAAGTAAGGCAGGGAGCATCAGCGCCTTGAAGATGCAAACTTTCGTCCTTCTACATAAATAACGACAGCGCCAAATACCAGAACTGAGTGAATCCACAACCCCCTAGGCCACACCGATGCGACGAGAGATCTCACTGTCTGCTCTACCGTTGTTATTGACCACACCACCAAGATAAGTGAATCTTCCTAAGGCTTCTATATCCCCGCCATATGCTTGGACAGACTGAACTGCTTCATCCAACAAGCCACCAAATGCCTGGACTTTGGTCTTGGTCCAAGAGACCTTCAATCCCAATGGCTTCGCAGTAGCATTGACCCTTCCTTTCAGTAACAGAACACTAAATTCCTGATCCTGCTGTGGGGTTTCCATTGTTATTATTTATGGAGGAGTATAATCCTGAGGGTTGTCGAGGAAACACGGTATGTAGGTGGCCGTTCTTTATTAACGTCTCTGTACTTCCATACATACCGGTTGACACCATGGAGCATGGTCTTGTTCCAGAGCAGGGCGTGTCTTGACAAACACTTGAAATCAGACAATGACCATACTGGATCCAGTCTCAAAAGTAGAATACTATGCCAGAGCTTGGTTGAAGTCCAATCCCAGACTACCACCTCTGAGAGTGTTGAACTTTCAGGTAGTTCCAGGCTAATTACTAAGGTGAAATTATTATACTTGAATGCGAGAAAAAAAATATAGAAGTATTTCAGAGGAGACAGTTCAGCTGTCCTTTGACTCTTGTGATACTACCTAGGATAAGAACTCATCACCCTTATTTCACGATGTAAAAAAAAAATATCATTATCAGAATGGTGTACAAGACTGCATATATTTATTTCAAGGATGGCAAGATAGTGGCACGGCTGTTCTATACGTTTTACCGTACCTCACAATTTTCAATTAAATTTCACTCCAAAACATTACTAATATAGGTCTAGAACTGTTAATATGCCTTTATAGGGGTTTAGAAGTCAATGAACTAATCCACAATCGAGCCAGGGGATAGAACACACACACACACACACACACACACACACACACACACACACACACACACACACACACACACACACACACACACACACACACACACACACACACACACACACACACACACACACACACACACACCGCTCGCTGGTGCAGTGGTAACGTTCTCGCTTGCCAACTGGTGTACGGGAGTTCGCGCCTCGCTCAGGTTGCGAAAAGTTTCACTGACGAAGTGAGTGGTTACTGTTCCCCTTGAGCAAGGGGACGGGTGTGTGCGTTTGTGAAGGTCACAGCCTTGCCCTTAGATCAGACTATATGAGCTCTCAGCTCCCCTCCGGGAGGGTAAAAGCTGACGATCACGACCATCAAGTGATCCTGACCGACCCGGTGAATTACAAAGCTCCTGGCTGGAGGATGGAGTGTCACCCCTCAGAGAGACCAAAACAGAGAGCTTTTGTCCCCTCAGAGAAGCGCTAGCCTCCCCTCGAGGGACGATCATGATAAACTCTCAAAACTATCATTTTTTCTTTTAGGAATGTGGATAAACATCACAAAATATATAGGAACACATTGGTAATATATCAATATCTGGTGTCATTGCTCAACTGAAAAAAATAACTACTGAAACAATGAAATAAATAACATCATGGCAAATATGTATAAAAGTATGGGAGATTATGGTGTAAAGGGCAAATATATTATAGGACTTTATTTACAGCCTGTGCATATGGTGATGACTTACTTCTACTACAGAAGAAAATAATGGCATTTAAGCAGCAGCCAGTTTTAGTTTACCATAGAAACAACCTAAGACCAGTTTTCTGTCAATGCTACGATGGGAAATTCGCTCTCTTTGACTAACATATGACCAACAATTACAAAGAAAAGCAGACATAATTTAACTTGAGCATTAATTTGGCATAGTTAATTCTTTGATTATTAAAAGCTATCCTTGTAATGTATTCCGGCTGAGTCAGTATTAAGAGTAGTAGAAGTAGTAGTCGTTGCAGTAGCAGTAGTAGTTGTCGTCGTCGTCGTAGTGGTAGTAGTAGTAGTAGTGGTAGTGGTAGCAGTGGTGGTGATGGTAGTAGTAGTAGTAGTAGTAGTAGTAAGAGTAGTAGTTGTTGTAGTTGCGACCCCACATTCATCTGAACGTGAACCCAATGGACTGCAGGCTGAAGTTGCCCTTCTCTTGCAGTCCACCATCCTCATTAAGGGGGACTGGGATTGAGTTAAGGGACGTTTGAATAACTGGGCAGTGGAGCCGCCCAAATGTATCGATGCCACCACGTGAAGGCTCCCCTTACCAGCATCGTCAGGTAGGTAATTATCCAAAACAAAGCTGCCCCCATGAGTTAGCTAAGATTAGGCTGGGATGGGTTAGGTCCGGTTTGTTAGGGTGTTTTTTTGAGTTAGTTTTTGGATTTTAGTTTTCAAAGCGACTCTCAGACGATATCAATGAATTTTTGCTTCCAGTAAGTGGTACTCATTAATATTAATGACTTTTCTTCAATGTTATTTCCTATGCAAACTGATCTGAGATGATTCATAAACCTGGAGAAGGGTCTTGGTGTCACTTACGATAAAAAAGAATATCACAATCGAACGAATCACACACACACACACACACACACACACACACACACACACACACACAGACACACACACACACACACACACACACACACACACACACACACACACACACACACACCGCTCGCTGGTGCAGTGGTAACGTTCTCGTTTGCCAACTGGTGGACGGGAGTTCGCGCTTCGCTCAGGTTGCGAAAAGTTTCACTGACGAAGTGAGTGGTTACTGTCCCCCTTGAGCAAGGGGACGGGTATGTGCGTTTGTGAAGGTCACAGCCTTGCCCTTAGATCGGACTATATGAGCTCTCAGCTCCCTTCCGGGAGGGTAAAAGCTTACGATCACGACCATCAAGTGATCCTGACCGACCCGGTGAATTACAAAGCTCCTGGCTGGAGGACGGAGTGTCACCCCTCAGAGAGACCAAAACAGAGAGCTTTTGTCCCCTCAGAGAAGCGCTAGCCTCCCCTCGAGGGACGATCATGATAAACTCTCAAAACTATCTATCATTTTTTCTTTTAGGAATGTGGATAAACATCACAAAATATATAGGAACACATTGGTAATATATCAATATCTGGTGTCATTGCTCAACTGAAAAAAATAACTACTGAAACAATGAAATAAATAACATCATGGCAAATATGTATAAAAGTATGGGAGATTATGGTGTAAAGGGCAAATATATTATAGGCCTTTATTTACAGCCTGTGCATATGGTGATGACTTACTTCTACTACAGAAGAAAATAATGGCATTTAAGCAGCAGCCAGTTTTAGTTTACCATAGAAACAACCTAAGACCAGTTCTCTGTCAATGCTACGATGGGAAATTCGCTCTCTTTGACTAACATATGACCAACAATTACAAAGAAAAGAAGACATAATTTAACTTGAGCATTAATTTGGCATAGTTAATTCTTTGATTATTAAAAGCTATCCTTGTAATGTATTCCGGCTGAGTCAGTATTAAGAGTAGTAGAAGTAGTAGTCGTTGCAGTAGCAGTAGTAGTTGTCGTCGTCGTCGTCGTAGTGGTAGTAGTAGTAGTAGTGGTAGCAGTGGTGGTGATAGTAGTAGTAGTAGTAGTAGTAGTAGTAAGAGTAGTAGTTGTAGTAGTTGCGACCCAAAATTCATCTGAACGTGAACCCAATGGACTGGAGGCTGAAGTTGCCCTTCTCTTGCAGTCCACCATCCTCATTAAGGGGGACTGGGATTGAGTTAAGGGACGTTTGAATAACTAGGCAGTGGAGCCGCCCAAATGTATCGATGCCTCCACGTGAAGGCGTCCCTCACCTGCATCGTTAGGTAGGCAATTATCCAAAACAAAGCTGCCCCGATGAGTTAGCTAAGATTAGGCTGGGATGGGTTAGGTCCGGTTTGTTAGGGTGTTTTTTTTAGTTAGTTTTTGGATTTTAGTTTACAAAGCGACTCTCAGATGATATCAATGAATTTTTGCTTCCAGTAAGTAGTACTCATTAATATTAATGACTTTTCTTCAATGTTATTTCCTACGCAAACTGATCTGAGATGATTCATAAAGTTGGGGAAGGGTCTTGGTGTCACTTGCGATAGAAAAGAATGTCACAATCGAACGAATCACAAACACACACACACACACACACACACACACACACACACACACACACACACACACACACACACACACACACACACACACACACACACACACACACACACAGACACATTAAAAAAAAGGGTAATAAACTTGAAGGTAAAAACTATGAGTGGCATTGCAAGTCTTCTCCATTTTTGTATTGCTTCTAGACAAAACTGTTAGAATGTTACTATAAATTGGATTAGTTTCCTTACTGCTTGTGGAAAACCCTGGATAAGACTTAACCTAACCCATCCCAGCTTAACAAACTAACTCATGAGGAAGAGCAATGTTGTTTTAGATAGTTGCCTGATCCTGAGTGTTGGAGAGGGTCGCCTTGTGGTACTGATATAACCGAGCTGCTCCACTGCTTAATTATACGAAAGTCCCTCAGCTCTCTCCCTATCCCCCTAAAGGAGGATGGTGACCTTCAGCAGGACCGTATATATAGCAATCTAGTATTATTTTGTATGCTATTTAAGAAGTAATGCTAATATGGAAAGAAATAACACGCGTCTCTCTATCAATATATCTAGGCTGCTTCCCCGAAAGAAAATGAGGTAGCCGAGACAGGACGACACACTCCCAATGTACTCATCCACACACATAAACATTCATTCGCATCTTAGCCCCAGGGATGCGACTGATGTCATTCGTACATTAGAATAATTATGCTGCATTATATTATTATTATTATTATTATTATTATTATTATTAAGCAGTACTAGTAGTAGCAGGAATTATTTTATGTTGTAACCACAGAATCATCTGAAACGTGAACCCGGGGGAGTGCAGGCTGAAACTGTCCTTCAATCCACTATCCTCTTTCCGGGGATAGAGTTGTGGGACATTTGTATAACGGGGCAGTGGAGCCACCCGGTTATATCAGTGCCACTACCTGAAGGCGTCCCATTCCAGCATCTAATTGTGAAGTAACACGCACAAAACAGCCATAGTGAAAAAGGTGAAAAAAAAAAAAAGTTAAGGTACCAGAGTGACATAAAGGAGAATGGCACGTATGAGGACTGCTGGACTTTAGGGAACGGGTTGTCTAGTCTAGTCTATGCTCACAGTTGGAAATATTTAACTGTAAATCAGATCCACCCTCCTGTTCAGTTGTACATACCATACAGTATTATTGTAGGGTTACTGGAAGAGAGAGAGAGAGAGAGAGAGAGAGAGAGAGAGAGAGAGAGAGAGAGAGACAGTTTACAGTTCTAGACGTGGCGTATAATTCTCCGTTTTTAAAGATTTACACAGGCGGATCCAGCACTAGGAAGAGGGGGATCCAATATTATTTTTTGATATAACACACTAATGATATAGCACAAAATTACCACACATACCAAGAGATAGAAAAATAAGTACTTTCCCAATCTGAACGAATACACAGCGGAAAAATTGAAACATCTGAAACACGCACTACTAAGAGACAGGGTTTTCACTGTGTTTCGCTATGTATTCGTTCAGATTTGGAAAGTACTTATTTTTCTATCTGTTCCTATGTGTGGTAATTTTCTGCTGTATTATTAGTGTGTTATTGTCGACAGTATACAAAAATAATATTGCATCCCTCTCTTCCTAGTGCTGGATCCGCTTCTGTGTAAATTATTAAAAAAGAAGAATTATACGCCACATCTAGAACTGTAAACCCTCTCTCTCTCTCTCTCTCTCTCTCTCTCTCTTGCACTCTCTCTCTCTCTCTCTCTCTCTCTCTCTCACACACACACACACACACACACACACACACATACACAGATAGGTCACGGAGGACGGAAATAGCTTGAGATCAGGTTCCAGGAAGAAGAAAGCATATCGATATAGGTCAGGTTGTTTGCTGGCTTGAAATTGTGTATAATAATGCATAGCCAATTTGTAACTCCATCATCTTCCTCTGGGCTTAGCATCGACCCAAACCTCTCAGATTATCAGGAAATTGTGTGATTATTTTAGTTACGTAATAATAATAATAATAATAATAATAATAATAAAATGCCGAGAACTTGGGGCTCAATCTGTCGACGCAAAAAAGTTACTCAGTATTCCTCCGCCAAGCCTTGCTACGGACTCGCCATACAACCTCCACGACAGGGTGTCATTGTGGATTGAAATGAGACTGAAGATAAATTAAGTCGACCCCATATGACCTTGATCTTTGACCCCTTGGCCTTGCTGACCTAATCCATTCGTTGTCCCTTCATACTGTATCACTGACAAAAGTTTGGTTGAAATCCGTTCAGTGATTTGGAAGATATCGTGCCCACGCCCTTATAACCTTGACCTTTGACCCCTTGACCTTGCTGACCTAATCAATTCACCATCCCTTCGCATATTATCACTGAAGTTTGCTCTAAATCCGTTGAGGGTTTTAGGAGATATTGCTCCCATACCAATATAACCTTGACCTTTGACCCTTTGACCTTGTTGACCTAATCAATTCATCATCCCTTTACACTGTATCATTGACAAAATGTTGGTCGAAATCCGTGGAGAGGTTCAGGAGGTATTGTGTCCACACCCATATGACTGTGACCTTTGACCTTGGCCTTGTTGACCTAATCAATTCATCATGCCTTCATATTACATCACTGGCAAAAAATTGATTGAAATCCGTTGAGAGGTTTAGGAGATACCGCACCCACAATCATAAACTAAGTTGACCCCGTATGACCTTGACATTTGATCCCTTGACCCAGCTGACCCAATCCGTTCATCATCTCCCCATACTGCATCACTGACAAAAGTTTGGCGGAAATCCGTTGATAGGTTCAGACGATATGGCGGCCACAAGTGTTACGGACGCACGAACCCACTCACGCATCCACGAACGTACAGACCAAACACTTAATGCCTCCTCCTCTAAAACTGGGCGGAGGCAAAATAATAACCTCGCTATCCTAGCAACTGCATTCATCAGGGTAAACTTATTTAAACTACAGACGTTCAATTCAGCCATCATAAGCCCCATCACTACCAGGGGTTCTCCTAAGCCGAATAAAATCGCCTGGAGATAAAATGAATAAGGCAAAATCGGACTCCTCTCATTTGAAGAAAATCATCTTGTGTTATCTTTTATATATAGCACAGTTGTTCCGACCTTAACTCCTCCAGTTCGATGACGTATTTTGTAATTATTTAGCGTATTTCGCTATTTACTCGGCTAGAAAGGATCTCAGTAATGAAGGGGTTAATCAAGGCCATACAGAGTACATATACATTAAAAGGAGGTGGTGGGTCTTGCTATACACCTTCATCAGCAATAGAGATGGAGTAACATACAATTAGTAGATAGAGTGTACTACAAAATGCAAAGGAATTCTTGAGATATATCACATACAGGAGAGGAAAGTAGCATTAGGGCAGTATAGTACCATAATCTTTAACCTCTCCAGTTCCAAAAGTCTCCAGTAAATTGAATGAATCGTCTGAAAGCTGCAAGAATAAAATGAAAAATACAAAATCGTTCTGAAAGGGTTAAGAAGGTCAACCCGTATTAACACTCAGGACGGGCTGCACACACGAACTTTCGATCAATTCCCTGTCGTACATTTTAATTTGCAGGAAGGACAAGGAAGCTGTCGAATCTTCCTCTGTCTCCTGTTCCAGCTTCGTAGATTTGGTGGAAAACGAAAATTACTGTAAGTTACAATTGTTATCAGCAGGACGCTCATGGAAAGAAGTGCAAAATATTTCCTTGTTTAGTTATTCCTGTAAAAGCATATATAAGTTACGACAGGGAACCGAACGTAAACATGCTTGAGAATCCCATCCCAGGCCCCTATTATTCACTCTCCGAGGCCTGAGTCTGGTATTATCTAAAAACGAAGCACGAAAGAAAACGCGACCATTAGAGCGGTCACTAGCTTGTCTGTAGGATCACAATACGTACGAGTATATTCTCTTGTGCCCCTCCTGCTTGGCCTTCAGCGTTTCCCGGAGTGCTGAGGCTTGTACTGAATGGTAAATAAAGGTCTCTAAAAAACAAACAGTACTTATATGAAATGAAATGCTTGTTGTTGTAAAGGCATAGGGAGTACATATAAAAGAAAGGAGGTGGTGGGTCTTGCCACACACCTCCTTCAGTAAATATATACTGCGAGTCAATGAAAACGCACCACCATATACAGCTGCAGTGCTTCGTGTACCGTTGCTTCTTTCCAACACTGATCTGATCTGGTATGATCATGTAATACAACACCGATATGAACAAAAAATTGACTTTGTTCACGAAGCAGCGTCTTACAGATAAGATTGATCTTTTTACCCCATTCCGTTCGCTGCCTATTGGTGGAAATGGAACCAGGGGCTGTTTTACGTCTAGGATGAAGATTAGATCGTGTGTAAGTGGAATACGGTCTGTTAGTTCTTGAAAGACTGCCAACATGCCACGTTTATCATGCCTTGAACGTCATCATGCCTTAGGGATGGTTGAGATACGAGCAAAGGGAAAGGCAAGGCTAGATGAGTATCCCCATCAGTAGGGTTAGGTAGGGTGGCGAGTGTAGGCTATATGAGGTTAGGCATGGTATGGTAGGGTGGCGAGGGTAGGCTATATGAGGTTAGGTAGGGTTGGGTGGGGAGGTGAGGGTACGCTAGATGAGTCTCTCCATCAGTAGGGTGATTAATGCAGTCGCCAAGCCCAACCTCAGCAAGATGAAGGCGCTCTGCAGGTGTCCCAGATTTAGCACCACGTCACCCAACACCTGAGAGCAACAAAATACCGATAGTTTGCTGTCATGGATCTCTCTCTCTCTCTCTCTCTCTCTCTCTCTCTAAGATGCCACAAGACAAGAAGACGAGTATACTACACGTTAAGAAGGGTCAAGAGCAGCAATGGGGTTTTCCAAGGCAATATCTGTTCAAATTTCCCCCAGTAAAGTGAATTGTGTGGAAAAGGCAAAAATAAATAAATGATAAAAATAAATAAATAAATAAACTATGGCAATCTCTGGCTGAAAGGATTAATAGTTTTCTAAGGCTAAGTTTTCGCCAAGAACACAATAAGCATTGTAGCCAGTTGTAGAGCAACGTAGTTCTATTTCCACGGCTCACTGACACAACTGGAATGCACTCAGAGGACGCATGGCTCCGCCAACCCCTATAGAATTTATGGTTTACTGCTGCAATTTCTCCTTCCTATCAGACGAGTACTCTTAAGGTTTCATATAATAAGTCAGTTCTTTAGTCTTAGGCTGGTATTCTCATCGGTTAAGGGAGCTCCCTAACACTTCCTCCTAAGCGATTTATTTGACTTATAAGAACTTCCTGTCCTCTTCTGCTTTATATAAATCGTTTTAATATCGCCATACTCTGCAAAAACAACGTACAAAAGGATATCATCATCATCATCATCATCAAGAAGGGGCAAACGCCGCGGGGCGCATAGCCTTACTCATCCTCCTTCTCTATCCACGTGGATCCCTCTGTGCGACCCTCCAGGCAGCGACTCTTCCCTCTCTAAGTATCTCCCGATAGGAGTGATCGACCTGCTCCAGCCATGAGTTACGTGGTCTTCCCCTTGGTCTCCCCCACTCCGGGTTAATTCGTTCAGAGATCACCCTGTGAGCAGGATCAGCCTCAGGAAAGCGGGCCACGTGCCCATATAGCTGGGGTTGGCGTTGACGTATTATGTGGGTTACAGGCGGCGATTCAGTCTCACGGAGTAGTCGCTCGTTACGCACCCGGTTGTACCAGCGATATCCCATGATCCTGAGAAGACTCTTAGTACAAAAGAAGTTATTTCGCTGCTTTGGGTCACTGTTTAGTGTCTATGTCTCACAGTCATAAAGTAAGGCAGGGAGCATCAGCGCCTTGAAGATGCAAACTTTCGTCCTTCTACATAAATAACGACAGCGCCAAATACCAGAACTGAGTGAATCCACAACCCCCTAGGCCACACCGATGCGACGAGAGATCTCACCGTCTGCTCTACCGTTGTTATTGACCACACCACCAAGATAAGTGAATCTTCCCATATGCTTGGACAGACTGAACTGCTTCATCCAACAAGCCACCAAATGCCTGGACTTTGGTCTTGGTCCAAGAGACCTTCAATCCCAATGGCCTCGCAGTAGCATTGACCCTTCCTTTCAGTAACAGAACACTAAATTCCTGATCCTGCTGAGGGGTTTCCATTGTTATTATTCATGGAGGAGTATAATCCTGAGGGTTGTTGAGGAAACACGCTATGTAGGTGGCCGTTTTTTATGAACGTCGCTGTACTTCCATACATACCGGTTGACACCAGGGAGAATGGACTTGTTCCAGGGCAGGGCGTGTCTTGACAAACACTTGAAATCAGACAATGACCATACTGGATCCAGTCTCAAAAGTAGAATACTATGCCAGAGCTTGGTTGAAGTCCAGTCCCATACAACCACCTCTGAGAGTGTTGAACTTTCAGGTAGTTCCAGGCTAATTACTAAGGTGAAATTATTATACTTGAATGCGAGAAAAAAAATATAGAAGTATTTCAGAGGAGACAGTTCAGCTGTCCTTTGACTCTTGTGATACTACCTAGGATAAGAACTCATCACCCTTATTTCATGATGTAAAAAAAAAATATCATTATCAGAATGGTGTACAAGACTGCATATATTTATTTCAAGGATGGCAAGATAGTGGCACGGCTGTTCTATACGTTTTACCGTACCTCACAATTTTCAATTAAATTTCACTCCAAAACATTACTAATATAGGTCTAGAACTGTCAATCCTTTGTAGGGGTTTAGTAGTCAATGAACTAATCCACAATCGAGCTAGGGGAAAGAAAAAAAGAACACACACACACAAAGCTCCTGGCTGGAGGATGGAGTGTCACCCCTCAGAGAGACCAAAACAGAGAGCTTTTGTCCCCTCAGAGAAGGGCTAGCCTCCCCTCGAGGGACGATCATGATAAACTCTCAAAACTATCTATCATTTTTTCTTTTAGGAATGTGGATAAACATCACAAAATATATAGGAACACATTGGTAATATATCAATATCTGGTGTCATTGCTCAACTGAAAAAAAATAACTACTGAAACAATGAAATAAATAACATCATGGCAAATATGTATAAAAGTATGGGAGATTATGGTGTAAAGGGCAAAATTTTATAGGACTTTATTTACAGCCTGTGCATATGGTGATGACTTACTTCTACTACAGAAGAAAATAATGGCATTTAAGCAGCAGCCAGTTTTAGTTTACCATAGAAACAACCTAAGACCAGTTTTCTGTCAATGCTACGATGGGAAATTCGCTCTCTTTGACTAACATATGACCAACAATTACAAAGAAAAGCAGACATACTTTAACTTGAGCATTAATTTGGCATATTTAATTCTTTGATTATTAAAAGCTATCCTTGTAATGTATTCCGGCCGAGTCAGTATTAAGAGTAGTAGAAGTAGTAGTCGTTGCAGTAGCAGCAGTAGTTGTCGTCGTCGTCGTAGTGGTAGTAGTAGTAGTAGTGGTAGCAGTGGTGGTGATAGTAGTAGTAGTAGTAGTAAGAGTAGTAGTTGTAGTAGTTGCGACCATAAATTCATCTGAACGTGAACCCAATGGACTGGAGGCTGAAGTTGCCCTTTTCTTGCAGTCCACCATCCTCATTAAAGGGGACTGGGATTGAGTTAAGGGACGTTTGAATAACTGGGCAGTGGAGCCGCCCAAATGTATCGATGCCACCACGTGAAGGCTCCCCTCACCAGCATCGTCAGGTAGGTAATTATCCAAAACAAATCTGCCCCCATGAGTTAGCTAAGATTAGGCTGGGATGGGTTAGGTCCGGTTTGTTAGGGTGTTTTTTTGAGTTAGTGTTTGGATTTTAATTTACAAAGCGACTCTCAGACGATATAAATGAATTTTTGATTCTAGTAAGTAGTACTCATTAATATTAATGACCTTTCTTCAATGTTATTTCCTACGCAAACTGATCTGAGATGATTCATAAACTTGGGGAAGGGTCTTGGTGTCACTTGCGATAGAAAAGAATGTCACAATCGAACGAATCACACACACACACACACACACACACACACACACACACACACACACACACACACACACACACACACACACACACATTTAAAAAAAGGGTAATAAACTTGAAGGTAAAAACTATGAGTGGCATTGCAAGTCTTCTCCATTTTTGTACTGCTTCTAGACAAAACTGTTAGAATGTTACTATAAATTGGATTAGTTTCTGTACTGCTTGTGGAAAACCCTGGATAAGACTTAACCTAACGCATCCCAGCTTAACAAACTAACTCATGAGGAAGAGCAATATTGTTTTAGATAGTTGCCTGATCCTGGGTGTTGGAGAGGGTCGCCTTCATGTGGTGGTACTGATATAACCGAGCTGCTCCACTGCTTAGTTAAACGAAAATCCCTCATCTCTCTCCCTATCCCCCTAAAGGAGGATGGTGAACTTCAGCAGGACCGTATATATAGCAAGCTAGTATTATTTTGTATGCTATTTAAGAAGTAATGCTGATATGGAAAGAAATAGCACGCGTCTATCTATCAATATATCTAGGCTGCTTCCCCCAAAGAAAATGAGGTAGCCGAGACAGGACGACACACTCCCAATGTACTCATCCACACACACACATTCATTCGCATCTTAGCCCCAGGGATGCGACTGATGTCATTCGTACATTAGAATAATTATGCTGCATTATATCATTATTATTATTATCATTATTATTATTAAGCAGTACCATAAGTAGCAGCAATTATTTTATGTTGTAACCACAGGATCATCTGAAACGTGAACCCGGGGGAGTGCAGGCTGAAACTGTCCTTCTTCAATCCACTATCCTCTTTCCGGGGATAGAGAGTTGTGGGACATTTGTATAACGGGGCAGTGGAGCCACCCGGTTATATCAGTGCCACTACCTGAAGGCGTCCCATTCCAGCATCTAATTGTGAAGTAACACGCAAAAAACAGCCATAGTGAAAAAGGTGAAAAAAAAAAAAAAAGTTAAGGTACCAGAGTGACATAAAGGAGAATGGCACGTATGAGGACTGCTGGACTTTAGGGAACGGGTTGTCTAGTCTAGTCTATGCTCACAGTTGGAAATATTTAACTGTAAATCAGATCCACCCTCCTGTTCAGTTGTACATACCATACAGTATTATTGTAGGGTTACTGGAAGAGAGAGAGAGAGAGAGAGAGAGAGTTTACAGTTCTAGATGTGGCGTATAATTCTCCGTTTTTAAAGATTTACACAGGCGGATCCAGCACTAGGAAGAGGGGGATCCAATATTATTTTTTGATATAACACACTAATAATATAGCACAAAATTACCACACATACCAAGAGATAGAAAAATAAGTACTTTCCCAATCTGAACGAATACACAGCGGAAAAATTGAAACATCTGAAACACGCACTACTAAGAGACAGGGTTTTCACTGTGTTTCGCTATGTATTCGTTCAGATTTGGAAAGTACTTATTTTTCTATCTGTTGCTATGTGTGGTAATTTTCTGCTGTATTATTAGTGTGTTATTGTCGACAGTATACAAAAATAATATTGGATCCCACTCTTCCTAGTGCTGGATCCGCTTCTGTGTAAATTATAAAAAAAGAAGAATTATACGCCACATCTAAACTGTAATCTCTCTCTTTCTCTCTCTCTCTCTCTCTCACACACACACACACACACACACACACACACACCTCACAAACTCCCCCTCCCCCCTTTACTCTATCTCTCTCTCTCACACACACACACACACACACACACACACACACACACACACACACACACACCTCATAAACTCCCCCTCCCCCCTTTCTCTCCATCTCTCTCTCACACACACACACACACACACACACACACACACACACACACACACACACACACACACACATACACACACACACACACACACCTCTCTACATACACACACACCTCTCATAAACTCCTCTCTCTCTCTCTCTCTCTCTCTCTCTCTCTCACACACACACACACACACATATATATACAGATAGGTCACGGAGGACTGAAATAGCTTGAGATCAGGTTCCAGGAAGAAGAAAGCTTATCGATATAGATCAGGTTGTTTGCTGGCTTGAAGGTGTGTATAATAATGCATTGCCAATTTGTAACTCCATCATCTATCTCTGGGCTTAGCATCGACCCAAACCTCTCAGATTATCAGGAAATTGTGTGATTATTTTAGTTAAGTAATAATAATATTAATAATAATAATAATAATAATAATAGAATGCCGAGAACTTAGGGCTCAATCTGTCGACGCAAAAAAGTAACTCAGTATTCCTCCGCCAAGCCTTGCTACGGACTCGCCATACAACCTCCACGACAGGGTGTCATTGTGGATTGAAATGAGACTGAAGATAAATTAGGTCGACCCAATATGACCTTGATCTTTGACCCCTTGGCCTTGCTGACCTAATCCAATCGTTGTCCCTTCATACTGTATCACTGACAAAAGTTTGGTTGAAATCCGTTCAAGGATTTGGAAGATATCGTGCCCACACCCTTATAACCTTGACCTTTGACCCCTTGACCTTGCTGACCTAATCAATTCACCATCCCTTCGCGTATTATCATTGACAAGTTTGCTCTAAATCCGTTTAGGGTTTTAGGAGATATTGCACCCATACCAATATAACCTTGACCTTTGACCCTTTGACCTTGTTGACCTAATCAATTCATCATCCCTTTACACTGTATCATTGACAAAATGTTGGTCGAAATCCGTGGAGAGGTTCAGGAGGTATTGTGTCCACACCCATATGACCGTGACCTTTGTCCATGGCCTTGTTGACCTAATAAGTTCATCATGCCTTCATATTACATTACTGGCAAAAATTTGGTTGAAATCAGTCGAGGGGTTTAGGAGATACCGCGCCCACAATCAAAAACTAAGTCGACCCCGTATGACCTTGACATTTGATCCCTTGACCTAGCTGACCCAACCAGTTCATCATCTCCCCATACTGCATCACTGACAAAAGTTTGGCGGAAATCCGTTGATGGGTTCAGACGATATGGCGGCCACAAGTGTTACGGACGCACGGACCCACTCACGCACGCACGAACGTACAGACCAAACACTTAATGCCTCCTCCTCTACAACTGGGCGGAGGCAAAATAATAACCTCGCTATCCTAGCAACTGCATTCATTAGGGTAAACTTATTTAAACTACAGACGTTCAATTCAGCCATCATAAGCCCCATCACAACCAAGGGGTTCTCCTAAGCCGAATAAAATCGCCTGCAGATAAAATGAATAAAGCAAAATCGGACTCCTCTCATTTGAAGAAAATCATCTGGTGTTATCTTTTATATATAGCACAGTTGTTCCGACCTTAACCCCTCCAGTTCGATGACGTATTTTGTAATTATTTAGCGTATTTCGCTATTTACTCGGCTAGAAAGGATCTCAGTAATGAAGGGGTTAATCAAGGCCATACAGAGTACATATACATTAAAAGGAGGTGATGGGTCTTGCTATACACCTTCATCAGCAATCGAGATGGAGTAACATACAATTAGTAGATCGAGTGTACTACAAAATGCAAACAAATTCTTGAGATATATCACATACAGGAGAGGAAAGTAGCATTAGGGCAGTATAGTACCATAATCTTTAACCTCTCCAGTTCCAAAAGTCTCCAGTAAATCTGATGAATCGTCTGAAAGCTGCAAGAATAAAATGAAAAATACAAAATCGGTCTGAGAGGGTTAAGAAGGTCAACCAGTATTAACACTCAGGAGGGGCTGCACAAACGAACTTTCGATTAGTTCCCTGTCGTACGTTATAATTTGCAGGAAGGACAAGGAAGCTGTCGAATCTTCCTCTGTCTCCTGTTCCAGCTTCGTAGATTTGTTGGGAAACGAAAATTACTTTAAGTTACAATTGTTATCAGCAGGACGCTCATGGAAAGAAATGCAAAATATTTCCTTGTTTAGTTATTCCTGTAAAAGCATATATAAGTTACGACAGGGAACCGAACGTAAACATGCTTGAGAATCCCATCCCAGGCCCCTATTATTCACTCTCCGAGGCCTGAGTCTGGTATTATCTAAAATCGAAGCACGCAAGAAAACGCGACCATTAGAGCGGTCACTAGCTTGTCTGTAGGATCACAATACGTACGAGTATATTCTCTTGTGCCCCTCCTGCTTGGCCTTCAGCGTTTCCCGGAGTGCTGAGGCTTGTACTGAATGGTAAATAAAGGTCTCTAAAAAACAAACAGTACTTATATGAAATGAAATGCTTGTTGTTGTAAAGGCATACGGAGTACATATAAAAGAAAGAAGGTGGTGGGTCTTGCCACACACCTCCTTCAGTAAATATATACTGCGAGTCAATGAAAACGCACCACCATATACAGCTGCAGTGCTTCGTGTACCGTTGCTTCTTTCCAACACTGATCTGATCTGGTATGATCATGTAATACAACACCCATCTGAACAAAAAATTGGTTTTGTTCACGAAGCAGCGTCTTACAGATAAGACTGATCTTTTTACCCCATTCCGTTCGCTGCCTATTGGTGGAAATGGAACCAGGGGCTGTTTTACGTCTAGGATGAAGATTAGATCGTGTGTAAGTGGAATACGGTCTGTTAGTTCTTGAAAGACTGCCAACATGCCACGTTTATCATGCCTTGAACGTCATCATGCCTTAGGGATGGTTGAGATACGAGCAAAAGGAAAGGCAAGGCTAGGTGAGTCTCCCCATCAGTAGGGTTAGGTAGGGTGGCGAGGGTAGGCTATATGAGGTTAGGCATGGTATGGTAGGGTGGCGAGGGTAGGCTATATGAGGTTAGGTAGAGTTGGGTGGGGTGGTGAGGGTACGGTAGATGAGTCTCTCCATCAGTAGGGTGATTAATGCAGTCGCCAAGCCCAACCCCAGCAAGATGAAGGCGCTCTGCAGGTGTCCCAGATTTAGCACCACGTCACCCAACACCTGAGAGCAACAATATACCGATAGTTTGCTGTCATGGATCTCTCTCTCTCTCTCTCTCTCTCTCTCTCTCTCTCTCTAAGCTGCCACAAGACAAGAAAACGAGTATACTACACGTTAAGAAGGGTCAAGAGCAGCAAAGGGGTTTTCCAAGGCAATATCTGTTCAAATTTCCCCCAGTAAAGTGAATTGTGTGGAAAAGGCAAAAATACATAAATGATAAAAATAAATAAATAAATAAAGTATGGCAATCTCTGGCTGAAAGGATTAATAGTTTTCTAAGGCTAAGTTTTCGCCAAGAACACAATAAGCATTGTAGCCAGTTGTAGAGCAACGTAGTTCTATTTCCACGGCTCACTGACACAACTAGAATGCACTCAGAGGACGCATGCCTCCGCCAACCCCTATAGAATTTATGGTTTACTGCTGCAATTTCTCCTTCCTATCAGACGAGTACTCTTAAGGTTTCATATAATAAGTCAGTTCTTTAGTCTTAGGCTGGTATTCTCATCGGTTAAGGGAGCTCCCTAACACTTCCTCCTAAGCGAATTATTTGACTTATTAGAACTTCCTGTCCTCTTCTGCTTTATATAAATCGTTTTAATATCGCCATACTCTGCAAAAACAACGTACAAAAGGATATCATCATCATCATCATCATCAAGAAGGGGCAAACGCCGCGGGGCGCATAGCCTTACTCATCCTCCTACTCTATCCACGTGGATCCCTCTGTGCGACCCTCCAGGCAGCGACTCTTCCCTCTCTAAGTATCTCCCGATAGGAGTGATTGACCTGCTCCAGCCATGAGTTACGTGGCCTTCCCCTTGGTCTCCCCCACCCCGGGTTAATTCGTTCAGAGATCACCCTGTGAGCAGGATCAGCCTCAGGAAAGCGGGCCACGTGCCCATATAGCTGAGGTTGGCGTTGACGTATTATGTGGTTTACAAGCGGCGATTCAGTCTCACGGAGTAGTCGCTCGTTACGCACCCGGTTGTACCAGCGATATCCCATGATCCTGAGAAGACTCTTGGTACAAAAGAAGTTAACTCGCTGCTTTGGGTCACTGTTTAGTGTCTATGTCTCACAGTCATAAAGTAAGGCAGGGAGCATCAGCTCCTTTAAGATGCAAACTTTCGTCCTTCTACATAAATAACGACAGCGCCAAATACCAGAACTGAGTGAATCCACAACCCCCTAGGCCACACCGATGCGACGAGAGATCTCACTGTCTGCTCTACCGTTGTTATTGACCACACCACCAAGATAAGTGAATCTTCCCAAGGCTTCTATATCCCCGCCATATGCTTGGACAGACTGAACTGCTTCATCCAACAAGCCACCAAATGCCTGGGGACTTTGGTCTTGGTCCAAGAGACCTTCAATCCCAATGGCTTCGCAGTAGCATTGATCCTTCCTTTCAGTAACAGAACACTAAATTCCTGATCCTGCTGAGAGGTTTCCAATATTATTATTTTTGGAGCAGTATAATCCTGAGGGTTGTTGAGGAAACACGCTATGTAGGTGGCCGTTCTTTATTGACGTCGCTGTACTTCCATACATACCAGTTGACACAAGGGAGAATAGACTTGTTCCAGGGCAGGGCGTGTCTTGACAAACAATTGAAATCAGACAATGACCACACTGGATCCAGTCTCAAAAGTAGAATACTATGCCAGAGCTTGGTTGAAGTCCAATCCTAGACTACCACCCCTGAGAGTGTTGAACTTTCAGGTAGTTCCAGGCTAATTACTAAGGTGAAATTATTATACTTGAATGCCAAAAAAAAAAAAAAAAAAATAGAAGTATTTCAGAGGAGAAAGTTCAGCTGTCCTTTGACTCTTGTGATACTACCTAGGATAAGAACTCATCACCCTTATTTCACGATGTAAAAAAAAAATATCATTATCAGAATGGTGTACAAGACTGCATATATTTATTTCAAGGATGGCAAGATAGTGGCACGGCTGTTCTATTCGTTTTACCGTACCTCACAATTTTCAATTAAATTTCGCTCCAAAACATTACTAATATAGGTCTAGAACTGTCAATCCTTTGTAGGGGTTTAGTAGTCAATGAACTAATCCACAATCGAGCTAGGGGAAAGAAAAAAAGAACACACACACACACAAAGCTCCTGGCTGGAGGACGGAGTGTCACCCCTCAGAGAGAAAAAAACAGAGAGCTTTTATCCCCTCAGAGAAGGGCTAGCCTCCCCTCGAGGGACGATCATGATAAACTCTCAAAACTATCTATCATTTTTTCTTTTAGGAATGTGGATAAACATCACAAAATATATAGGAACACATTGGTAATATATCAATATCTGGTGTCATTGCTCAACTGAAAAAAAATAACTACTGAAACAATGAAATAAATAACATCATGGCAAATATGTATAAAAGTATGGCATATTATGGTGTAAAGGGCAAAAATATTATAGGCCTTTATTTACAGCCTGTGCATATGGTGATGACTTACTTCTACTACAGAAGAAAATAATGTCATTTAAGCAGCAGCCAGTTTTAGTTTACCATAGAAACAACCTAAGACCAGTTTTCTGTCAATGCTACGATGGGAAATTCGCTCTCTTTGACTAACATATGACCAACAATTACAAAGAAAAGCAGACATACTTTAACTTGAGCATTAATTTGGCATATTTAATTCTTTGATTATTAGAAGCTATCCTTGTAATGTATTCCGGCTGAGTTAGTAGTAAGAGTAGTAGAAGTAGTAGTCGTTGCAGTAGCAGTAGTAGTTGTCGTCGTCGTCGTAGTGGTAGTAGTAGTAGTAGTGGTGGCAGTGGTGGTGATGGTAGTAGTAGTAGTAGTAGTAGTAAGAGTAGTAGCTGTAGTAGTTGCGACCCCACATTCATCTGAACGTGAACCCAATGGACTGCAGGCTGAAGTTGCCCTTCTCTTGCAGTCCACCATTCTCATTATCCTCATTAAGGGGGACTGGGATTAAGTTAAGGGACGTTTGAATAACTGGGCAGTGGAGCCGATCAAATGTATCGATGCCGCCACGTGAAGGCTCCCCTCACCAGCATCGTTAGGTAGGCAATTATCCAAAACAAATCTGTCCCCATGAGTTAGCTAAGATTAGGCTGGGATGGGTTAGGTCCGGTTTGTTAGGGTGTTTTTTTGAGTTAGTGTTTGGATTTTAGTTTTCAAAGCGACTCTCAGACGATATCAATGAATTTTTGCTTCCAGTAAGTAGTACTCATTAATATTAATGACTTTTCTTCAATGTTATTTCCTACACAAACTGATCTGAGATGATTCATAAACATGGGGAAGGGTCTTGGTGTCACTTGCGATAGAAAAGAATGTCACAATCGAACGAATCACACACACACACACACACACACACACACACACACACACACACACACACACACACACACACACACACACACACATTTAAAAAAAGGGTAATAAACTTGAAGGTAAAAACTATGAGTGGCATTGCAAGTCTTCTCCATTTTTGTACTGCTTCTAGAGAAAACTGTTAGAATGTTACTATAAATTGGATTAGTTTCTGTACTGCTTGTGGAAAACCCTGGGTAAGACTTAACCTAACCCATCTCAGCCTAACAAACTAACTCATGAGGAAGAGCAATATTGTTTTAGATAATTGCCTGATTCTGGATGTTGGAGAGGGTCGCCTTCATGTTGTGGTAATCATATAACCGAGCTGCTCCACTGCTTAGTTATACGAAAGTCCCTCAGCTCTCTCCCTATCCCCCTAAAGGAGGATGGTGAACTTCAGCAGGAGCGTATATATAGCAAGCTAGTATTATTTTGTATGCTATTTAAGAAGTAATGCTGATATGGAAAGAAGTAGCACGTGTCTATCTATCAATATATCTAGGCTGCTTCCCCCAAAGAAAATGGGGTAGCCGAGACAGGACGACACACTCCCAATGTACTCATCCACACACACACACACACACACACACATTCATTCGCATCTTAGCCCCAGGGATGCGACTGATGTCATTCGTACATTAGAATAATTATGCTGCATTATATTATTTTTATTATTATTATTATTATTATTATTATTATTATTATTAAGCAGTACAAGTAGTAGCAGCAATTATTTTATGTTGTAACCACAGGATCATCTGAAACGTGAACCCGGGGGAGTGCAGGCTGAAACTGTCCTTCTTCAATCCACTATCCTCTTTCCGGGGATAGAGAGAGAGTTGTGGGAGATTTGTATAACGGGGCAGTGGAGCCACCCGGTTATATCAGTGCCACTACCTGAAGGCGTCCCATTCCAGCATCTAATTGTGAAGTAACACGCAAAAAACAGCCATAGTGAAAAAGGTGAAAAAAAAAAAAAAGTTAAGGTACCAGAGTGACATAAAGGAGAATGGCACGTATGAGGACTGCTGGACTTTAGGGAACGGGTTGTCTAGTCTAGTCTATGCTCACAGTTGGAAATATTTAACTGTAAATCAGATCCACCCTCCTGTTCAGTTGTACATACCATACAGTATTATTGTAGGGTTACTGGAAGAGAGAGAGAGAGAGAGAGAGAGAGAGAGAGAGAGAGAGAGAGAGAGAGAGAGAGAGAGAGAGAGACAGTTTACAGTTCTAGATGTGGCGTATAATTCTCCGTTTTTAAAGATTTACACAGGCGGATCCAGCACTAGGAAGAGGGGGATCCAATATTATTTTTTGATATAACACACTAATGATATAGCACAAAATTACCACACATACCAAGAGATAGAAAAATAAGTACTTTCCCAATCTGAACGAATACACAGCGGAAAAATTGAAACATCTGAAACACGCACTACTAAGAGACAGGGTTTTCACTGTGTTTCGCTATGTATTCGTTCAGATTTGGAAAGTACTTATTTTTCTATCTGTTGCTATGTGTGGTAATTTTCTGCTGTATTATTAGTGTGTTATTGTCGACAGTATACAAAA
This sequence comes from Coenobita brevimanus, assembly GCF_032717465.1. Classification (NCBI taxonomy): domain Eukaryota; kingdom Metazoa; phylum Arthropoda; class Malacostraca; order Decapoda; family Coenobitidae; genus Coenobita; species Coenobita brevimanus. The sequence goes on along the minus strand of NC_136997.1, from coordinate 39,691,497 downwards.
ATAATATTGGATCCCTCTCTTCCTAGTGCTGGATCCGCTTCTGTGTAAATTATTAAAAAAGAAGAATTATACGCCACATCTAGAACTGTAAACTCTCTCTCTCTCTCTCTCTCTCTCTCTCTCTCTCTCTCTCTCACACACACACACACACACACACACACAGACACACACACACAGATAGGTCACGGAGGGCTGAAATAGCTTGAGATCAGGTTCCAGGAAGAAGAAAGCTTATCGATATAGGTCAGGTTGTTTGCTGGCTTGAAGGTGTGTATAATAATGCATAGCCAATTTGTAACTCCATCATCTTCCTCTGGGCTTAGCATCGACTCAAACCTCTCAGACTATCAGGAAATTGTGGGATTATTTTAGTTACGTAATAATAATAATAATAATAATAATAAAATGCCGAGAACTTGGGGCTCAATCTGTCGACCCAAAAATGTAACTCAGTATTCCTCCGCCAAGCCTTGCTACGGACTCGCCATACAACCTCCACGACAGGGTGTCATTGTGGATTGAAATGAGACTGAAGATAAAATAAGTCGACCCCATATGACCTTGATCTTTGACCCCTTGGCCTTACTGACCTAATCCATTCGTTGTCCCTTCATACTGTATCACTGACAAAAGTTTGGTTGAAATCCGTTCAGGGGTTTGGAAGATATCGTGACCACACCATTATAACCTTGACCTTTGACCCCTTGACCTTGCTGACGTAATCAATTCACCATCCCTTCGCATATTATCACTGACAAGTTTGCTCTAAATCCGTTGAGGGTTTTAGGAGATATTGCACCTATACCAATATAACCTTGACCCTTGACCCTTTGACCTTGTTGACCTAATCAATTCATCATCCCTTTACACTGTATCATTGAAAAAATGTTGGTCGAAATCCGTGGAGAGGTTCAGGAGGTATTGTGTCCACACCCATATGACCGTGACTTTTGACCTTAGCCTTGTTGACCTAATCAGTTCATTATGCATTCATATTACATCACTGGCAAAAATTTGGTTGAAATCCGTCGAGGGGTTTAGGAGATACCGCGCCCACAATCATAAACTAAGTTGACCCCGTATGACCTTGACATTTGATCCCTTGACCTAGCTGACCCAATCAGTTCATCTCCCCATACTGCATCACTGACAAAAGTTTGGCGGAAATCCGTTGATGGGTTCAGACGATATGGCGGCCACAAGTGTTACGGAAGCACGGACCCACTCACGCATCCACGAACGTACAGACCAAACACTTAATGCCTCCTCCTCTACAACTGGGCGGAGGCAAAATAATAACCTCGCTATCCTACCAACTGCATTCATTAGGCTAAACTTATTTAAACTACAGACGTTCAATTCAGCCATCATAAGCCCCATCACAACCAGGGGTTCTCCTAAGCCGAATAAAATCGCCTGCAGATAAAATGAATAAAGCAAAATCGGACTCCTCTCATTTGAAGAAAATCATCTGGTGTTATCTTTTATATATAGCACAGTTGTTCCGACCTTAACCCCTCCAGTTCGATGACGTATTTTGTAATTATTTAGCGCATTTCGCTATTTACTCGGGTAGAAAGGATCTCAGTAATGAAGGGGTTAATCAAGGCCATACAGAGTACATATACATTAAAAGGAGGTGGTGGGTCTTGCTGTACACCTTCATCAGCAATAGAGATGGAGTAACATACAATTAGTAGATCGAGTGTACTACAAAATGCAAAGGAATTCTTGAGATATATCACATACAGGAGAGGAAAGTAGCATTAGGGCAGTATAGTACCATAATCTTTAACCTCTCCAGTTCCAAAAGTCTCCAGTAAATTGGATGAATCGTCTGAAAGCTGCAAGAATAAAATGAAAAATACAAAATCGGTCAGAGAGGGTGAAGAAGGTCAACCAGTATTAACACTCAGGACGCGCTGCACAAACCAACTTTCGATCAGTTCCCTGTCGTACGTTTTAATTTGCAAGAAGGACAAGGAAGCTGTCGAATCTTCCTCTGTCTCCTGTTCCAGCTTCGTAGATTTGTTGCGAGACGAAAATTACTGTAGGTTACAATTGTTATCAGCAGGACGCTCATGGAAAGAAGTGCAAAATATTTCCTTGTTTAGTTATTCCTGTAAAAGCATATATAAGTTACGACAGGGAACCGAACGTAAACATGCTTGAGAATCCCATCCCAGACCCCTATTAGTCACTCTCCGAGGCCTGAGTCTGGTATTATCTAAAAACGAAGAACGAAAGAAAACGCGACCATTAGAGCGGTCACTAGCTTGTCTGTAGGATCACAATACGTACGAGTATATTCTCTTGTGCCCCTCCTGCTTGGCCTTCAGCGTTTCCCGGAGTGCTGAGGCTTGTACTGAATGGTAAATAAAGGTCTCTAAAAAACAAACAGTACTTATATGAAATGAAATGCTTGTTGTTGTAAAGGCATACGGAGTACATATAAAAGAAAGGAGGTGGTGGGTCTTGCCACACACCTCCTTCAGTAAATATATACTGCGAGTCAATGAAAACGCACCATCATATACAGCTGCAGTGCTTCGTGTACCGTTGCTTCTTTCCAACACTGATCTGATCTGGTATGATCATGTAATTCAACACCCATCTGAACAAAAAAATGGCTTTGTTCACGAAGCAGCGTGTTACAGATAAGATTGATCTTTTTACCCCATTCCGTTCGCTGCCTATTGGTGGAAATGGAACCAGGGGCTGTTTTACGTCTAGGATGAAGATTAGATCGTGTGTAAGTGGAATACGGTCTGTTAGTTCTTGAAAGACTGCCAACATGCCACGTTTATCATGCCTTGAACGTCATCATGCCTTAGGGATGCTGGATGATGGCATGGCGCAACGTGAGGTATCCCGAAGAATGGGGTGTCATCATTCAGCTATTGTTAGGCTTACCCAAGGGCATCATGAAACAGCCGAGAATAGACTGTGTTCTGGAAGAGTACATATCACAGCAGAACGTCAGTTAAGATCACTTCCGGATGCGGCATCTTAGGGACAGATTCCAGTCGGCAGCATAAACAGCACTCCTGGTCGACATAATCATCGGATAAGCAAGTCCACCGTACGGCGACGACAGAGGTCGTTTGGCATAAACGCAGGTAGACCTGTGAGGGGTTTGGATTTCTTACTCGCCTATCGCTGGAACACACCATAGTGGTGTAGCCAACATGAACATTGGACCAGTCAGTGGAAAGCTGTTCTCTTCACTGATGAATGTCGTTTCTGTGTGGGATCACACTAACGGACGTCTGCGTGTTTGAAGGCTACGTAATGAACGCTATGCTAACTGTTGTGTAAGACAACTTAACCGCTGGGGTGGACCGGCATCATGACATGGGCAGGCATTCCAGCCGACTACGGAACACCTATAGTGATCATCGAAAGCAACTTGACGGCTCGAGGATATGTCGACAATGTCTCAAGTCCCAAGTCATCCCGTTTCAACGCCATCATCCAGGTGCAACAACGTTCCAACAGGATAGCGCTTGTCCATATGCTACTCAAGTCGTGGCTGAGTTTCTGCAGGCTGAGAGTGCCGACATATTTGCCATGGTCTGCCTTCTTACCCGATTTAAAGCCAATTGAACATGTGTGTGGTTATCATAAGACGTGCGTATCATCGTGACCCCAAACCACAAAACAGACGTCAACTGATGCAGGCAGCGCAAGAAGAGTGGGAGAGGCTTCCACAGTACACACTGCGTGACCTGGTGTCTTGTATAAAGCGTAGTATTACATCCTGCATGGCTGCAAATGGTGACCACACCCTGTACTGACTGACACAGCGTGAAATTGTCCCTAGGAGTCAAGTTACAAGTGCACTGATGACTATGTAATGAATTTCTTGGTGTTTTATTCTGCCGTAAACCTGTAGGAGATATTAATGGACTCACTGTGTGAACTACTTTTAGATATGTCGAACTTTACATACAGTAAACCACATATAACCTACTGGTGAGTACTACTACTACTACTACTAGTAGTAGTTGTAGTAGTTTCATGATACATTTTTCTTATTTTCTTCTTTTATTTTCCTTGTTAACTAAAACCGTCTGGTGATAACGTGAATGAAAACTGACCTCATCATAGTGAAGGGTTAAAGCTGGATGAGCGAGACTGTGAGCAAGCGAGCCCTTTATATTTCATGGTTCTTTAGGAAACACCCGTGAAGCTAAACACACTTACCCTGTGTCACCTGTGTTATCATCATTTTCTTCTCCTCCTTCTCCTCCCCTTCTCCTTCCTCCTCCTCCTCTTCTTCTTCTTTTGGGGGGAGGAGGGAGTTGGAGCCACATAGTTACATGGATGGGATGGGTCTTGAGGAAAAGCGTTGGTCTGTCTGCCTTATATTCACAGGATTCCTGACTGAAGTATTTTTGTTACTTGATGCAAGTGATCTATATCTGTGGTCTTTGTGCATGCTTTTATTAGTCTTAAGGCTTTGTTTTGAGTTTTGAATAATTTTCATGTTTATGACATTTTAAGCAGAGAAAAATAGATCTCATTAAGGAGAATTTTTGAACTCCGGTGGTTAGACAAATACCAACTTCTTCAGTGACAGAGTGCAATAAAATAGTTTAACAAAATAGCCTGGCGGTAGAGTAATTAAAATGAAAAATGTTTTCGAACAGAAAGGGCTTATGGTCTCTTTGCAATTAAGAAAGATCGCCAAAGACTGCAGTATGCTGAAACATAACCGGTATCAGGCTGACTCTGGTAGTAAGTAAGCGTAGGCCTTAGAAAGTAAAAAATATCGTATACTTATCTTAGTGTGCGATAATTTTCGCAGTTTCAGGATCACTGACCATGTGTGTTTTTTACTTTATTTACAAATCACTGGGAAATCTGGTGAACACTTTCGTTGGTGATACACTTCCTTTGACGCTATAGAATTTTACTCAGTGAGAAGCGACAAACAGTCATTTACCTTGTAATCCACAGTAACGATCAAACGCAGCTGTTATTTCATCATTTGTTCGTCGCATGACATGGATAATGCACATGATGAAGATATCTTAATCAGCGTTGAAATATTCATATTTATGCCAGGAGTATTGTGATACTTGATTCTGCTTACTACTGACTCCGTCATACATTCCACGTATCCTCTGACACACGAAACCAACATAGGACACTGGGTAATCGGATTGCCTTTATACAGACCAGAAATTCTTGTATCTATATGTAAAATCAAAAAGGTCAGTGTGTGTGTGTGTGTGTGTGTGTGTGTGTGTGTGTGTGTGTGTGTGTGTGTGTGTGTGTGTGTGTGTGCATGCCAAATTTTCAAGACAGGATGTAGCCGTCGAAGAAATTCTCAGACATATTCGTCCGGCGTTTATTTGTTTACCTTTCTTATTATAAGTGATGCTAAAGAAGTTACAGTAATCTTTTTATCCGTAACACGCACAGTGAAAGTCTCCTTATCACAGTTCTTAGATAGTGAAACCAATGATGTAACCTCAACTCTCAGTATGGCTGATCACAAAACACTCGTCTCTAGTGTCTTTTAGGTGTGATTCGATGTTAGAGTTAGAAATTCCTTGATATCTCCTAGAATCATGGAAAGAAGGAATACTATTATTTTGCATGTCGTTTGCTTTTGCTATATGCCTTCTGTAGATGTGTTAGTGTTCCAGGCAGGCATTTATGAGAAAGGTTAGGCCACATTTTATAATAAAGTTTCCCAGTTGTATCCTGGTGGCTGTGTGTCAGTCATCACATCAATGAACTTTCTCATTTGTCATCATTTTCAGGAATTACTGAACACCATCACTTCTGCTAAATCATGATACTGACTTATGAGAGAACGATTATCCGGTTCATGTCCAACTACATCTGCAAGTCCAGTGAAATCTGCTATGCATATGACTAATAATAATGCTTAATCGAGCAGACAATCAGCTGTAGCAGGGTTTTTGTCACTAACACAGGTATAAACAATTTTTCTGAGTCGGCAGTCCGCATTACGATTTTGTTTTCATTCTGTGGGCCACTTTCTTCTGGAATGATTCTAAAAATATTTTTACTTTCATGTATATGTTGGCTGTGTTAATAGCTACCTCAGTCTCAAGGCCCCAAACCCTAAAGGAATCCCTCGAATTTTTTCCCTAACACATAGGATCCGTAGAGGTAAAAGTGTCGAGAACCAGTGTGATAAATGTAAAATAAAAATGAAATCAGATAATAGGAAAATAAAACTTCGACAACAGTTGAATTTTATGTTAAAAGTTACGTGTTCAGTGCATAAGAAAATGGAAAAAGCAACTGATCCATGTGACATAAAAATTAATCTTAATAATGAAACAGTCAAAAGAGATTTCGCATTTGAGGAGCGAAAGACATTCAAAAAAGACTAAGCAAACCATTTTCCCCTGTTATATTATCCCCTGTTATATTACAAGTACTGTTATTTAACCTCAGTGTTGTATCTTGTAGTTTAATATTACTGAAATCACCTGTCGATTTTATTCAGCTCTTGAGAGACATTACGAATTAGTAAAGGTTATATAAAGCCTTTGTCAATCTTTCCGCTACAAAATTGTCTCCCAAAGTTGGATAAATCGTCTGGAAGTAGAGAGAACACACACACACACACACACACACACACACACACACACACACACACACACACACACACACACACACGTACCCTGACAGAAGAGGTTAAAGTCAAAATAAATCTAGCAATTATTCTCAAAGACTGAACGACAGGTATAATTAAGCCTCTCTCTCTCTCTCTCTCTCTCTCTCTCTCTCTCTCTCTCTCTCTCTCTCTCTCTCTCTCTCTCTCTCTCTCTCTCTGTCTCTCTCTCAAAATAAAAAGTGCAGTCTGTCATCCTCGGTGGAGTAGCTGGGGCGTTCATGCGGGAACCAAACCTCCTCATATTACCCTGCATCTCTCCGTGGGAAGGACCCTGGTTTGACCCTGGTGAGGCGCTGTCTACCACAAGGGGACGCCGGATCCCTGTACGGTGTATGTACTGTACTGTACCTGTAGGACGGCCCCACAGAAGCAGTTTCTTATCTGTGTTCGATGGGTCTGATTGGCCTGACAGACTGAGGTTAAAAAAATAAAAATAAAAGTGATATAAACAATGCTGACAGTTGTGAAGGCATAACCTTGACCACCGGAAAAAACGTATTTACTCTACACAATATAATTCTCTTTTGTTTCATATAAAATTAAGGTTGCTTTGTGTTTCATCCATCACTGAAAAACTTTTGATTATGTCAGCAGGTTATATTCATGAGTAAAGTTATTAAATACCATCCATCTCATATTGTTAAAAGATACTAGAAATGTTGCCTGATTCACTACATAATCCATACCTACAGAATGTGTCGAGATCTTTAAGGTACTCTGAACAAATAATGTAGTGTGTTTGGCTCAGTTCATTTGACAAACATCCCGTCGACAAATCAGGGTCATTTTGGAAGCGACATACCTTCTCTAAATAACGAAATATTTGACACACCTCCCTGTTCATTGCACTGTCTCTGTCGCTGATAACTTCATTTTCCTTTAGAGGTAGAAACAGATTTGATAATGTATAGCTACTCCATCTGTTAAAAGTATTTGCACTAGTGTGGATGAGTGACACAAATTTTTGTTCATTTGGCATCTTTCCTTTTCTGAAGTAAGTTTTTTTTCCCTCTGAGCAGCGAGATACACTGAGACAATAAAGGTATAAGCGATTGATTATTATTTATTGATTTATTTTCTTGTTATTAAATCATGACCAATAGAAAAGAAAACTATCTAGCATGTCAGTTCGATTACTTTTGCCAGGTGACATTGCCAGAAGGTTCTGACTGAGGATCGCATTCTACTTGGCACAGGAGAGATTTTGTCACATCTCTTCCTTAGCTATGTAATTTCCACGCCACACCTAAATAATTTTTATCCTCATGTATGTTACTGATGGAAACTATGTCGATATTACAACGATAGAAGCAGCCATCCATCATTCAATCCTTTTATATATATATATATATATATATATATATATATATATATATATATATATATATATATATATATATATATATATATATATATATATATATATATATATATATATATATATATATATATATATATATATATATATATATATATATATATATTAGGAGCGTAGGGCCCCTAGGCTAGGCTACTCAGTCCAGACATTTAAGGAAAGGTTGACCAGCCTCATTTTTCCCTAGGTGGCATATATGGGCAATAAACCCCAACCACTCCTTAATCCATTAGAGCACGCAGCGTCATTTGGTTGTACGGCTACCACCCAGCGTCATAAATGGTTTCCTGGGTTACAGGAATCTATTTGGCTTGTTACTCAATGATATAAATAAAACACAAGAGAATGGCAAGGTGTATGAGGAAAATAATTCTCTAAGACGAGCTGTTGTGAAGCCTCCCTCATCAGCTGGAATACGACTTTCGCTGTTTTCTCTCGATCTAGTAAAGCACAAGGAAGTTACAGGACTTGTCTGCCTAGAATACTGAGGCCTCACTACGAATGTCCTATCTTACCGTACTGCCACATACTTTCTTCCCACTCCCATTAGCTACGTATCATGCAGGTCCAGAGAGAGTTTTGCAGGGAAGACAATAATAACAATGATAGAATCTCTTGCTTGTCTGTTTTGATAATGACATACTGACTTACCATACGCATAAAAATAGTTGAATATTAGCTAGTGTTCAACAGCTGTAAATAACGCACATCAAATAGCAATAAATCTCTATGCTGAAAGTTTTAAACAAATGAGATAATAAAAACTTCAGAGTCGCAATCCACATCAATCGTAAACATATAGCTTAAAAATATTGTTTTGCATGGATTTTGAATGATTACTTAGCGTATGGCTTTTTTTTTTTTTTTTCCCTAATTGCTTTACTAGCCTGGCTGTTTTTTGCGATCATTGCTTTCATCCTCGCCTACTTTTTCATCCCCTTAAATAGTATGAAGTTAAGAAAAAATGTGAAAAGGGTTGAGTTATACGAGTGAAAAACACATATAATACAGTTGCTACCACTCCACCTTCACACACACACACACACACACACACACACACACACACACACACACACACACACACACACACACACACACACACATCTTCCTTTTGTAATGTTTAACTGCCTGCTCTTCATATTTATACATCTTTTTCGGCTATTATCTTTATGTACCGAAAATAATATATACGAATGTAAACACTTTAAAAAATCTTATTATTATTTATAGACCTTTCTGGTTTTGATACCTGGTTTATTATCAGATTTAATATTTCACGTATCTCTCACCTACACTACTTCACTTTCCCTTACAAATAAACAAACACAAATTGCCTGATTGCTGAGGTTACTAATGTCAAACTTATTCTTCCTGAGAGTACTGATTGCATGCACGCTTAATCCAAGAGACCCATCACAGAAAACAGATGGTGTGCTCGATAATGCAGAGAAGACGGGTGTTTTGGTGAGATGATAAAGGTTGAGATGTTGACAGTGAAGGTAATTTGGTGTTGAAGGTAAGATGCGGCTAATGGGAATTTTTAAAAAATTGCCTAATACAGTATACTGACTTGTGACATGCGTTTTAGGGTTATGATAAAGGTTGAAGTGTTTATGTGAAATGTACCTGTAGAGGTGACATGCGTGTGTCCAGCGCATGTCAATTTATAGGGTGATCATAATGGTTGGGATCTTGGCTTATGATAATGTTTTGGCCTGTGACATGCGTTGGAGGGTAGTGAAAATAAATGTTAATGTGTTTGCCGAAGGTAGTGTTTTGGCATTAGGAACATGAGCACAAGGAGTACCGTGTTGTCTGTGAGGGTAATGATTTGACACCGTGACGTGCGCACTAGGGAGATCGAAAAGTTCGATGTGTTTACTGTGTCTAGTGTTTTTCCCACTGACATGCGCAGTAGGGATGTGCTAAAGGTTGATGTGTTGATGGTAATGTGTTGAGGTTGGTGGTGTGGTTGTGGCTGCTTCACTCACCATGTCGCTCCCCGCCAGGCAACTCGGCCTCCTCCCTCTGCTGTGTATACCCGCCCCTGCAGTGGTTGGATTCTGCTCCCTAAGGCTGCCCTCCCTCCTCTCAGGTCAGGAACGACTGTCTGTATTCTCATCAGCTTAGGAGGACTTCCAGCAAATTTTCCTTGCCAGTTTATTTCTGTATACAGCAAGTTAACATTATCTCGTATGACAATGTCTTCCAATCAGTGGGGGAGTGTACTATTTAAGAAGTTGCATTAAAAAAAAACTTTGCTGAGAACGACTTTACAGTAGTACTTACACATATCTCTTTTTATATATATTTAGTGAACTTAACCCTCTTTAGAAAATGTTTCATAATGTTTGCTAGTTGTTTGACGAAGACGGCATGAATACACGAATCTTCAGGGTTTTGCACAACATTCGTACTTGTGTGGTCGTCATTACAAAAACATCATTTTTTTTTTTTTAGATTATTTACGTACTGGCCCCCCTGTGGCGGGGGGGACACAATCTGGCTGCACTATGGGGTGGTACTACTACTCTGCGGCCAGGTTGTGTTAGGAAGAATACTGCCACCGTATTCCCTGCGTGTCGTAAAAGGCGACTAAAAGGGGCGGGGTGAGGGGACTAGGGACCCCCTCCTCTGTTTTTTAGTTCCTAAAAAGAGACAGGCCAGAGAAAGGGATGGGGGATGGAGTTATCCCCGTACCCTGAAGATTGGGTCTATGAATGTGCGTGGATGTAGTACGATTGAGGCTAAAAGGGAGGAGATTGGGAGAATGTTTGTGAGAAGAAAGTTGGATGTGTTAGCTTTGAGTGAAACGAAGATGAAAGGGAAGGGTGAGTCTATGTTTGGAAGTGTGAATGGAAGATTGTCAGGTGTTGATAGAGGAAGGGCAAGAGAAGGTGTGGCCTTGTTAGTGAGTCCGGAAGTACAGCAGTGTGTGATTGAATGGAAGGAGGTGTCATCGAGACTGATGTGGGTGAAAGCGAAATTTAAACGTGAGTTGTGGGTGTTTGTGAGTGCATATGGGCCTGGTAGTGAAAGGGATGAAGAAGAGAGGGAGTCTTTCTGGAATGATGTTGATGAGTGTCTGCAGAGTTTTGGAGCGAATGTGAATGTGGTAATGATGGGAGATCTGAATGCTAGAGTGGGAAATGTAGCAGTTGAAGGTGTAGTTGGTATGCATGGTGTGCCTGGAAGAAATGAAAATGGGGAACGAATGATAGCGATGTGTGTTGAGCGAGAGATGGTGATTGGAAATACGTTGTTTGAGAAGAAAGATATTTATAAGTATACATGGGTGAGACAGGAGGGTGGAAGGGTTGTTGATAGAGCTTTGATGGACTATGTGGTTGTGTCTAGGAATGTAATAGGAAGATTGTTGGATGTGAGAGTTCTGAGAGAGGAGGGTGGCGGTATGTCTGACCACTACCTGGTGGAGGGAAAGTTAAGAGTAGGTAAGAGATGGGTGAGAGCTAGGAGGGTTAGGTGTGGCAGGGAGGTTTTGAAAGTGAGTGAGTTGGATAAAAGAGAGAAAAAGATAGAGTATCAGGAGAAATTGAAAGATGAGTGGAACGCAGTGAAAGATCGGGAAAATGGCAGTGTGGAGGAGGAATGGCAGTTGTTTAAGAGTGCTGTGGTGGGGCATGCAGAAGAGGTGTGTGGTGTGAGACGTGTGGGTGGTGGTGTAAGAAAAGGAAGTGAATGGTGGTGCGAGGAAGTAAGTATGGCTGTGGCTGAGAAGAGACGTGCATATGAAGTGTGGCTCCAGAGGAAGGATGAGATGTCATATGAGAGGTAAAAGGAAAAGAGGAATAGGGCGAGAAGGGCTGTGCTTGATGCTAAAGTGGCAGCAGATGAGAGGTGGGGTAGGCGGCTGACAGAGAATTTTCAACAGAATAAGAAAATGTTTTGGAAGGAGGTGAAAAGGGTGCGAAAGGGAGAGTCTGGGAAGGAAGAACGAGTAAAAGCAGAGGATGGAAGGATGTTAATTGAGATGGATGCAGTAAGGAAGAGATGGGCAGAGTATTTTGAAAGATTCTTAAATGTAGAGGAGGAAAGGGTGGCTGAGATTGTGGTGGATGGAAGGGTGCAAGGAATAAATGTGTTGGGAGAGTTGAATGATTCTTTGATCACGAAGGAGGAAGTGGAGAAGGCAGTAAAGGAGATGAAAACAGGGAAAGCTGCAGGTATGGATGGGTGTGCTGTGGAATGCCTGAGGGGTGGTGGAGTGACTATTGTTGACTGGTTAGTAAGATTGTTGAATGTGTGCTTTGTGAAAGGTATGGTGCCAATTGACCTGGCAAGTGCTTGTGTGGGTCCCGTTGTATAAAGGCAAGGGTGATAAGTATGAATGTACTAGCTTTAGGGGTATAAGTCTGTTGAGTGTTGTAGATAAGGTGTATGGTAGAGTGTTAATTATGAGGGTTAGAGAGAGTACAGAGGGAGTGATTGATGATGAGCAGTGTGGCTTTGGGAGAGGGAGGGGATGCGTGGATCAGGTGTTTGCGGTGAGACAAGTGTGTAAAAAGAATTTAGCGAAAGGCAAGGATGTGTTTTGGGCATTTATGGATTTAGAGAAAGCGTATGATAGAACTGATAGGGAGGCTTTGTGGACTGTTTTAAGATTGTATGGACTTGATGGTAGGTTACTAAAAGGGGTGAAAAGTTTTTATGTAAATAGTAGAGCATGTGTAAGAGTGGGAAATGCTGTGAGTGATTGGTTTCCTGTGAGAGTGGGGCTGCGACAGGGATGTGTGATGTCGCCTTGGTTGTTTAATATTTACATGGATGTTGTTGTAAGGGAGGTGAATGCAAGAGTTTTAGGTGGAGGTCTGAGTCTGGTGAATGTTGATGGTGGAGAGTGGAATCTGAAGCAGCTGCTGTTTGCAGATGATACTGCACTGGTGGCTGATTCAGAGGAGAGATTGAGACAGTTGGTAGAGGAGTTTGGAAGGGTGTGTGAAAGGAGGAAATTGAAAGTAAATGAGAATAAGAGTAAAGTGATGAAGTGTACAAGGTTGGTAGATGGTAGGGGGATGAATATAGTTTTGAATGGCGAGTTGCTTGAGGAGGTAGAGTGTTTTAAATATCTAGGGTCACATGTTGCTGTGGATGGAAGAATAGATGCAGAAGTGAAGTTTAGAATAAATGAAGTAGGAAAGGTGCTGGGAGGAATGAAAAAAGTGTTTAGATGTCGTTCGCTTAGAATGGATGTAAAGAGAAGGCTGTATGAGGGTGTTGTGGTACCGACTGCATTATATGGGGCTGAAACATGGAATATGGGTGTAGCAGAGAGGAAAAGATTGAATGTAATGGAGATGAGGTGTCTGAGGAGTATGTGTGGAGTGACGCGTATGGATCGAGTGCGAAATGATGAAGTGCGAAGGAGAACTGGAGTAGTTCGGGAGATGGCTGGCAGAGTTGAGCAGAGGGTGTTGCGATGGTTTGGGCATATGGAGAGAATGGATAATGAGCGATTGGTGAAAAAGATAACTAGATCTGATGTGAGAGGTGTAAGGCTGAGAGGAAGACCACGAATAGGATGGATGGACAGTGTGAAGAGAGCGCTGGATGCGAGAGGGATGTCTGTTGAGCAAGGAAGAGTGGCTGTGCGTGACAGAAATAAATGGAGAGAAATTGTGAATGAATAAGTGATGACGCAGCCCTGAGGGGATATTCTCCCGCATTTGGTCTGATCAGCTATTTCAGGTCAGGTGCGGGTAAGGGGATGAGTCTGTTATGATGTGGCAGGGGTAAACCAGCTCTGCTGTCGGGCCCTGCTGCGGATGTCACTGATTGCATTGTGCAGTTGACCCTTGTGCGGTGTGGTGCGGTGAGGATCTGTCCGTTCTCCCCTTTGGGGCTAAGATGCGAATGAATGTGTTTGAATGGATGAGTAAATGGGGAGTGTGTCGTCCTGTCTCGGCTACCTCCCTTTCCTTGGGGGAAGCAGCCTAGGTATATAGATAGATAGATAGACGTACTGGCGTCACGATCGGCATATTGCAAGGTATATATCTTATTTATCCTCATGGTTTTCTGTGGTTTATTCTTTTTCAGGTCTTTGATACAAGAATATTTAAATGTTTTCACATTATTATTTGCAGACGTATAATTTTCTGAAGTTAAACGGAAAAAATGGAAACGGAAAAATACTTGAAATGGAAAACCCCGCTTGAGAGAGAAAAGGGTATATGTAATCAGTGCTTTTATTATTATTGCACACGTGATAAAATAGTCTAAATTGAAGGCTATAAAATGCCTTTATTCCTCGTTACTTATCTCGATCTTGCAAAGTGTAGTGGAGGGGGGTGGTGTATCAGATTATTCGGTAGTTAGGGGGGTGCAATGGGTGAGAGTTTGGAAACCACTGTTATATGGCGTTTTATGCAGTTAATGGCGGTAATTAAAAAAAAAAAAAAGAAAACATGATAACATACAAGACAATAATAGGGTTCATGTTACCTCTCTTGCAGAATCTGCTTACAAGAGATTTTGTGTGCTAAACAGACTTCGTGCTTTCTTAACCCCAGTACAGCTGTTGAGTTTATACAGGGATTTTATCCGTTCCTGTATGAAGGGAACAATTTTGCAGGCTTCTAGCCTTCGGTTCCTTCTTCCGTGCATTAACGAAACAAAAAAAATCTAAGCAGACGAGTATATGACCAAAGAACTCTAATCTAAGGGTGGTATTCTTGTCAGCTTACAGGAGCTACTGTGTAGTGCCTTTTCCTTATAAGTTTACCTTTGCCACAGGCTGAGAAGCTGGAAAATCTAAACTGTGTTTACCTTCATCTCTTGTTGATAACAGATATTGTTATTTGCACCATATGGTGGTCACAGGTATCGGTCTTTTCATCATGGGTGTATACAATTGCCCCGCTATCTCGAGTGGCAACTGTAGATGAATTGTATATAGCCGAGAAGGAAAGCACCCAAACATTCCCTCAAAACACGACACGCAACCGCCGATTTATATCCAGGTCCATATTTTCACTTGTAGGTAACGAACAGACTGGGACAAAGTCGTCCCTGTCCCAAGGTCCCGTGGTGGGCCAGGTGTAGCAGGCCAGCTTAACCCCGTGCCAGAATATACCAGCGTATGAAGTAGCCCAGGCCAGTTTATACCTCGGGTATGTAATGGCCTAGATCAGAACATACCCCGGGACATATTTCAGCTTAGGCTATTATAACCGCCCCTAGGCCAGATTATATCCCTCCCCTCTTTATTTCATATGAAGATATAATAATAGCAACATTTTATTCAGTTCTTTATTTCTCACAAGATACATGCATGACAAATTATGAATTATACAAAAAAACATTCCAGACAATATGACAAACTAGAGTAGCAAAGGTAGAAATGATGCAAAAACAATGACATGTACTGTACTGTACTTTGCCTACGAAGCTATCATGTACTTAACAAACTCACCACATCCACATAACTTCAAACAGGATTCTATCTATCTATCATCCAATCCTACATAGCCCCATGAGGAGCGTAGGAGCCCGGGGCTAGGCAGTTGGTCCTGACATTTAAGATGAGAGTGACCAGCCTCACTAATCCCTGAGTGGCATTACACGAGCAATCAACCCCAACCACCCCTTGGATACAAACCTTCACCGGCTCAATCCAATTGGAGAGCAATAATTACCCACTAAACCACCAGGCGCCAAAATTTGGTTATACTGTATGGTTACCACCAAGCGTAGTAAATGGTTTCCTGGTGTACAGGAAACCATTTGGCTTGTCACTCAGTGTAGAGTCACCCACAGGCAGAAGGAATAGAAAAGAATGAAGGAAAGAAAGACAGAAGAGGGAGTATAAAGTTGCTCATAGGCAGAAGGACAAGGAATGAATGAACGAAAGGAAGACAGAAGAGGATGGAAGGAAAGAGGGATGTAGGAGAGAAAAGGGCAGACACCAGAGAGCAGCACTACATCGAGTGAGTGGATGGTGAGCGCCCCCACCTAAACAGGATTAAATTTTAAATTGTTATTCATATTTTACTTGTAATTTGTATTATTATTTATAAAAAAGAGGGGTATATTTTGTCCCATGGCTGAAATATGCCCCGGGGTATAAACCATTTTAAACCCAGGGTATTAACTGGCCAGGGGGTAGAAAACGGCCTGTAACAACGGGAAGTGTGTTTCCCGTTACACCACAGTACGAAGTACGCTGAATGCCATGTTGTTAGCTAAGTACACAGCTGTAAAGTACAGTACTGTTAATCAGTAAATATCAGTTATTCTTTCATAAATAAAAGTAAAAAAAAAAAAAAAAAAAAGGCATCGGGTTAGTTTGCCACCAAATCTTAATATCGACAGAGACGCTTGGATTCAGACACGAACAAGTTGCATCAATTATCTATCTGACTTAAAATACTCTTCAGTCTACAGAACGCTGGTAGCTCGAGCAAACATCAGGCAGTTTAATTCTCAACCACTGCTTAGCCTGCCGTACTATCCGTAGCTTGTTATAAACGACAAGTGGGTATCAGTAATGGTTAACTTGGAAATTATCATACAAGAAGAACTTCTGACCTTTAGCATACCATACAAATGTACAGCATGATGAATTCCCAGACGATTTTCTTTCATTTTCAGGTTCCAGTACATGACTGTATGTTCCTTTGACCTTTTCTATGGAATTTCTATGTCATGTTTTGTATAATGTATGATGCTCCTTCTTACAATTTCCTGACAGAGTTGATGATTTGACTGGAGAGATGTGTAGGCGGGTTAAAGTCTTCTAATTTTATTATTCTCCAAATCTACTTCAGTCTTTGGTAGGAAATACATACGGTACCTGGTATGTAGCGATCGGCCAATGGGAGTTTTCGTCCTCCTTTCTGTTCTTAATCTGTGTAAAATTAAGACTCGCTCTGTCATGCTTCACAAAGATATCCGTCGGGTTATATTTTTGAAATCAACCAATTAGGGGTCAGAGAGAACGGAACTGAATGTTTAAATAATAAAATCACAGCAACTCAGTCAAATGGCGACGAAAGAAAGTCAGATCCTGCATACTAGAACAAAGTCAATACCTCCTTGCATGAATAGATAACATGAAAAGACAAAAAATCGAAAACCAAAATCAACTAACTATAGAAGGTGAAGAAGGCCCGTCACCTCCAGAAAGTTAAAAACGTCACCTTGACAGCTAGAGGGTCCTCCAAACAAGGATGACACACAGTAAGCACCACCTGCTCCTGTGCCTATGGAGAAACCTTTGACGCAGGTCCCCCAGATTCGAACACTGAACCAGCAAGTGACGGACAGTAAAGGGAAAGTAAAGCCTTTCGTGTTATGCTCTGCCTGTTGAGACTCAGGACTATATTTACCTACTCTCCTAAGCTTATCCTGTGTCTTAGGGTGCGATCATAGAGAAAGCGGGTTTACCCTCGCGGGTTACCGGCGCCGACATGCGCCAAGAATTAAACCATAGAAACAAGTGGGGGTGTTCATAGAAGAAGCGGGGTCGAGCATGTCGGAGCAGGCAGCCTGCTTCAACCTGCTTTCCGGAATCCTCGGACCATTCTTGCCTGCTCAACCCGCCAGGGTAGAGGTTGGTAGAGGTGTACAGACTGGAGAGCAAGATGGACGTTGAGCTCCTAATTACCAAAGTATTTGAGCTAACACCATTATAGGACAAAAGGAGTTTGCATACCAAGTACCAATCATATCTTCCCTTCCAAATACGTACAGTTCACCTTCCTCAGCTTCTCTTCAAACTCCACAGATGTCTCCTTACTCCTACTACACTCACTCTCCTTTGGAATCTCAGTTATGCCAAAGATAGCTATCATACATATATAGAGTAATAGTATTAATATAAAATACAGGTCAACAGTAAAAACTGTCTTTTCATGCAATTGATAATAATAGAAGTAATGATGATGGGAAAACGAAATTATCATTATCATCATTATTATTACTACTATCATTCTTATTCTTATTCTTATTATTATTACTATTATTTAATGTTGTTTTAGTTGTTGTTCTTATATCAATATCTTGTCCCTTTAACGTCCCTTTAACGTCGCGCGGGTCGGAGATGATTACCTGCTTCCTTTGCGAACACCTACCCGCGCAGGTAACTAGCACGGGTCGGCGCTGGAAACCAGCGCGTAGGCAACCTGCTTTCTCTGTGTACGCAGCGTATATACTGTACTGTACATCTGCCTTCACTCATACAGCTTTTAAACACTACAGTCAAAATACAATGAATGTCAATTACCATATTACGAAAAAGAAAAATTTATGATATATTATTAACTCTTACGGAGGCCAATTTTTCGCAAGAAGTGGTTAGATCGCTCGCATCCACGGCCCTTACAGTTTTTATTTTATTTTATTTTTTTTTCTGCAGTCGAATGCCAGTAACTGCCCCGATTGTAACAAGTAGCGGACGTCAACGACCCACGAGAGAAAGGATATCTTAGAACAGTGATACCACTAAAAAAAAAAAAAAAAGAATGCAAAGATGGTTCCATGCAGAGTAATTCAAAATGGTTACTGCACAAATCTGCCCCTTCCAAAATGAACTGAAAAAAAAAAAAAATTAAATTTTGTCGCTTCCAAAATAGATAAAAAAAAAAAAAAAGAACTATTACCTGCTTCAAGTCGGTTACGTCTACATCAGTTCAATTCTTCTTCCTTCAGACGATTTTATTCAGCTCAGGAGAGGGTTTTGGAGCTACAGGGATAAATGTTGCCTTCATTGACCTCTTCACTGCTAAGACATCATTCTGGAACCGTATATAAACTGTCCGGTGGTAGCAAGAACGGAAAATAAGAATACGTAATAGGACTGACGGAGTTAATTTCGGAATGTCTGGCTAAATTGTTTTGAAAAATCTTGAGATCCTTAGGCCTGCTATTCAGTGTAATGTCTTCTCCGTTTTATCTATTTATTTTATCTATCTATCTTCCTGTAACCAGACACCTTAGTTCCGTAAAAGATGGCCACAGACAAATCGTCTTCATATTACCTTATCCTCTGGCATTATTCTTCCATCCCTCCAACTCACGCCCCAGTCTTATATCTCTCCATCCCATCCCCCCATCTCATTCTCGATCTCCCTCTCCCCTTCCCCACCTACACGTCCTTCACATACATCCTTTTAGTCAGCCTCTTATTCTCTGTCCTCTCCACATGGCCAAACCATCTCAGACAATGCTTATTTCATGTGGCTAAATGACACAATAAGACAACACTTTGGCTTGGGTTCAACTTTTATACTGTCCTAGCCATGTTTAAAGTATCTTAAGAAACTCGCTTTTGTCACTCTCAGGATGACGCACGCCAACGGTTTTTATTATATTTTATTTATGCAGCTTTTGTTTCAGGTTTGGAAATGTCAGAGTGTGTTCTCCCAGTTTTCTTGAAAAGTTTCTGGTCGATTTACTTCAAATTTTGCCACCATTATTGTCCTGGCAAACTCCCGAGTGGTAACCCTAAATCAGAGTCTGGTGGCTTGCAACTCGAGGTGTAGTGTGTTAAGTGGCATCCCACAGTTTCAAGTGATTCTGCAGATTCCGGTCTGTGTGTGTGTCAGCTCCGTAAAATAAGTATGAGGCGATGCCAGGTCTTAATAACGATTGTTTTTCGTATTCACCTATACCCTAATCTTGACTTGGCTGATTAGTTTATTCTGAATAACGAGTACTTCACAAAAGTATTAACACCGGCCTTGTCTTGATATCATGCCTCTTTTCTCACACAGATGGTCACACTATGATTGCCCAGACTCTGTCATCACTGGTTAGTGGTCCACTGCGCGGGCATGACCTTCTGATGGTGAGCGACAACCACAGCCAGCTTATCCCTGACATGAGTCAGGTGGTGGCGGCGGCTGGAGCCTCCTTAACGCCTGTCTTCTTCGTCACCCAACACTCACTTCTCAACACCGCCCATCCCTCACACCACACCAAAGGATCCGATCTCACCGCCATAATCATCTTCCACCATGATCCCACCACCTTCCTCCTCCTCTTGGCAGGTATCAAAGACTGGAACCCCAGTTACCTCGTCCTCTTTTGCCTCAACCCTCACCTCAACACCACATCAGTAATTGTTCAGCCTGTTGTGCAGCGCTCGGAATTCATCTTGTTGCTGCAGCCACGAGCGGGACATCAAAATTTAATTGCCTACACCAGTTTACCTACAAGCACCAGGGCGCCACTGGGAGTCTGGAGCACCGAGAAATTCCACACCAGACGTGCACTCTTTCCTTATCGCTTCAGGGACTTTGGTGGGCGGGTTTTAAAGGTACCAGTCTCCTGCTACGATGAACCCTTCTTGTACTTTGGAAAGGACGGTAAATGCGGTGGTGCAAACTCTGACGCGCTTCAGGTCATTGGCGATAAATACAACTTCACGCATAAAATCACCCTCACTGACACAATTTCCTGGGGAGTCAAGGAGAATGGAACCTGGAATGGGATGTTGGGTGATATGATGTATAATAATAAGGACATAGCCATCAGTTCATTCAGGCTTAGGACAGACAGTTTTAGTGACTTTGACTTCGTTTACCCTTACTGGCGATACGGCGTTGCGGTTCTCCTTCGTATACCATCGCCCATACCCCGCTGGAGGAATATCTTGTACCCCTTTTCCCCTCTGCTATGGGGCTTAACCCTGGCTTCCACCATCGCTGCTGCCTCTCTGCTCTCCTGCTTACTCCACTACCTCCACCATCTCAGTGACCCCATCGACATCGTTATCAAGGTGATTAACCTCTTAGATCTGCTACGACACTTGATGTAGCTGGTAACGTCAACATGTTTTTTTACCTTACCTTAGGCGTACTGCTGCTAAAGTTTTGCCTTGACTGTAGTAAATGTGCCACCATACTGGAAAGGATACTTACATTAAGAATGTGACTACGTGGTAACTGATATTACTGATATTTTGAAACACCAGGTTACTGAGCATGATGTCATCTCTACGTAATTAATTTCATATTTCTTAAGCATAATGTAAACTTTTACATTATTTTGTAATACTTGAGCATATCCTCTATGAAATTATTTTATCATTCCTGCTCATGAATTTATATATGATGTTTAGAATGGCCTTCAAGATATTTGTTAGAGTTTAATGCATTTATATAAGTTTGCCCCAGTAAGGCGGTCGTAATCAGGACGCATATTATAATAGACTTTAATAAACACAGTAAATTAATACAATTTGCATATAAAAGTAACTGGAATTTTAAAATGTATTTGTATTGTAAGTAATTATAACTGAAGACCCGGGTGCATTAATATAATTATATTAAACCAGTTTCTGAATATTTTCAAGCTCAGCTCAACGGTTAACAAGACAAACATAAAAGCGCAATAGAATGATTTAGTTTTAACTTAGAAGACCGTAAAGGTACAACGTACGCAAATGAAAAACCTACTGCATCAGTAAAATATATCTTTATCAGTATAATTGTAGCTATCAATTCATACAGTTATAATGAAGAATCAACCAAGTTATTGTATCAATTATATTACCTGAATAATTGCTCCATGTCTGGTCCCGCTTACCGGACTGAATGAACACCAGCCCAAGGGATGTCTCCGCAAATTAGGAAACTCATCTAACTGTACACAGGAGACCCGAAGGAAATGTTCTCTGGACAAAGGCGTGAATTCTGCCACAATTATAGATATAGTCACGTACCTGTTGCTGTTCCCTCTCAGTAGTCTCAAAACAACCAAGTGATTGAGCACTTATGTTCATCACTCTGTACCGGTCATGTGTAGGTCAAAGAAGAGGCCTAAATTCTACCACTCTAGCCTAGTGATATTAAATCCATTCCATCACAACAGTCTGGATTAACACGCATGTGGTCAACTGTCTCTCGTAACTAAAGTTTGTTTTTGTAGGAAGAATTAGAAACATAAATAGATTCTGCACTTTCCTTTCCCTTGTCCTTCCTGTATAAACCAATCCTATTTACGACAAGGTTTTGATCGGTGAAGTTATTTGGTTATGCAGGAAGATCAAAGGAGATGGGAAGATTTTGAACTCTCGTTTCCTTGTATTTCCCGCATGAACGAATCCTTGTTACGACAGAAAATTAATTGTAAACTTATTAGTAATTCTGGACTCAGGCAAACAATTTTATGAATGTTTTACTGTACATTAATCTCACATCATTTGGGCTGCCACTCTGACGAATCTGCAATGTATCTGTTATCTGTAATTAGAAATATACCAACTATCTATTTTACAGTGACTATATCATCATCGTTCTTCTGTGCGTTTAGTAAAGAACTTCATTATATCAGTTCTTCAACGTGATACCAGACACTCTTATGTGAGGGAAAAAACTGCAAGCCTTGATGACCTTTTTGCATTTGAGAGGCATAATTCTAAGTCATCTAACTAATATTACCATTTTAGTATTTCTTATTTTGCTTTCTAGAACTGTGTCAGGATTAGGTACCCCATGGTAATCTAGAATTTTGCAGAACTCCTCATTTCAGACCCATTAGTTATTTCAGAATAGGAAGGACACAGTTACTATATAATTCATTTAAAGGATAATGACATTTCTTTTTTCATATAATTCTGTTTAGGAAATTCTATCAGTCTATCGCAGGAATTTCCTTTGCACGATTTTCCTGCAGTGATTTTAGATAATATAAACTGGCTGACATATTTGTCATGACATATTATGCAACTCTGGGTAAAATACACCCATATGGTACACAAGCAGTGGTAAGGAGCACTGTCTTCTGCTGCTACCCTTTGACAGATCTGAACAGACAACGAAGCCAAAGGAAATGCCAAGTGTCTGGCTTTGTGGGACTCTAATGAACTGCAGAACACTGCCAAAGTGCTGGGGCAATTTTGCTTGGAATTATCAAACTACGGTTATTAAACTATTATATGCAGGTCCTCCAATCTCTGTGAGCCTGGGTACTTGGTATTTTAGCAACAATTTCCATTAACCATTTCAAAATGATGCCATGAAAACATATCTATTCATCTTAAGAGAGACCTCTTGAAGTGCAAGGGCTAATGGATTTTGTCTCAATCATTGTGGTAGAGATGGTATCCAGGGTGCTGGGTTAGGCCATGAATATTAGGAAGGTTACAATTCTCACAGTGTAAAGTCCTGTCAAAGTTCCCAAGCTGTAAAGTCCCCTCAATATTCCCGGACTAAACTTTCTCAATTCCCTACTTTAGATTTGCAGTTTAATAATTCCCATATACATTCCCAGGTTGTGTCGGGTCTGCTGGGTCAGGCCATGAATGACAGTAGGGTGCGGGTGTTTTCGTGGGCGCGTGTGTGGCTGATTTTCTGGTGGGTGGCTGTGGACATCTTAGCAGCGGCCTACATGAGCAACCTTGTGTCAGTGCTCACCGTGCCCGCCTACCCACACCGTATACAGACACTGCAGGAACTGGCTGAATCTGATATCATGTAAGAGTAGCATTTATTGTTTTATCAGTTTAATTGTTATCATGTCTTATCAATGTACTTTACGTCAGCGCTGCATACAGACGCTGGAGGAATTGGCTCACTCAGACATAAACTGAGGATTGATTCTTTATTTTCATCTTCATTATGTCTCTTTTGACTTGTGCTAGAGAGGTACGCCTTCATGTGGTGGCACCGATATAGCCATATGGCTCCACTGTCTGGTTATACAAACTTACCTCAGGTACTTTCCTCTTCTCCAAAAGGAGGATGGTGAACTGCAGAAATGCATCTTAGTCTGAAGTCCTCTGGGTTCACATGGCAGAAGAGCCTTGGGTTACAGCTACTATTACTGTCCTACTAGCATTCAGACTTTGGAGCATATAGTAGACTCAGCTATAGTGTGAGAGTTGCATTATCACTGTGAATTTACTTGTAATCAAGATTTATTTGAATCAGTTTACTCCTTTGGTAAAATCTTATGTCTCTGTTCACTGTGCCTTTCTATTGGCACCTCATACACACGGTGGAATAATTGGTTGAATCTGGGATGATGTGTGGGTTTAAGAAAATTCATGTTACCGTTTTTCTTGTGTCGTCATCACCCAACATCAAAGGCTTACAAACATTTTATTTAACCTGAATTCATGGAAGGGATGACTAACATCCAATGAATTATTTCTTTAATAACTCCTGTGCTCTAACTATTGATAAATCTAACCACTCTTTTTCTCTTTGGTCTGATATCACGCAGACCCTGTGAATCGTCTTGGCCTCAAGTAACTGCTTGCAAAATTGAGAATGATAGATCAATTAAAATGATTTTCTGGACAAAATTAGTGGTATATTATTCCTTATTCCCAATACAAACTTTGCCTAGATTATGGTTGGGCTGGACGCCGAAGTTTCAAAGTTTCGAGAAAGTGTAACATCATAATCTAAACCTTCTCCTTTCTACTCTTTCATGGTAGACTAAAGAGGATTCGTTCACCAAGCCTTAAAAGAATCAAACCACCCCTTTTAGTTCTCCAAGAGGCATAGGATGTGCACCCAAGAGAAAGTGTTTGCCGTCAGTCACCTGCCAGCAATTAGTCCTGCTTTCCATAATGCTCATTTCTCTTCAGACGACAGGGTGTCCTTCCTTCTTATACTCATCTATTATTTGCTTCATATCACACCCGTCAGAGAAGTGTCGTCGAATTTTTCCCCCCTCTGTGCCTGAACCATCAAAAATATTTAGTCGAAATAGAAATCTCTTATAATATATTCTAAAAAATTTGCTAGACTCCTAAGATGACATCAGAGGATTTCAAAAGCCAATGCTTAGTGTTTCGTTAACATAATGTGGTGGATCACTATTTATGTCCGCAACAATACTCGACAGTCAGAACGCATTAATCTTTGTTTCTTCTCCTCCTCCTCTTCCTCTTCCTCCTCCCCTCCTCCTCCTTCTTTGTTTTCTTCCAGCCCCGGCATATTGGACGGTGAATGGTTCTTGCCCCAAGCCCTCCTGCAATCAACCAACCCTGTGTACCGTACCCTGGGGCGTCGGGTGTACCTGGACCCCATCAACCCTGACGACCCTGCGGCCTTCCTCCTGTCGCTGGTTGACAGGGGCACACACGGCTACCTCGACATCATGCACTACGTTATCTACCAACAGATCAAGAAAGGCCTTGTTCGTACCACATATATAATGGATGAGAAGGTAGGTGTCTGGCTGTGTGTTTATATGCCTAACCAACTATCTATAATAACTTTCCACCTGTCTATCTATTGCCAGACGCTTCAATCCCTTACGGGGTGGCCACAAACAAATAGCCTCCATGTCGCCCTGTCCCCCTCCGTTTCACTGCCCTGCTCCCAGCTCACACCCACCTCCCTCATATACTTCTCCATTCCATCCCTCCATCTCATCCTCGGCCGTCCCCTCCGTAACTGTTTAAAATCCCACTTAATAGGACTAGGCTATTCAGTCCTGAGAGTTAAAACCAGGAGACCAGTCGCTCAGTCCTGGGTAGCATTAAATGAGCAAAACATGAACCCTAACATACCCTACGGCTTGAATCTTTATGGGCTAAATCCGGTTGAAGCCCCTTGGCCCACTAGACCACCAGGCATCCATTTGTTTATGGCTTAAACAAATTAGTAATAAAAAAAAAAACATCAAAATTAATTATAATCATGTCGACGCTTGCTTCGACCTCAAAATAGGATGAGAAAAAAAAAATCCTATAACATTAGCATTTTCCACGTTTATCCTGTTTCCCTCCGACTATTTTTATTCATCTTGAGAGACCTCTTACTTAAACACACACACACACACACACACACACACACACACACACACACACACACACACACACACACACACACACGTACACACAATGATGACGCCTTACAATATGTTCTTGTTAACACATGACGATTTTTAGTCAGCTCACAAGAGAGAGAGAGAGAGAGAGAGAGAGAGAGAGAGATCCACTAGGGAGACGATAACCAAAGAAGATAATTATTAAAAACTCTACCTGTCTATGCCTTATCATTCTACCTTTTGCTTAGTAGGTATTTTCACGTCTCACTGATAAAGGATAACTGATAAAGGATAACTGATAAAGGATAACTGATAAAGGATAACTGATAAAAGATAATTGATAAAGGATAACCGATAAAGGGAGAGAGTCAGGCGAATGGGGTCAGCAGTTATTTTCTCATTTTCTTGTTAAAAAAAAAGTACTTGCTTTCACTATAATCACAACAAATTCACTGTATGTTTATGTAAGTCTTGGGACAATATTAGAAAAGGGTAGCAATTTTCAGTTCTACATAAATAATAGCTTGATAAATGGAACTCCTATGCGTGTGTGTGTGTGTGTGTGTGTGTGTGTGTGTGTGTGTGTGTGTGTGTGTGTGTGTGTGTGTGTGTGTGTCGTGTATTAGACTCTTTCCTTTCTGTGTGTGTGTGTGTGTGTGTGTGTGTGTGTGTGTGTGTGTGTGTATTAGATTCTCTCCTTTCTGTGTGTGTGTGTGTGTGTGTGTGTGTGTGTGTGTGTGTGTGTGTGTGTGTGAAGCTACTGTATTAACCTCTCCTTTTTTCTCTGCGTATGTGTGTGTGTGAAGCTACTCTATTTAACTGTGTGTGTGAAACTAATAAACCCTCTCTCTCTCTCTCTCTCTCTCTCTTTCTCTCTCTCTCACCAAACCATTATCCACCCTCACAGCTCTACAACGACCACATGACGTGGTTTCTACCCCGCAACACAGCCTTCACCCTTCTAATATCCCACAGCCTTCAGCGCATCGTGGAAACAGGCATAGTGGGAAAAATATATGAGAGGCACGTTAGGAGTATCGACGTACCTACCACGCAAGTAAGTTTTGTTGCACGGCTTTGTTTTTAACCTTCACCTGTGCAGATTAGATCATTTTTATTATCATCACCGTAGCAGCACGAATCAGGACTATTATTATCCTCATCATCATCACCGTAGTAGCACGAATCAGGACTATTATTATTATTATTATCATCATCATCATCATCATCATAGCAGCACGAATCAGACCATTATCATCATCATCATCATCATCACCTTATCAGTATCATCTTAAGAGTGTCTTAGTCTTCCCTAGTCGTCGCCTAATCAACTGAAATCTTTATCATCATCACCCAAGCATAACCTTACCTGAACATAATCTGACAAGGATAGCAGAGGAGAAATATAAGGACTGAGAAATAGTACTCACAGTTTCATATAATTAGGACCAGATGATTACTGAAAGAAAAACGGAGATTGGAATAAGTACAGTAGTTGGTCAGTTTTCAAGGCATCAGAAATATAGTTTTGAATTGTCAAGAAGTGATATGAATACGAAAATGAGTTTTCAGACTGTCCTTGTTTTGTAAGATAACAGAAGTATAGTTTTGAGTTCCCATGAGGTGACAAACACCAAAATGAGTCCACGTATTGTTCTTGTTCTGTGCAGGTTCATGGGACGGGTGTGTTGAACCTGGAGCATCTACAGGGAGCCTTCATAGCACTGGGTCTGGGTGTTGTTCTGGCTGTCTTTACCCTGCTGCTGGAGTGTGTTGTGGAGTCAGTATGATGCTCACCACCAACAGCAACACCACCACCACCACTAGCATCTACAAGGCGCCTTCATGGTACTCGGTCTGGGTGCTGTTCTGGTTGCTCTTCTCAAACTGCCAGAGTGCATTGTGAAGAGCCAAAGAAGCTTTCCCATCGCCACCAATAAACAACACTTTCCAACATCACCAACATCCAGTCCAGCAACACCACTCAGCCAACACTCAGTGCCAACATCC
Organism: Coenobita brevimanus; assembly: GCF_032717465.1. Lineage (NCBI taxonomy): Eukaryota > Metazoa > Arthropoda > Malacostraca > Decapoda > Coenobitidae > Coenobita > Coenobita brevimanus. The sequence goes on along the minus strand of NC_136997.1, from coordinate 39,663,700 downwards.
AACCAGCACACCTACTGTACAGTCAGCCAATACCACCAGCACTGGATACTTAACATCAGGTGCTGGAAAGGAGCGCCTTGACATGGTTGCATCAATATGACCGGGTGGCTTCGCTACCTGGTTTTACAAACGTCACTCATCCCCTTCCCTATCCCCCCATTAAGGAGGATGGTGGCTGCAGGATAGGGACAACTTCAGCCTACAGTTCACTGAGGTCGCTTTGCAAATGAACCTGGGTCTGCTACTTTTACTACCACTACTACCACGTTCTACTACTACTACTACTACTTAACATCATCATTCAATAGCCAACATCACCACTGCTATCAGCACATAACTTCAACATCCATCCAACACTGCTACCACACAGCGAATACCACCCTCACATCACCACCACCGTCACCACCACAAACAAAAAGAACAACAACAAAATCCAACAACCTTTACTTTTCCCAACTTTATGCAGTTTTGTTGAAGAATGACCTTATACGTATGATTGTGGGAGAGTTTTGTCATATATTTATTTTGTTTCTGAATAAAGCATTAAATAGATTCGCTGTTATGATCATTTGACAGAGGCTCCGATACGCATATTTATCAGGGGTGAAAGAAGAGTGGAGAGGATAATGTTCTGTCCTACACTCGTAGCTGGCATAAATAACTGTGAGTAGAGACTGGAGAGTGGCTGCCAGAGATCGAGCAACGTGGGGAGCCGCCATGAAGTGACCAAAGCCAACGGATGCAAGCAAGTCGGAGCTTTTATAAACGAAACGAAACGAAACGATCACATTGAAGGAAAAAGCAACTCACCTTCTTAGTTGACGGAGTACAGTAAGTTCAAAGTATAACCACTACAGTAAAAAAGTTGAACAGATAATATTTTGTTGGAAAGATAACAAACAAGTAACTACGATAAGACTGGAAACAACTGACCTTTTTGGTTAAGGGAACAAGTAAAGGCTATAACTACAACAATGAAAAGTAGAAATCGTCATGAACAGACAACAGACAAGCAGCTACGATAACAAACTGGGAACCTCGGAGATGGTGTAAGTGGATGAGGTAGGAAGAGGACGAGCTGGAAAGTTGGTATGCTCAAAAGAGAAGGAACAGGACCGCAACCAATACTTGAAGGTGAAGCATTTTGAGAGAGTTCCAAAAGGTCCCCATACTCGTCCACGTAGGGTCAGCCTGTCCGGTCGCCTGAAGAAACTGGCCTGTTCATGCAAAACTGGGCGAGTGTGTGGGTTGTTTAGGCCAAGACTCTCATCCTTAGGGCCCTCAAAATGAATATTATTGGCTGATATTGATGAAAAGAAGTTCAAAAAGTTCATTAGGTATATCTGAGAATACGAAACATATAAAAAAGTAAAAGGACAAACTGCATCTACAACTTCATCGCCCCAAGAACCACATCACTCTTTTGAAACTTATCCAGGGTGGTCCATACATAGCGCCGCTCTTCCACTCCACCGGGCAATTTCTGGTGTGTTGCGGGGACGTCTCAGCCAGCGTTACCAATGTCCACCCTGTACTATTTACTTATTTCCCACACCCACTGCCACACCCGAGCCCACACAATAAAACTGATTCGTCTCCACAACACAAAATTCCAAAAGTTGAGTTTCCAGTGGAGTGGTATTTATGAACCAGCGTGTATCTAGAGCTAAGAGAGAATTTACGAAGAGAAGTGGTTTGATGGTTAATTAAAACCTTCAGTGAAAGAGATATTTCCTATGTTAAATAAAATGATCTCTAGATTGTATAAATAAACTGAATTATAATTAGATTTAGCTTTAATTAACCCTTTCAGTACAGCATATCTCTCCTGAGCTGAGTAAAGTTGTGTTTAGATAAGATTACTAAAATAAAATTAACATTGTTTCTCCTGCTGCGTGGCTTGAATGCTAGCAAGAGTGAGAGGTAATCCTATGGCACCAGGACTGAAGCCAAGGTCGAGGGTCGAAATGGACTCTCTCCAGTTACACACCATCTTTTCTTTTTTTGCTTCCTCAGGAGTGTAGGGCTCCACGGCTAGGCTTCTTAGTCCAGATATTTAAGCCGAGGGTGACTAGCCTCACTCTCTCCTGAGTGGCATTATGTGAGCAAGAAACCCTAATCATCCTTGGATATATAGTCATAAGGCTCAGTCCTGATGGAGCGGCTTTACCCGCTAAACCACCAGGCGTCATTTGGTTACATAGTTACCACTGTGCGTAGTAAATGGTTTCCTGGTTTGCAATGAATCATTAGCTCCCACTCACCGTAGAGTCACCTGAAGGCAGCACTACATCCAGTGAGTGGATGATGGGCTCCTACTTACTAGATATAGAGTGGCCCAAAAGGGAGGGCAGGGAACAGAAAGAAAAAAGTAACCTTACACAGGTGATCGACGGTTTTAAACTGAGCATTGTTGTTCGCTCTATTTTCTTCAGGGTGATATTGAATAATGTACGCTGTAATTTCTGTTAAATAAAAGTCCACTTTCATGCTGCATTACAAATAGCAGCAACCAAACACGGACATAAAAAGTTACTGGTGAATGTTTCAGAATTTCAGTTCGTGTTTCAAACTGTAAAGATGGAAAAATTTGGAATCCCTTTTTGCTGCATTGTGAAGTAACTCTATTCCTGAGGCTTGCATGAAAGGGAAAAATAATAAAATAAAATAAAAATATGTACATCCCATGCATTCTTCTCATTCTTTTTTTTTTAAATAACAGAACAGAGGAAGGAAAAACAAAACAATAAAAAGAATAATCCGTGCACCTGGTTACTGGTGTCCTCCATTCATAAATAATCTGTAACAGTTGGACTTGAGCGCCGTAGGTTAAAGTTTTGGGGGAAACCACTGTGGGGAAGCAAGTTCCAAAGAGATGCAGATTGAGGAATAAAAGAATTCTTATAGGCTGAAGTTCTGCGATATGATAGTGTGACACTCCAGTCATGAGCACTACCAGATGCTTGTGTAGCGCGGAGGAAGGCGTGGAGAGGTGGCACAATGGATGCAACTTCGTCTGAGCATTTGCCATAAAAGTGTCTTTTAAAATAACACAAGGGAAGCGACATTCCCTCTTACTTGTAGGGGAGGTAGTTCATTTGTAATAGTAGGGCTATTTATAATTCTAACAGCTTTGTTCTGGATTTTCTCCAGCTATGTTTGTGCAACTTCTCCACATCATTTCCACAAGGGTGAGCAATATTCCAGCTGAGAGCACACATGACTTTTGTAAATTATAGCCAACTGCTCGTCAGTGAAGAAGTTACGGACTCTGTACAATAATCCAAGTTTCTTTGAAACAATCTTAGCAATGATCTAACATGAATGGTCCAGCTGAGGGCATTGTAAAGTGAAACACAGAGAATCTCAATACTTTTAGAGATGGGAATATTGGTAGCACTGAAGGTAATATAGGAATTAGGCAATATCTGTCTATCAGTAAACTGTATATGTTTGGCATTCCTAGCGTTAAATGATACAATATTATTTTGTCCCTATTCTCTGATCTTAGATATGTCTTGGTTTATGGAGACTGCTGTACTGAGCTGTGAGTTAGAGATATTAAACTTTGTGATGGGTGCTTAGGTGTAAATGAACTGTGGTGTTGAGTCATTTGCATATGAATGGATGGGATTATGAGTGACAGATAAGAGATCATGAATATGAATTAGGAGTAGGGTTGGAGCCAGAACTGATCCTTGTGATATGCTGGTATCATATGCACGGAGTGACTTTATGCTGGAAGTTAACATTCCCTTCTCTATTAAGCCTTAATTAACCTAGCCTAACCAAACCCAACCTAATCTTATCCTAACCTTATCCTAGATCAACCTAACCTAAATAAACCTAAATCAAACTAATCTTAATTCACTAAATGACTAATTTCACAATCTGCCTGTAACATATATATATATATATATATATATATATATATATATATATATATATATATATATATATATATATATATATATATATATATATATGTCGACCTACAGTTACCTACAGGTCGATAAGACGTCCAGTTATCTTCCTGACATATGTATTTCATACAGTGTTGTTGATAAATGGCACAAAATTTGAGATAACATGCAGATACTCTCAAAACAGAGGCTAAACGGCCACTCGGCGCATGCGCACTGAGCGGAACGGTAACCTTCAGCATAATTCACTCCGTGCATACGACACAAGCATTAATCGAGTGGATAGTGGAATATACATCGTCTACTTTTAGTATTATGTTCCTGTCGCTAAGATATGAGGAAACCAGAGAAAAGCCATAGCAAGGGACGGTGAATAAAATCCACACTTGTAGACGAAGAATATAATTACCAAACAGTTTCGGTGGACACTGCCACCATCTTCAGTGGTCAAGATAGTGAGAGGGAATGACATACTGGCTATACAAGGGTTCCTTTTTATGCGTGTGTGTGTGTGGAAGGGGGGGTAAAGGTGAGGTGGGGTGGGGTAGATTGTAAGCGGGGATTAACCCAAGGGGGATTTTTGGGGGGACATTACCGGACAGGTCAGGTGTAATTCCTATCTGACCCTACCTGTGTCTTAGCAGGAAGGGACATTTCCACTAGGGACCTCATTATAGGATCTAGCTTGTACATACCTTCACTAAGGTTGAAATTCTCGTATTTCTGGATACACATGGCTTCAATAATCTTTCGTTTCCGAAAGTCATGACTTCTATACAATAGATGGCTACCTTGCCAGTCAATTCTGTGGTTGGCTTCACAAACATGGTTAAATATTGCATTATTTAAATTACATGTTCTTATGGTATACTTGTGTTCCTTAATCCGTGTTTCCAAACTACGACCTGTTTCTCCTATGTAAACTAGTTCACAATCTTTGCAAGGAATTTTATATATGCCTGCTTCTGAATATGTTGTACATTTGTTCTTTACTAACATTGCTCTGATGGTGGAGGTATACCTAAATGCTATATTTACCTCACTACTGTAACCTATTAACTTTAACATATTCAAGTCTGCAACATAAGGCAAAGTGAGGAAACGTTTCTTTTCTGTGGTGGGTTCTTTAGGTACGTAGTAAGATCGCCTAGCTCGGAGGTATGCTTGTTTAATGAACCATTTGGGATACCTTAAGTTTTGGAAGATTTCCCAAATGAGATTGTTTTCTTCTTGTATATGTTCTGGACTGCATATTCTAAGGGCTCTAAGGAACATTGATGAGATAACAGACAATTTTGTGGCAGACTGATGATACGAAAAATAATGAATGAACAAGTTACAACTGGTTGGTTTCCTATACACCTTAAAGCTAAGTGAATGATTTTGCTTCATCACCAGCACATCAAGAAAGGGAAGAACACCCCCGTTCTCCCACTCAACTTTAAATTTAATGGAGGGAGCAAGATTATTTAGGTGTGTGAAAAACTCGTCAAAATTATCAAGTGCTGAAGGCCAAAATGAAAATATGTCATCAACATAACGAAACCAAATGAGTTGAGGGGGAGAAACTCGTGGCAGTAGTTCCGTTTCATAATACTCCATATATAAACTGCTTAAAATGGGTGACAATGGAGAACCCATACCCATACCAAAACGTTGCATGTAGAAGTTGTTGTTAAATGAAAAAGCATTCGAAGTCACACATAATTTTACAAGTTCTATGAAACTGTCAGCTGGCATAGCTAAGTCAATATCACATTCTGGCAATTTGTTAGCTAGAAATTCCAAAACATCATTAATGGGAACTTTGGTAAACAATGAATCAACATCGAAGCTAACCATTTTACCGGAGAAAAAGTCAAGTGATTTAATTTTCTCTATAAAATCCGAAGAGTTCTTTACGTGTGCTGGGGATACTGTACCTACTACAGGGGCTAATTTATTGGCAAGAAACTGAGATAACTTATACGTAAAACACCCACACTGTGAAATTATGGGACGCAGTGGAATATTAGCTTTATGGGTCTTTGGTAATCCGTATATATATGGTAATTTAGGGTTGATCTGAATGAACTTAATGATATCTACATTAGGCACATTTTTCAACACTTCTTTCACTTTCTTGTTAAATGCTGATGCAAGTCTCTTCAGAGGGGAGGACCGTAATTTTTCGTATGTTGTGGTATCACTCAAAAGATGGTTCATTTTATTTTCATATTCAGTTTTTTATTTCATATTCAGTTTTTCAACACTTCAAAACTGAATATGAAAATAAAATGAACCATCTTTTGAGTGATACCACAACATACGAAAAATTACGGTCCTCCCCTCTGAAGAGACTTGCATCAGCATTTAACAAGAAAGTGAAAGAAGTGTTGAAAAATGTGCCTAATGTAGATATCATTAAGTTCATTCAGATCAACCTTAAATTACCATATATATACGGATTACCAAAGACCCATAAAGCTAATATTCCACTGCGTCCCATAATTTCACAGTGTGGGTGTTTTACGTATAAGTTATCTCAGTTTCTTGCCAATAAATTAGCCCCTGTAGTAGGTACAGTATCCCCAGCACACGTAAAGAACTCTTCGGATTTTATAGAGAAAATTAAATCACTTGACTTTTTCTCCGGTAAAATGGTTAGCTTCGATGTTGATTCATTGTTTACCAAAGTTCCCATTAATGATGTTTTGGAATTTCTAGCTAACAAATTGCCAGAATGTGATATTGACTTAGCTATGCCAGCTGACAGTTTCATAGAACTTGTAAAATTATGTGTGACTTCGAATGCTTTTTCATTTAACAACAACTTCTACATGCAACGTTTTGGTATGGGTATGGGTTCTCCATTGTCACCCATTTTAAGCAGTTTATATATGGAGTATTATGAAACGGAACTACTGCCACGAGTTTCTCCCCCCTCAACTCATTTGGTTTCGTTATGTTGATGACATATTTTCATTTTGGCCTTCAGCACTTGATAATTTTGACGAGTTTTTCACACACCTAAATAATCTTGCTCCCTCCATTAAATTTAAAGTTGAGTGGGAGAACGGGGGTGTTCTTCCCTTTCTTGATGTGCTGGTGATGAAGCAAAATCATTCACTTAGCTTTAAGGTGTATAGGAAACCAACCAGTTGTAACTTGTTCATTCATTATTTTTCGTATCATCAGTCTGCCACAAAATTGTCTGTTATCTCATCAATGTTCCTTAGAGCCCTTAGAATATGCAGTCCAGAACATATACAAGAAGAAAACAATCTCATTTGGGAAATCTTCCAAAACTTAAGGTATCCCAAATGGTTCATTAAACAAGCATACCTCCGAGCTAGGCGATCTTACTACGTACCTAAAGAACCCACCACAGAAAAGAAACGTTTCCTCACTTTGCCTTATGTTGCAGACTTGAATATGTTAAAGTTAATAGGTTACAGTAGTGAGGTAAATATAGCATTTAGGTATACCTCCACCATCAGAGCAATGTTAGTAAAGAACAAATGTACAACATATTCAGAAGCAGGCATATATAAAATTCCTTGCAAAGATTGTGAACTAGTTTACATAGGAGAAACAGGTCGTAGTTTGGAAACACGGATTAAGGAACACAAGTATGCCATAAGAACATGTAATTTAAATAATGCAATATTTAACCATGTTTGTGAAGCCAACCACAGAATTGACTGGCAAGGTAGCCATCTATTGTATAGAAGTCATGACTTTCGGAAACGAAAGATTATTGAAGCCATGTGTATCCAGAAATACGAGAATTTCAACCTTAGTGAAGGTATGTACAAGCTAGATCCTATAATGAGGTCCCTAGTGGAAATGTCCCTTCCTGCTAAGACACAGGTAGGGTCAGATAGGAATTACACCTGACCTGTCCGGTAATGTCCCCCCAAAAATCCCCCTTGGATTAATCCCCGCTTACAATCTACCCCACCCCACCTCACCTTTACCCCCCCTTCCACACACACACACGCATAAAAAGGAACCCTTGTATAGCCAGTATGTCATTCCCTCTCACTATCTTGACCACTGAAGATGGTGGCAGTGTCCACCGAAACTGTTTGGTAATTATATTCTTCGTCTACAAGTGTGGGTTTTATTCACCGTCTTTGATTATCACGCAAGAGTGATTCATCCAGCCATAGCAAGGGAGTTTGGACAGAAGGGACCGGTACCACACCCTGTCAAAAGCTTTAGGAGTATCAAGGGCTACTGCATGGGTGTTTCCATGTTGGTCAGTTGATTGATGGATGGTGTGAGTCAGAAGACTGAGTATATCAATAGTGGATCTTAAGTGGCGAAAAGCATACTGTTTGTCATTAGTTAAGTTGTTGGATTCAAGATGTTTAACATTGTGCTTATTAATTATAATTTCAAATACTTTACCAAAAGAAGATGTCATAGCTATTGATCTGTAATCAGAGGGGTCAGAGGAACTTCCTTTCTTTGGATTTGGGTGGATATTGGCTTCTTTACAAGAATTAGGGAATGAAGAAGTACCTATGCATAATGTGAATAATTTAGCTAGAACAGAGGTAGGTTTTGGGGACCACTTTTTAAAAACAATTCGAGGAATTCCATCTGGACCTGGAGCTTTGTTGGTTGGTAAATAGGATGGATTTTATGTATCTAGTCTGTATCTTAAGTGGAGCTATTTCTGGAGAGTCAAGTTCCAGTACAAGGACGTTCTGGCTGACTTATTCTAAGGTAGAATTTGTGGCAAATGTACTTTCTGAGAAAAGTTACTAATGAAGCATGAATATCGACTGCATTAACTGAAACACCATGAAGGTTGTTGCTGTTATATTTTTTTGGCAGATTTAGGCCAAAACTGTTATAAATACATGTTGTTGCGAGATCCTTCTACGTGGCTGAGTGTTCCAACGAATGTTTCCAAGTCAAGATATTTCTCTGCTTCATCATTTAGGTATGAAATTGGCAGTGTACAAGCTTCCACTCATTCTGCAAAATGTAAAAAAAAAATAAAAAAATAAAAAAAATAAATAAATATCTTCAGTACATTACTTCCAAGCGACAATCTATCTGTCTGAGCCGAAAAATGGTACAGAACTGAAGTGACTGTCGAAGGAATGTTATAGTTCATATTCAAATATCTTATACTACCTTGAATTATAACATAAGGAAAAAAAATGTTTGGATACTAAAAGTGAACAAATTAACAATAAATGAACAGGAAATAAACAGGCGTAACATTCTACACTGGGAGTTGAGATACCACAGAAGCAAGAAGCAATCAAGTGCATAACAACTCTCAAATTCTGTAAGTCTGCTTGAAGGTAAAGAATTATTTACACTAAACCTAATCTATATATTTCTTTTAACAAGTCACATATGGAGGTAAAGACACTGAAATAGTTTACGTCATCCGTCCTGTTTGTGTGGGAAGGCCAAGGAACACATTATATTTATTACGTGTGGGTGATCTTGCTTCGAGTAGGCGGTGCAAAATATATAAGGATAATTATACAGGTGTTTTCAAACAAAAATAGACAATTTCATGTTTATTTCTGTTTTTATTTTTATTTTTAGTCCCTCTCTCTCTCTATGAGCCTCTGTGGTACAGTGGTAAAGTGTGCGTTATCGTACACTGAAGAACGAGGGTTCGCGCCCCGCCAGGGTAATATACTTTGGGAGCGTTCTTCTGGCCAAGAACTGCATTGACGGACACAAGGGGTGCTGTGGTTGAACCAGTGTCACATACTAAAGTATGCTTGCACCCAATCAGCTTGCGCGGGCTGATTACACTTGGTTCACAGACTACACACACATCCAGAGCCACTCCAACACAACAATTACACTTACAAGTACTTCTCACCCTACATACAATCTCTATTAGACAGCCTAAGCCACTTGGTAGAGATACATTGGCTGTATCGTCCCCACTTCGGTAGGGATAGGCCGGTCCTGCAGTGGACACTCAAACGGCTGATGAGATGAGATAATATATATATATATATATATTGTATCTATATCTGTCTATCTATATTATATCTATATCTATCTATATTATATCTATAGCTGTCTATGTATACCACATCTAACTATCTGCAGTCTATCATATCTATACCTATATCTTTATTATATCTATCTATCTATGTTATACCAATCTATCTATATCTATATGTCTATTTTATCTATCTGTACTATATCTATTTATCTATTATATCTTTCTATCTATCTATCTTATCTATATTATATCTACCTGTCTATCTATATTACATCTATCTATTGTATCTATTATATCGATCTTTCTATTGTATCTCTATTATATCTATCTATCTATATATACATATCCTTAATATAATGATAACAATTGCCTAACTTTTCATATCAATATCGGGTCCAGCTTCCCTCTTTCTCAATCACTGCTTTGCAACCTGTCGGGCAAGGAGCTTACAAGGCCACGGATGAAGTCATGTTGCGCCGGCAAAAGTTCCCACTGGGCGTTTACGTGGTTGAGTTCATTTCTTGTCCTCTCGTCAGTCCTGGCTGCCAGGTATTACCCATTTCAGCCCAAACGTGTTCTATTACATTTAGATCGGCCCCTTTGGCGGGCCAGTCTAAGAGGTGAAGTGTGTCTTGTCTCTGAAACCACTGCTGTACTACACGTGCTGTGTGGATGGGGCACCGGTCATGCATGAAAATAATAGGTCCGTCTGGGAACGGAAAACTCTTTGCGTGTAAAGATGGCAGGAAACGTTCCTCCAGGATATGGACATACTGGTCAGCAGTAAAACGCCCCTCGTTGCTGGACAAGTCACCCAGGCCATGTAGAGTCAAGTATCCCCAGATGTTACAGGTAACGTGACCCGATCGTGCCTCATCACAAATGTTGACCCTCTCGTATCTGCTTCATATATATTTACTTTTTTTTTTTTAATTACTGCAGCCGTTAGACAGAATAGAAGGTAATGACATGTCCCCCTAACCTTATATTATATAGAACTGATCACATTTTTTCTTGGTACTAATGTCTTTATACCAAGAAAACAGAGGCAAAGAGTAGAAGGAATTATATCTTTTTCCAGGACAATATGAACAGAATAAGACCAAAAATAAGGGATCCTGATTATTTTAGATGGCTGGTCATACTGCCTTTAAAAGACTGGAAATCAAGGATGGAGGGGTATGCAGACTGCGGAAGACAGCTTCATAATTGACCTATTCCATATGTAAAAGTCTGAATATCGGTTAATCACTGTAACAGAGTGATAGAAAACAGATGACTGCAACGAAGACAGAGTCTGGAGGGGGGAAGAAGATTACGGATTTTTATCAGTAATAAAAATGGTAATATCATATACCTGGTGTTGTTTCTTCTCCAGCAGTGAACCCTACCATGCGAGATGGAGGAGAAACACTTCTCATCCGTGAAAATGACTCGCGACCAAAAGTCTAGGTTCTCATGGAAGTAGCGTTGAACAAAGGCTAACCTCCCCTCTCTGTGTTGCTGTGTCAGGCGTTCCTTCATTGATGTAATTCTATGGTGTATACCAGCGTCATGCAGCCTTCGTCTGACAGTCAGTGCAGACACGTCTAACTGAAGACTGTCCCTTATGGGCACCGCGTTCGTAAGGGGAATTGGCTCTGCTGCCGCGACAATAGCAGAATCTTCAAGCCTGGGTGGTTCTTCGAGGAGCTCCCGTCCTTTCTTACATGAAAGTATTCGCTATTAGTAAATATGGCGCTAATAAAAATCAATGCCGAATGTCTAGTTTGGAATAACATTACGAGTATGAATACTTGTTAAAAAAAATGAAATTATATGAAAATATTGTTACAAGGGCAACTGCTGTACTAAACAAACTGCTGCCTATAAAGCTAGTGGCGTAGCGAGACTAAATGCACTTCAAGGCCAGATATCCTAGTTTCACCCCATCACTGCACGGGACAGCCCTGCAGAGGCGATTGCTTGACTGTGGTTCATGGCTCTGCTTGGCCAGACAGACCAAGGTTACACAACAGCAACAACAGCTATACATCAGGAGATGGGAATTGATATCTCGTTCTTAGAATGACTAGGACTGATTTGTATATGACCGTCATAAATCAAAACTCTGTCAGTTCCTTCCAAAGAAACGTAAACACACAAACATCCATTCCATTGAGATGCCTGGACACGCTGTGATTGAAATAACGGGGCACTGTGCATTGGATGAAGACATGCTGAGACATTTCAACAAATAACTAGTCGTATACATGAAAGACAGATTACTAGTTAACAGTTGCATTGCAGAGTGGGTGGTAGGATGGGGCAAGGCTGGTGCCTCGTTTCAGTCATAATGGGAGAGAGATGCAAGCAGATAATTCAGAAGAACAGTGGTGTGTGTGTGTGTGTGTGTGTGTGTGTGTGTGGAGAGAGAAAGAAAGAGACCGACGGTTATGTAGTTATGTAGGGGAAACATCATGTAGGCTACTTCATCATAAAACATATCATTTCCATTATTCCTTAGACTCCACCAATCGTCTTCATCTGGTTTTGAGTATGAATATGAGTTTTAACTGTTCTGATATTTCTTAAATGTTTGAATATCTTGACTGCATACAAATTATTTTTAGCTGCTTGGATTTTCCTTGAAGCTGTAGAACAGGTCATAGATACTGAGCTAAGATGGTTAGCTGAAATAATGCCCGTGTCTAGGGATTAAGACATGTGATAACTCACTAGCTGGCCTAATCACACTGATTCATAGCCGATCTTCTTATATTCTATTATGTGCATTTCTGCTATTAGTACTGTATTATATTTTGTAAGGCACGCGAATATAAACATAATTTCAACATTTAATCAGCAGTAAGATTGACTGATACCTACGAGTATGAAAATAAAATTCTCATTTCATTTAACAGTCGGTGAGCGAAAGACACTGCTTTGATACTAGCTAAATTCTGGTTGCTCGTGGGAGGTTCGAAACTGTAACCTGTCGTCTGGGAAGGAGGGGCCGAGACCAGCTGCTTCCACATTGGGTGTAGTACGAATTTCTGAATGGAGCTGTACTACGAACCTCCCCATGACACTAAGAATACGGCAAAATGTAACTTTTCTCCTCTGCCAACATTTTACTTAACCTATAAAATACTAGTAAATGTTACGAGGCCACGTTGAAGCATTCGAAGCACCTCTTCCTTGGCGAATTATTTTGCTTATTTTAACCTTAATAAGGATAAGTTTAGCATCAATGGCATAAGGGGATTTTAATGGATTTTGCAGTATGAATGTGTAGGATTTTCCCCGTGCTGGTATGCCGTATTTCACAAGACAATAATAATAATAAAAATAATAATAATAATAATAATAATAATAATAATAGTCAGTAAATAAAATCCCACTATTCTCTGACATTTGGAGAGGTTTTGGTCGATGCTAAGATCCGACGGAGGAAATGATGCTACAATGTCGTGATGCATTATTGTACACACCTTCAAGTCAGCAAACAACCTGACCTATACTCACTGGATCTTCTTCCTGGAACCTAATGACAAGTTATTCTAGTTCTCGTGACCTATGTGTGTGTGTCTGTGTGTGTGTGTGTGTGTGCAAAGTGAGAGGAGGTTACGAGGTGTGTGTGAGAGAGTGTTCATAGTTCCGAAGTAACGATCTTAAATTTTAAAAGTTAATGCAGAGGTGGTTTCAGCATCAAGAAGAGGGGGATTCAGTGTTATATTTGTATACAGTCGACAATAAGCCATTAATGATATAATAGAAATATATCAGACATACGTACAGACGGAGAAATAACTATCTTCTCGAACCTTAACGAATACATAGCGGGAAATACTTAACATCTGAAACACACGCTATTAGGAAATGGGGTTTTCATTGTATTTCGTCAGTTGTAAATTGTCTTCAGATGGCACTGGGAAGATCTGTTTCTTTCACTATACGTATGCTTAGTTTTTATATTATTTTACCATAAACCAAAGAATTTCATCGATATTATCAGATTCAAATGAGAAACAATAGGGAATCATGTGTTGCATTTTTTTAACTCATAAAATTCCCTACGGTTGCGTTACATTCTTGTGCTAATAAATGACCTCTCTCTCTCTCTCTCTCTCTCTCTCTCTCTCTCAGTAACTCAAAAATAATATCGCTCACCTGAAAATGGGGATAAGGAGATCAGGGTCCTGCGTCACACTCACTCCCCCGTATCCAGCATTTTTTTTTTTTTTTTAGCATAAATTGTACCTGATAACCCGTTTCCTATGGCACAGAAGTCCTTGTTCATGCCAGTCTTCGTCTCATGTCACTGATACCTCCAAGGACAGCATTCTTGTCAAATTAAGATTTTTTCTACAGTCTTTTCACATGGATTGATTTTCCATATTTCTTCCTCATTAGGTGGTGGAGAGGGACACCTTAAAGTGGGGTCAGCAATATAACGGGGTGACTCCACTGCCCCGTTATACAAACGTCCCATAACTTCTCTGTCCCAGAAAAGAAGAGAGTAGACTGAAGAACGACACTTTCTGCTTGCGCTTCACTGGGTTCACGTTTCAGTTAAACCTATGACAACAACAAAAACAGCATCAAGAATTGCTGCTGCCACCTTTCTACTAGAAAGCAATAATAATAATAATCTATCTATCTATCTATCTATAGCCCGACGCCCTAATCCCGCAAAGGGTGGCCGCAGACAAAACGCCTCCAAGTCACTCTGTCACCCACCATTTGACTCACCTCCCCACAACTCACCCACCCCTCCCTCATATACCTCTCAACTCCATCCCTCCACCTCATCCTTGGTCTTCCCCTCCCTCTCCCTCCCTTCACCTCACCTACATACACCCTCTTAGTCAGTCTTTCATTCTCCATTCTCTCCACATGTCCAAACCACCTCAGTGTATTTCTCCTAATCTTTTTATAATAATAATAATAATAGTAATGATAATAATTAAAATGCCGGCTGTGGCAGCTCAGCTCGCCACCACACCCCCAGGAGAACACGGAGGGAAAGACGGCGCGCGGAACGCGCCCGGGCACTACGGATATAAGTTCATCCAAGCCGCGGGCCCCTATTCCCCGGAACTCATCCGCCACCACCATCTTAGTCAAAGTACACTACCTCCTGGACGAGCTGACCACCGACAGGATCTGGGTGGAACTGGTTTAGCAGTCCCAAGCAGCACCCCAGTGACGGACTGTAGCTGTGCAATACCTGAGATGGCCTGTAGCCGCGCAATACCTGAGAAGGCCTGTGGCCACTCAGAGACAAAGGAGACGGCCTGTAGCCGCTCTGATTTAATAGCCGTGGCCTGTAGCCGGGCTGCCAAATAGGAGATGGCTGTACCCGCTCCGTCAAGTGCTGCTAACAACCCCTGCTGAAACCAGCGACGGCCTATAGCCGCACTGGGGAGAGACCGGTACGTCCCATCTCATTCTGTAGTTGCCTTGGAGGGCAAGACACCAACAGCAGCCTGTAGCCGCACCAGTAGACAGGAGATGGTCTGTAGCTGCTCCTTGCCTGCATGTCGTCCTCCTTGTGGGACTTTGGCGACGGCCTGTAGCCGTGCTTCGTCTGTGTTCCTGCCAGGGAGTTGGGCCCCGGCAACGGCCTGTAGCCACACTGATAGTGAAGGGATGGCCTGTAGCAGCCCTCCGCCCAAGGGAACCCAGCGACGGCCTGTAGCAGCCCTCCGCCCAAGGGAACCCAGCGACGGCCTGTAGCCGCACAAGGGAGAGATGCCAAAGTCCCTCACCCCCTGTAACTCCACAGCAAGAAGGTGAGCTGCACTCAGTCCTGCCCTCCAGCAGGAGCACAGGTTGCCCTTCTGTCCATCAAGACCGAGGCAACCTCCAGGAGGAGGATCTGGTGGAGAGGCCTTGTATTGTCCCCGGGGTTGTCCTCCCTCCGTCCAGAGGAAGAGGGCGCCCACCTGACGGACTCCGGCAGGGAAAGACACCACAGCCCAGCCCTGATGGCGGCGCCACCAGCAGGAGACCGCAGCCAACGTGTCTCTGAGGACGTCCACAGGACCCCCTTGGGGGCCCTCTCCCCTCCCCGATGAAGGCGATGCCCGTCCTCCACCCGGCACCTGAGTTAGTGCCTCCAGCGCCTGTTTGGTCCTAGTCTTGAGGGCCAGACTCCAGTCCCCAGCCCCCAGGGGCCCTTCACCACACATAGCCCGAGCCCCAGCCGAGAACTATGCCCCTAAGAGTGGTCCCGTGGCTGCGGGACGAAGGGACTCCCAGAGGGCCTCCGCCTACCCCAGACCAAAAGTCGTGAGCCCTGGACCTCCCCTTCCCTCTGTCCCACTCGTGATATAACAGTGAATAGGAGCCTCTGTTGTATAGTGGTAAAGTGTGCATTTTTGTGCAAAGAAGAACGAGGGTTCGCGCCTTGCCAGGGTAATAAACTTTGGGAGCGTCCTTCATGCCACATACTGCATTGGCAGACACAAGGAGTTCTGTGATTGAACCAGTGTTGAATACTGTAAAGTATGTTTGCACCCAGTCGGCTTGTGCAGACAGATAACACTTGGTTCATAGACTACACACACACCCAAAGCCACTCCAACACAACAATTACAATTACAAGCACTTCTCACTTCTCACCCTACATACACTCTCTACCAGACAGCCTAAGCCATTTGGTAGAGATACATTGGCTGTGTCATCCCCATTTCAGTCGGGATAGGCCGGTCCTGTAGTGAACACTCAAATGGCTGATGAGATGAGATGAGATGAGATAAAGATAGTGAAACATAAGTGAAGAGTGAGACCGGCACACGAGGCATGAGAGCGAGTGTAACGTACAGTAATGTAAGAGTACAGTGAGACAAAGAAAGAATGCATACAAGTGAGTGTAAAGAACTGGCATCTCAGTGATACCAAACAGTGACTATACAGACAGTACAATGTACACGATCACCGGGATGACACACGCACCCCTTGTAGCAGTGTCTGTAACATAGTGTCAAAATCAACTCCCCCTCTTTGTGCAGAGTCAGTAACTACTCCCACCCCATGCCCAATCTAAAACTTAGTACCAGAACAGTGTGAGTCTCACGGAATTGCCTCCTCACTACTGAGAGTGAAATAGTGCCTTGCCCTCCTGAACCAGACTTAGACTCCTGTGCATCTAGAATCCTGTGTGATACTTTGCCCACTAATACCAGCCTATGTATTGTTTTTTGCCTAATATTGTGTAAACCCCCCTGGGGGTAGGGGGGGTTCAAGAATACTCCCCCAGTATCCCTGCTTGTCGTACAAGGCAACTAAAAGGGTTGGAGGAGGGTTAGTGCCCCTCCCCGGAAAACAACTAACTAAAAAGACAAACAAGGAGCCTCAGACAAGGATTGACCAAAAGATGACGACCCAGGACCAGACAAAGGACATGGTAACTGGAACATAGAATGTAAGAGGTGCGAATGATGAGGTGAAAGAGAGATTGTCCAGGTGCTTAAGGGTGCGAAAGTTGATGTATGTGGAGTAACTGAAACTAAATGGAGAGGAGAAAGTGTGAGAGAATGGGAGTATGGATGGGATATATGTGCAGGAGTAGGTGAGAATGAGAGGACAATAGAAGGAGTGTGTATAGTTGTGAGTAAAAGATGGAAGAAGAACATAAGAGAGTATGGATCAGTTGGTTCAAGGATTGTGTGGTAAGATTGAAAGTTGGAATACAAATTTGGGCGATTGTGTGTGTGCATGCGCCAATGCAAGATTGTGCAAGCAGAGTGAGAGAAGAGTTCTGGACAAATGTGGAAGTGTGCATGGAAAAGTTTGCAAGGAATGAGAAAGTGTTTTTGATCGGTGATATGAATGGTAAAGTAGGGAATGTGAAGGTGGATGGAATAGTTGGTGAGTGGGGTGTGCCTGCTGAGATAGATGAGAATGGTGGTGCATTAGTGGACATTTGTGCTGGGAAGGGTTGGTGATAGCCAATACCCTCTTCAGGCATAAAATGATCCACAGGTATACATGGCAAATGATGAGAAGGGTGGGTAGTAAAGTGAATTAAAGGAAGGCAATGATTGATTATGTGTGTGTGGATGAAAGGATGCGAAGATGTATAATGGATGCAAGAGCCTATAGAGGTGTGGGGAGTGGACTTTCTGACCACTACTTGATGGTGGCCAGAATCAAGATCTAAATAAGATTGAGTAATAGAAGAAGGGAAGAAAGGGAAGAAGAAGTAGTTGCAAGGAGAGTGGAAAGGTTACAAGAGGATGAGAAAAAGGCAGAATACAAGACAGAAGTGGAGGAACGATTGGGCAAAAATGAATTGGAGCAGATGGGGGACGTGGAAGATGTGTGCAGGATATTCACAGCAGATATATGTGCAGCATATACTGTGGTGTGTGGGATGAAGAGAAGACGGAGGGGGGTGCAAGGAACAGCGTGGTGAAATGAAGAGGTGAGACAGGCTGTGGCACAAAAGAAGAAAGCATACAATGAATGGATGAGAAATAGGGGTGTGGAAGAAGTTGAGAGGCGGAATAGAGAGTTATATGTAGAGAGAAAGAGAGAGGTAAACAGATTAGTAAGAGAGAGTAAGAAGAGAGTGGATGAGGAATTTGGAAGGAATTTGAGTGTAAAGTGGAGGGACTGTAAGAAAATGTTCTGGAAAGAGGTGAAGAGAGTAAGACAGGGTGGAAGTGCAGTTAGCAGGGGGGTGAAAGATAAATATGGTAGATTACTAGTGGAGAAAGGAGAAAAAGTGAGCAGATGGAGAGAACACTTTAAGGAATTGTTGAACATAGAGGATGGAAATGATGCGAGTATAAGTGGCTGCAGAATGGCTGGGAGAGGGAGGGAGGTGAGAAGACAGGAAGAAATCAGTAGGATAGAAGTTGTGGAAGCAATGAAGAATGTTAAATTGGGGAGAGCCCCAGGAATTGATGGAGTGTGTGGTGAAAATTGAAGCATAGGGGAGAGATAGTAGAAGAATGGAGGTGGAAGATGTGCAGATTGGCCTGGGAGGAAGGTAGAGTCCCGGAGGATTGGAAGTCAGGTATGATTATTTCCTTGTGCAAAGGAAAAGGGGTTTTAAAGAAGTGTGTGGTAATAATAGGGGCATTTGTCTTCTTAGTATAATAGGAAAAATGTATTTTAGGATACTTATTAACTAAGTTAGGGAATAACAGAGGAATTAGTTGGAAAAGAACAGGGAGGCTTTAGGAAGGGAAGAGGTTGTGTAGATCAGATATTCATTTTTAGATCTTTAGTGGAAAAGTTTCCAGAAAAGGGAAAGAAGTTGTATGCGGCTTTCATGGATTTGGAGAAAGCATATGACAGGGTGGACAGACAAGGATTGTGGGAAGTATTAAGAAAATATGGAGTAGATGAGAAGTTGCTGAATGCTGTGAAGAGTATGTATGATGATGCTAAGGCTGCAGTGCGTGTGGATGGTGAAGCGAGTGAATTTTTCTCTTTGAAGGTTGGGTTGAAACAGGGATGTGTCATGTCTCCATGGTTATTTAATCTGTACATGGATGGGGTAATAAAAGAGGTACAAGGTAGGGTAGTGGATGTTGGAGTGGCCCTGATGAGTGACGGTAGTGTTTGGAAACTCCCTGTACTGTTGTTTGCAGATGATACTGTGTTGTTGAGTGAAGACGAAGGGGAGCTGCAAGGCTTGGTCGATGAGTTTGGGAGAGTGTGTAAGAAACGGAATCTAAAGGTGAATGTAAGGAAGAGTAAAGTGATAGTCTTTGAGAGGGGTGAAGTCAGTGAATGTACAGCGAGGTTGGATGGTGAGGAATTAGAAAATGTGAGTACGTTTAAGTATTTGGGTAGTGTGATGAGTAAGGATGGAGGTTTGGAGGGTGAAGTGCTTGAAAGGGTACAGCAGGGAAGAAAGGTTGCTGGTTCCTTGAAAGCAGTGATAAGAAACAGGGAAGTGAGCATGAAAGTGAAAAAGTTACTACATGACAGTATTGTGATACCAACTCTAATGTATGGAAGTGAAGCTTGGACGTTGTTGGAAGGGCAGAAATCAAGAGTGGGAGCAGTGGAAATTAGTTATTTAAGAGGAGCCTGTGGAGTCACATGGAGAGACAGGCTGACAAATGAGGATATAAAGGAGCCTTGTGTTGTGGATACGCATGTGATAGGAAGCGTTAGGAGGAATACACTGAGGTGGTTTGGCCATGTGGAGAGGATGGAGAGTGAGAGACTGACGAAGAGAGTGTATGTGAGTGAGGTGGAGGGGAGGAGAGGGAGGGGGAGGCCGAAGATGAGATGCAGGGATGGAGTGAAGAGGTATATGAGAGAGGGGTGTGTGAGTTGGGAGCAGGGCAGTGAAATGGCGGGGGACAGGGTGACGTGGAGGCTATTTGTTTGTGGCCACCCCAAACGGGATTGAGGCGTCTGGCAATACATAGATAAATAGAAGGGTATATAGATGCGATTTCCTGACTCTCAGTGGAATAAATAAGGCCCGTAAATATGTAAATAGGAGCATACAAGTGGAAACGGGTGTAATATAAGTGGAAAATTAGTATGTAAGTGTGTGAATATCATCTTAGTCAAAGCATTCATTGCGAGGGTATTTTGGTGAGATATTCTGACGCTCAGTTGAATAAAGAAGGCTCGTAAACATGTATAGTGCAGTATAGGGTGGAAGCGGGTGTAATGTAAGTGGGGAAGTATATTGGGAGTGGAGAAATAAAGTAGAAGTTGAAACACGAGTGGCAGAGAATGTGCTTGCTATGTGAATATGCGCTAGCATTTCGATAAATGTGTGGTAGGTCTCCATATTATAATTGCAAATCATACTAGATAGATAGATAAATAGATAGATAGAGAGACAGATAGAAGCAGGAAGTCAAATGATGAGAAGGTGTTGTGTCTGCGAGAATCGAGCAGTGCTAAGCATGCTTACACACTCTTAACACTGAGGGAAGCTGACGACAGCGGCCAGTAAGGAGATGATGCAGTTAGCTGTCAGCAGTCCTCTCGTGAACAAAGATCTAGTCCACCCCTGCTATACCAGAATTTAGGAAAGAGAGCTCAGACGGAGATTAGCCACCGAACAGGCTAGACAGAAGGAGACAAGCGACCCTAGAGAGAGGTCGAGACGGAGATTAGCCTTAGAACAGAGAGAGAGAGAGAGATAGCGAGACAGGGAGGTAGCTACCCAGGACTTATACTATTATACCTGTTTAATATTTCCAAGACAAATAAAAATAGTCCCATACTATTCTTTACCTCTCCCGTCACTACATGACATCTGGTGGGGAAACTACTACAAGATATAAAAAGCCGCTCGACCACAAGTCTAAAATATACGCCTCTACAAGCAAATACAAAGTCGCTGCTTTATGATACAAAGTCTTTATGACATTTGGTAGCAGCGAACGTATACGAACCTCGTCTACGAATCAACATTAAATTACTACAAAATATCAAGATTGAAAACAACCAACATCGTCTCCGAATTAAAAGCAAATTTCTACAAAAGCAACCGAGACTACAAGATTAGCTTCAGTTCTACAAAGTCTACAGCCATCTACAATCAACTACAACCATCTACAATCAACTACAATTAACAACTCTACGTCGTCTGTATAATCTTCTACACGCACCTACAAGTAGCGGCAGTCTTCATCCTACAACGAGTAAATCACAAGAAAAAAGGACCAAGAATACATCAAGAAAGAAAGAAACATACAAACAAACAAACAAACAAACGAAGAGTGAGAGACGACTCACAACTCATAACCACCAGACCTCACTCTCCTCTCTCTGCTACATCCACCCAACCCCCAACGCTTACGCAGGTGTGAAGAGGTCAGGACGACGAAGCAAACACCAAGTCCATATTCACAACTCATCTTACTCACTCGTCTTCACTCAAGTTACTCATCGTACTCATTCACTCACCACAGCTACCAGTGTGGGAAGTTGAGGTCATCATGCGTGCTTGCTGAACAGACGCCACGTCAGTCAACACACCACCTGCACCACCACTCACACCATTCTCACCACGGTAAAAATTAGTGAGTTACATAGTTACTTCATTTATACAATACACAGTGATAGACAATAAGCTTCTGCACAAAGATATAAAACGTGTTGTATAGTTACAGTTTAAATACACATACTTACTTCAGTTATCTGCATAACTCAAACACTAAATAATCACCAACAATAAATATTCTACACTGTATATATTCATTCATTTATTATAACATTTATTTTCTACCAACGAGTGTTACCATTTATACCTACATAAAATACGTGTTTCATACATACAACTATACATTATTACATCTACAAAGTAATAAAGAAAATATCCAATCACAGTTACTCAGTGAGCAATTAAAAGAACTGTATTAAACATTTATTAATTAAAGCTACCTAGTGGAAACAGACAAATTAAGTTACAAGGTAAACTAGAGAAAAAAAAAAAAAATGGCCAACACAAATGCCGTTAGCAAGAGTGAACATCTTCAACACAATCGTGAAGACAATGATTTCCACACAGTGCTGACACACATATTACCCACGATAGGTACAGGTGAACAACAAGTCAGTGTGTATAGTTAATACTGTATATAGTGTATATATTTTTTATATAAATTAACAAAATATGGGACTATATAATATCATTTTCAATAATATCTGTGCAATATAAACTAAACTTTAAAAAAGTATCCCAAGGAAATTAGCCAGTAATTATGTAACCATGAACAACATGGAAACAAGCGTACACAAGCAAAGAGAAACAAACTATGGAAAATCAATACATACAAAAAAAAAAAAAGAAAGAAAGAAAGAAAAGTAAAACAGAAAAAAGAGAAATAGAGTAAGATCACATAACAAACAAATGAAAATAAGTGTAAATGTTACTACATAAGTCAAAATACCACATAAACTACAAACAAAAAAGCAAATTGTTGTCTCCACATACAAGTGGCACGACACATCATCACTATCATCGACCGCAGCATATGTTAGGACTGCAGTTATTACAATTATGTTACTCCATATTATAATTATGTAACTACAAACAATATGTACCAATTTATGTGACAGTTGCATTAACAAGATGTAACTTTTATGTAACTTTAACTACAATTATGTAACTACAAACGATAGGTAACAATTATGTAACGACAAACGATTGCATTATGTTACACTAACTACAATTATGTACCTACAAACGATATGTAACAATTATGTAACGACAAACGATTGCATTATGTTACACTTTGCCAATTATGTAACAGTTGCATTAACAAGATGTAACTTTTATGTAACTTTAACTACAATTATGTACCTACAAACGATATGTAACAATTATGTAACGACAAACGATTGCATTATGTTACACTTTGCTAATTATGTAACAGTTGCATTAACAAGATGTAACTTTTATGTAACTTTAACAACAATTATGTACCTACAAACGATATGTAACAATTATGTAACGACAAAACAGTTGCATTAACAAGATGTAACTTTTATGTAACTACAATTATAAGGCCAACACAATTATGCATTAACACAATATTTGGTAACAATTCATAAAATGTTACAATTATGTAGTACCACAATGTTAGTACAATATTATAAGTCATACAATTATAGCACAATTCTATATTACCAGTATCATCATACAAGTTAGGTGAAATATTAGACATTACTAAAGTGATAACTCAAATATGTAATGTATAACCTAGCAGTATTACCATTGCACAATTATATGCGTACGTCTGTTGTACATGCACGTCTTACAAAGTGTTATACAACAATCATTGCATTTATTCCAATATGTATTCAACTTGTTTAAATGTAATATTACTGAATAATCACTATTTACTATGAATAATATATGTATACAATATTCATACAATTATGTTACTTTACAATATTATGTATTTCACTTAATTAGCTTATAAGTTCATTATAATGTGTATGTAGTATGTATTAATATATTATAACTATTAAATGTCGGTGGTACGCCATTTTTGCGCGGCAGAGCAATGTGGTAGGTCTCCATATTATAATTGCAAATCATACTAGATAGATAGATAAATAGATAGATAGAGAGACAGATAGAAGCAGGAAGTCAAATGATGAGAAGGTGTTGTGTCTGCGAGAATCGAGCAGTGCTAAGCATGCTTACACACTCTTAACACTGAGGAAGCTGACGACAGCGGCCAGTAAGGAGATGATGCAGTTAGCTGTCAGCAGTCCTCTCGTGAACAAAGATCTAGTCCACCCCTGCTATACCAGAATTTAGGAAAGAGAGCTCAGACGGAGATTAGCCACCGAACAGGCTAGACAGAAGGAGACAAGCGACCCTAGAGAGAGGTCGAGACGGAGATTAGCCTTAGAACAGAGAGAGAGAGAGAGATAGCGAGACAGGGAGGTAGCTACCCAGGACTTATACTATTATACCTGTTTAATATTTCCAAGACAAATAAAAATAGTCCCATACTATTCTTTACCTCTCCCGTCACTACATGACATCTGGTGGGGAAACTACTACAAGATATAAAAGCCGCTCGACCACAAGTCTAAAATATACTTCTCTACAAGTAACTACAAAGTCTTTATGACAAATGCCCTAGTAATGAATGTAAATAATTGAAAACATTTACAGTAGTGAAGGAAATGTTCAAGTAAAGAAAACAATACTATGAAAGTGATAAAACAGTTTGGTATGTTGAGATACGAGTCATAGCAAGTGCGCTGAGTAAGCAGATGTGCGCTATAGTTTGCTACATGTCACTGTAATGAATGAAACAGCTGAAAACATTTACATACAGTACAAAATGGTAAAATGGCATTGAAACAGTATTATACAAGTACAAAAATTTGTATGTTGACTGAAACAAGAAACGTAGCACATAGCGTATTACCAGTCTGACCAAACTCGCTATGCTAGCGCAAAGATACAATGCTTATTTTTCATATATCCATCTATCTATATACCTAGGCTGCTTCTCCCAAGGAAAGGGAGGTAGCCAAGACAGGACAACACACTCCCCATTTACTCATCCATTCAAACACATGCATTCGCATCTTAGCCCCAAGGGGAGAACGGACAGATCCTCACCGCACCACACCGCACAAGGGTCAACTGCGCAATGCAATCAGTGACATCCGCAGCAGTGCCCGACAGCAGAGCTGGTTTACCCCTGCCACATCATAACAGACCCATCCCCTTACCCGCACCTGACCTGACTAGCTGATCAGACCAAATGCGGGAGAATATCCCCTCAGGGCTGCATCATCACTTATTCATTCACAATTTCTCTCCATTTATTCATATCACGCACAGCCACTCTTCCTTGCTCAACAGACATCCCTCTCGCATCCAGCAGTCTCTTCACACTGTCCATCCATCCTATTCGTGGTCTTCCTCTCAGCCTTACACATCTCACATCAGATCTAGTTATCTTTTTCACCAATCGCTCATTATCCATTCTCTCCATATGCCCAAACCATCGCAACACCCTCTGCTCAACTCTACAAGCCATCTTCCGAACAACTCCAGTTCTCACTCACACTTCATCATTTCGCACTCGATCTATACGCGTCACTTCACACATACTCCTCAGACACCTCATCTCCATTACATTAAAAGTTTTCCTCTCTGCTACACCCATATCCATGTTTCAGCCCCATATAATGCAGTCGGTACCACAACACCCTCATACAGCCTTCTCTTTACATCCATTCTAAGCGAACGACATCTAAACACTTTTTTCATTCCTCCCCGCACCTTTCCTACTTCATTTATTCTAAACTTCACTTCTGCATCTATTCTTCCATCCATAGCAACATGTGACCCTAGATATTTAAAACACTCTACCTCCTCAAGCAACTCGCCGTTCAAAGCTATATTCATCCCCCTACCATCTACCAACCTCGTACACTTCATCACTTTACTCTTATTCTCATTTACTTTTAATTTCCTCCTTTCACAAACCCTTCCAAACTCCTCTACCAACTGTCTCAATCTCTCCTCTGAATCAACCACCAGTGCAGTATCATCTGCAAACAGCAGCTGCTTCAGATTCCACTCTCCACCATCAACATTCACCAGACTCAGACCTCCACCTAAAACTCTTGCATTCACCTCCCTTACAACACCATCCATGTAAATATTAAACAACCAAGGCGACATCACACATCCCTGTCGCAGCCCCACTCTCACAGGAAACCAGTCACTCACAGCATTTCCCACTCTTACACACGCTCTACTATTTACATAAAAACTTTTCACCCCTTTTAGTAACCTACCATCAAGTCCATTCAATCTTAAAACAGTCCATTGAAAACCATTATATTGTTATTGTTACTGTTTATTAGTTCAAATTCAATAAATGTAGGGGTGTTCTTTGTGGTTTCTCCCAAAATTACATACCATAGAAAATGTGAGCGCCTAACACATCAGTGACCGAATACGATACCTGGCGCAGGGGACCTCACAAGTTCCTACCACTTATGGACCACGGTAAGCCCTTTCTTGGCGATTTTCATTTATTTCTCAACAAAAGCGGAAGTTTTAGCCAAAAAAAAAATTTCCAATATAGCTCGGGATTGGGGGGTGTCGGAGGAGCGAAATAGCTCGGGACATGATGGGTAAATTATGGCAATAATTTCATAGAGCCTCGGAGGGCCCAATACCTGCTGAAGGTCCCAACCAAATGGGCAGAGTCGCATGGCCATGTGGAATGTGAGAGGTGTGAATGAGGAGAGCAAGAGGGTGGAAGTGATGAATGTGCTTAAGAGCGCGAGATATGCCGTGATGGCATTGTGTGAAACGAAGATGAAAAGGTGCGAAGTGGAGGAGTGGGAGGGTGTGAAATGTGTAAGATTGGGAATGAATGGGCGAGGAAGATTCAAGGAAGGAGTTGCTTTGTTGATGAATTAGGTGTGGCAGAGTGGAATGAAAGACTACAAATGTGTCAGCTTGAGGTGTATATATGTCAAGTTCAAGTTTGAGAAGGTGAAAGTGGCAGTGATTGTAGCATATGCATCGTGTGAGGACAGGAGTGAGAGAGAGCAAGACAGGTTTTTGGATGAGCTGGGTGAAGTAGTACCAGACATGCCCAGGAGCTGTAAAGTGATTCTGATGAGGGATATGAATGGAAGAGTAGGCACTGGTCCTGAGGATGACATAATGGGTTGCTATGGAGTACCAGGAGAAAATTATAATGGGACGAGACTGATGGATATGTGTCAGGAGAGGAGGTTCTGCATTTGTAACTCGTATTTCATACACAGAGATGCACATAAATATACATGGTATTGAGGGAACGGTGATCGTCTTGAAAGAAACCTGATTGATTATGTGCTCGTAGAGAGGTCGATGAAGGGAATGGTTGCTGATAGAAGGGCTGTGACAAGATGATGTGGAGGTCTGTCAGTTCATATGATTGTGGCATGCAAGATCAAGCTCAGAGGAGTGAGGTGGATCAGGAGAGAGAGGAGCCCACGAGACCTCCAGAGTAAGCCAACGATGTGAGTATTTTTATACAAGGATTTGGAGATGTCCCAATAGCTATTCCTTAGCGTTTTATTCCGTACATTATACCTCAGTATTTACTTGTATTATTCTATGGAAACTAAGTTGATAATAAAGTGATATAATATAAGAGAATGATAGTGTAAACTTCTTTTTCTTCTACTCCCATTTTTTGTACGGAGTCAATGTGTCTGACCAGACTTCGCCATACCAACCAGTCCGAGGATATCCTGGTTTGTTTTGCTAACTTGCTAATTTCGTTTTGGCAGGTTAATGCGTAATATGCCAGATAAATCGCTAAAAAGTTGGTACTACTAAGCCTCCTAAGCCTCATACTATATAATTGTAATACTTTCCATGAGGATTCCTGAGAAGCCTTTGTATACAATTGTAAGGAGAATAAAGGATTCAACTTGAATGCAAAATTCTTAAAATAACCTCATACCGAATAAGTGAATAGCAATAAACATCAGACATATTTTAATCTTCTATGTAATGTTTTAATTTTGCAGGATTTATGTTTGGAAGTATTTCACCTGACCTAAAAATAAAACTCCAACGAACAATATAGCATGAGATGGATGGATTTAGTAAAGATAATAACATTATTAAGAGCACAAATAAAAAAGGAGCGAGGTGTACATTCTGTGTTTTTTCTAAGTTATGGATCGAAAGCGTGCAATAAAAATCTTTGGAACGTAAATTTGGAGTGCTTCAAAAAGAATGAAAAAAAAAAAAAGTTAGATGTCAGAGAGAGAGAGAGAGAGAGAGAGAGAGAGACAGACAGACAGACAGACAGACAGACAGACGGACAGAGACAGAGACAGACAAACAGACAGGCAGACAGACATAGATCCTATATAAAAGAACCAACCAAATTAGACAATATATTAACTACAAAAAAAAAAATAAGCATAAATGGATGAGGGCAGGCCATGTCCTTCGTAAACCACATAACACATACACATCAGAGTAAATGACTGCCAGCCCAGAGACAGACTGAGAGGAATGAGCAGACGGGACAGAGAGCTGTATTTTGGAGTTTCACTAGGATTGGATGGAATAAGCTAACAGCAAAAAGGTAAGACATAGATGGGAGAGCCCTTCGACTTGGCACGGACTGTCTCAAGGTGTTGTGTTTGTTGATGATGATGATGATGATGCGAACTTGCCAGAAGAGAAACGTTCATGTTTGACCTCTACATTTATGTATATCCATGCCTGAAAAATTTGGAACTTGTCGGTACATCACAGACAGGACTAATAAATGAACACAGTATATAAAAGTGTCCACACTGACTTGAAAGCCACAAGGTATCCTAGGTTGTAGTACTATTTCATTTCAGTAACGGAACACTGAAGTCTTGATCCTGCTGAGGGTTTTCCCTTTTGTTTTCTGGGAAGAATTGTATAATCCTGTGGGTTGTCGACGAAACACGCTACTGTAGATGGCGGTTCTATATTAACTTCGCTGTATCTCCACACATACTGGTTGACACCAGGGATAGTGGACTTGTTCCAGATCAGGGTAAGGCTTGAAAAACACTTAAAACCACACAATGGCCATGTTGAACCCAGTTTTAAAAGTAGAATCCTATACCAGAACTTGGCTGAAGTCCACACCTAGACTTGCATTCCTGAGAGTGTTTAATTTCCAAGTAAATTACCAAGGTGAAACTGGTATACTTAAATTTGGAATAATAAATAATCAAATAAATGAAAATCCTCGGACTTTTTCAAAGTGATATAATATAGCTGTTCTTTAACCACTCTAACCTCCCGTCTTTAGTGATACTGCTCAGGATAAGAACTCATCACCGTATTTCATGACTGTAAAATACATTTCAGTACCAGAATAACGTACAGGACTGCATATGTTTAGACTGACAAGATAATGGCACAGCTATTCTGTATCTTTTACCATATTTCACAACTTCAAAACATTACTAATATAGGTATAGTAATATCAAAATTCTTTTGTTGAGTAGAAGTAAATGTATTAATCCATAGTGAGGAGAGGGTTAAAAAAAAAAAAATCCCCGCTGAAGGACGGAGTGCCACCATTCAGAGACAAAAAATATGCTTTGTCTCCTCGGGGAAGCGCGCTGGCTTTCTCTCTAGGAACCCTGATGATAAACTTGCAAAACTGAATATTATATTTTTTAGTAATGTGGATAAACATCACAATAGATATAAGAACACATTGGTAATATTCTTAGCCTCAAGCGTAATTTTTTTCATCATCATCTAATCAACTAACAAAAATACTGAAACTATTGAACACATAAGACCAACGGGAAAGATGTACAAAAATATGAGATATTGTGTATAAACAGCAAAACTATTATATGTGTTTATTTACAACCAGTAGCCTACATGCTGTGATGATTTACAACAGAAGAAAATAATGACATTTAATGAAGGACCAATTTTAGTTTACCATAGAAACAACCAAACACTAGTTTTCTTTCAATACTGCGACGGGATATTCGCTCTCTGTGGCTAACTTAGGACCAACAATTATAAAGAAAAGAGGGAGACATGGTCTAACTTCTGCATGAAATGGGCATCTTTAATTCTTTGATAACGACAGGCTATGTTTGCAGTATATTCCTGCTGTTAGACTGGTAGCAGCAGCACCAGCAACAACAGTAGTAGTAGTAGTAGTACAGCAGTGGTTGCGACCCCAGGCTCATTTGAAGTTCTGAACGTGAACCCAGTGGACTGCAGACTGAAGTTGCCCTCTTCTTGCAATCCACCATCTTCTTTTAGGTGGACTGGAATTGAGTTAAAGGCAGTTTGACTAAATGGGCAGTGGAGCCACCCAATTTCATGGATGTCACCACTTAAATGCCTCCCTCACCAGTATCGTTAGGCAGATAATTATCCAAAACAAAGCTGTCCCTATGAGTCAGTTTAAGTTAGGCTAGGATGGGTTAGGTCAGGTTTGCTAGTAGGTTATTTTGTTTTACTTTCTGGGTTCTTGTTTACAAATCGGCTCTGAGACGATATCGATGTTTCATTTTTTTTTTTATTATTATTATTTTTTTTTAGGAAGTGGTAGTCATCAATATAACTGACTTCTACGGTATTTCCTTCGCAAATTGTTCTTAGATGGTTAATAATTTTGGGGAGGGGTCTACGTGTCATTTAGGATGGAAAAGAATGTCAAAATCGAACGAACCACGCACACCCCTCCCCCCCACATAAACACAGAAAGTAACGGGGACAGGTATGAAAGATAAAATGAGTGTGGGGATTGTAAGAGTTCGCCATTTTTACACTGCTTCTAGACAAAACTGTTTCTGTACTTATTTTAGACAAACCTGGCTGATACTTAAACTAACCCATCCTCTCCTAACACCCTAACTCATGAGGGAGAGGAGTGTTATTATGGATATATAATAACCTCATTCTGGGAACTGGAGAGGGTCGCCTTCATGTGGTGGTATCAGTATAACCGTGCTCCCCCACTGCTTGGTTATGCAGAAGTCCCACCACTCTCTTCCTATCCTCCGAAACGAGGATGGTGTGCTTCACGAGTGTATATATAGCACGTCAATAATATTTTGTATTTTAGTTAAGCAATAATGCTGATGTGAAAAAAAGCAGATGAATTACCCTGCATTATTATTATTATTATTATTATTATTGTTGTTGTTGTTGTTGTTGTTGTTGTTATTTGTTGTTGTTATTGTTGGTGGTGGTGGTGTTATGCTAAGTGATTACGGGCCGGCTTCCCATCCCTAGAATGCCTAGAGTGCAGCTGGGCTCCCTTTCTAGACCGGAGCTTAGACAAACAAGAGAGGGCCAGGGCATAAAAACACAGGACAACAACCTTACACGTATATTGACAAATTCAGTGCTGTGGAACAGGTAGACAGTCTTACACAATATATTAGGCAAGAATTAATACATAGGCTGGTATTAGTGCCAAAGTATCGCACAGGATTCTAGATGTACAGGAGTCTAAGTCTGGTTCAGGAGGGCAAGGCACTATTTCACTGTCAGTAGTGAGGAGGCAATTCCGTGAGATTCATACTGTTCTGGTACTAAGTTTCAGATTGGGCACAGGGGGGAGGGGAGTCACTGACTCTGCACAAAGAGGGGGAGTAGATTTTGACACTATGTTACAGGCACTATTAAAAAGGGTGCTGTATCATCCTGGTGTTCGTGTGCATTATATTGTCTGTATAGTCACTGTTTGATATCACTGAGACGCCGGTTCTTTACACTCACTAGTATGCATTAATTCCATGTTTCACTGTACTCTTACATTTCTGTACGTTACACTCACTCTCCTGCCTCATGTGCCGGCCTCATGTTTCACTGCCTTTATCTCATCTCATCTCAGCTCATCAGCCGTTTGAATGTCTGCTGCAGGACCGGCCTATCCCGACCGAAGTGGGGACGATACAGCCAATGTATCTCTACCAAGTGGTTTAGGCTGTCTTGTAGAGACTGTATGTAGGGAAGAAGTGCTTGTAAGTGTAATTGTTGTGCTGAAGTGGCTTTGGATGTGTGTGTAGTCTGTGAACCGAGTGTAATCGGCCCGCACAAGCCGAGTGGGTGCAAACATACTTTACAGTATGCGACACTGGTTCAATCATAGCATCTCTTGTGTCCGCCAATGCAGTACGTGGCATGAAGAATGCTCTCAAAGTTTATTACCCTGGCGGGGCACTAACCCTCGTTCTTCAGTGTAAGAAAACGCACTTTACCACTATACCACAGAGGCTCCTGTTCACTGTTATATCACGAGTGGGACAGAGGGAAGGGGAGGTCCAGGGCTCACAAATTTCGGCCTGGGGTAGGCAGAGGCCCTTTGGGAGTCCTTCATCCCGCAGCCACGGGACCACTCTCAGGGGTATCATCTTTCTGCTGGGGCTTGGGCTGTGTGTGGTGAAGGGTCCCCATGAGCTGGAAACTGGAGTCTGGCTCTCAGGACTAGGACCAAACAGGCGCTGGAGGCGCTAACTCATGTGCCGGGTGGAGGACGGGCGTCGCCTTCGTCGGGAAGGGGAGAGGGCCCACCAGGAGGTCCTGGGGACGTCCTCAGAGACATGTCGGCTGCGGTCTCCTGCTGGTGGTGCCGCCGTCAGGGCTTGGCTGCAGTGTCTTTTCCTGACAGAGTTTGCCAGGTGGGCATCCTCTTCCTCCGGATGAAGAGAGAACAACCCCGGGGACAATACAGGGCCTCTCCACCAGTCCTCAGGGCAGTGATCCTCCTCCTGGAGGTTTACTCGGTCTTGATGGACAGAAGGGCAATCTGTGTTCCTGCTGGAGGGCAGGACTGAGTGCAGCTCACCTTCTTCCTGTGAAGTCACAGGGAGCGAGTGACTTTGGCTTCTCTCCCCGGTGTGGCTACAGGCCATCACTGGGTTCCCTTGGGCAACAGACAGGGGGCGGCTACAGGCCATCCCTTCACTGTCAGTGTGGCTACAGGCCGTCGCCAGTGCCCAACTCCCTGGTGGGAACACAGACGAAGCACGGCTACAGGCCATTGCCAAAGTCCCACAAGGAAGACAAAGTGCAGGCGAGGAGCAGCTGCAGGCTGTCGGTGTCATGCCCTCCAAGGCAACTACAGAAGATGGGATGTACCGGTCTCTCCCTAGTGAGGCAACAGGCCATCGCTGGTTTTAGCAGGGGTTGTTAGTAGCACTTGACAGAGCAGCTACAGACGTTTCCTAATTGGCAGCCCAGCTACAGGCCGTGGCTCTTAAATCAGAGGGGCTACAGGCCGTCTCCTTTGTCTCTGGGTGGCTACAGGCCGTCTCAGGTATTGTGCAGCTACAGGCAGTCTCAGATATAGCACGGCTATAGGCCGTCACTGGGGTGCTGTTTGGAACTGCTAGACCAGTTCCACCCACATCCTGTCAGTGGTCAGCTCGCCCGGGAGGTAGTGTACTTTGACTAAAGTGGTGGCAGAGGGTGAGTTCCGGGGAATAGGGGTGAGCGGCCTGGATGAACTTATGTCCGTATTGCCCGGGCGCATTCCGCGCACTATCTAGCACTCCGTGTTCTCTTCCTCGGGGTGTGGTGGCGACCTGAGCTGCCACAACAGGCATTTTAATTATAATTATAATTATTATTATTATTATTATTATCATTATCACTTTTTAGTAGAGTGATGGCAGCAGCAACTCTTGATGCTGTTTTTATTGTTGTCACAGATTTAACTGAAACGTGAACCCGGTGAAGTGCAAGCTGAAAGTGTCATTCTTCAGTCTACTCTCTTCTTTTCAGGGACAGAGAAGTTATGGGACGTTTGTATAACGGGGCAGTGGAGTCACCCCCTTATATTGCTGACCCCACTTTAAGGTGTCCCTCTCCACCACCTAATGAGGAAGAAATATGGAAAATCAATCCCTGTGAAAAGGCTGTAGAAAAAATCTTAACTTGACAAGAATGCTGTCCTTGGAGGTATCAGTGACATGAGAAGGAGACTGGCATGAACGAGGACTGCTGTGACATAGGAAATGGGTTATTAAGGATAATTTATGCAAAAAAAAAAAAAAAAATGCTGGATACAGGGGAGTGAGTGGGGCGCAGGACCCATATCTCCTTATCACCATTTTGAGGTGAGTGATATTATTTTTGAGTTACTGTTAGAGAGAGAGGGAGATTTTTCATTTATTAGCCCAAGAAAGTAACGCAACCGTAGGGAATTTTATGAGTTAAATAAATGAGTTATGTGGTAGATGAGGGCTCCCATCATCCACTCACTCAATGTAGAGGTGCCATATGATCTCTACACTGAGTGACAAGCCAAATGGTTTCCTGTACCCAGGAAACCATTTACTACACTGGGTGGTAACCATATAACCGGGGATTCCAGCAGGGTTAAGTATCCCCCAGATTACCCTATCCATAATCACTTAACTCGAGGCGTCCCATCGACATGTGACTACGTTGCAACATTATGAAAATGCCAGTCCCGTTGACGTACTGGTACTTCACGCAACTGCAAGGTGCATAATTTGCACAATTTTAAAAAATTTGCAGCTTGATTTTTGGTATGTAGGGTCACTTGACCTTCCCCTATCTGCCACCAGGCAGGGACACTCGGCGACCCCGCGTGACCTGCGCTCACCCTCGGCTCAGTCACTCACCTGTTAGCAGTGGCCCTGAGCAGACATGGCACATAGAGGTCTCTCGGAGGAGGAAATCCAAGCCGCACTGGATGCCTTCACAGGCGACAGTGATTCCCCACTGGACGATGAAGTTGTGGACAAAAATTATGTCCAACCAGTGCAGGTGGAAACCAGCAGCAGTGATGAGGAGGTCCCGGCCCCCAGGAAGCGGCGCTACGTGACTTATCGTGCTGCTAGAGAGGGCCAGCCTGCACAAAAAACAACGTGCAACATCCTCTCGGCAGCTCCTACGTGAAGTGGAGCCCGATTTCGAGGACGAGTACGGTGCCGTGGGACGTGCTGTCACGTGGTACGGCCGAGAGATTATCACCCATCGCGGCCCCGAGTGCACACTACGTCGTACAACCAGGTATGGGCCTAGTCTTTTGTTTGGGGAGGGTTGAAGTAGTGTGGAGGGAGTGGGGAGTGAAAAGGAAAGTGCAGGGGCGAGTATAGAAAGTGAGAGTGGCGGGAGTGAGTCATCGCTCTCCCGTGGTGGTGTGATCTGGCGGGGCGTATCACGTGGGGCAGTGAGGGTGCGTGATGAATCACGTGGGGTTGTGATGGAGGGGGAAGGTGGGGAGGAACCACTCCCCAGCATGTGTTATGCTCCCCAGTATTCCCAGTCTTCTTCCTCACAGCCCCCTAATGTTCCACAAGGTCAAAAGGGTGAGGGAAAGGGAAAGGGTAATGGCTGAGGGAAGAGGAGTGCGAGTGGCAAAGCACTCCTCACTCCTCCCCAACTTCCCCCACCAGTATCTCCTCCCTACCCAGATGAAGGCAACGATGGGGACGAGGGATTTGTGTCATGGAATTGGGAAAATGGGAGTGATTTTTCTCCCATCATTCACCCCTTCACTGAGCAGGGGCACGCTGGCTGCCCTGCTCCAGGAATTCATCCTAATTCCACCAGGCTGGATTTTTTCTACCTTTTTTTCAGTGAGGGTTTTGTGGAGGAAGTAGTGGACCAAACAAACCCTTTTGCTAGCAGCCAGCACCGTGATAGTGAAAGACTGGGCACAAGGTGCAGGCATTCTATCAAATATGATTACCCAATCTCCCTTGCAGAAATGTTTTTATTTTTTGCCCTGGTACTTTTGATGGGTATTGTACGAAAAACAGAATTCCGGCATACTGGACAAGGGACCCTATCATGCTGACACCAATATTTGGCCAAATCATGAGCCGTAATCGCTTTCAGCAAATTCTAAGTCACCTCCACTTTTACGATGCTGATGATCCTGCAAATGCAAATGACACAGATAAGATGAGGCGAATTAGGTTGGTTTTTGATCACCTGAGGCAAACATTCCGTTCCTCATTTTATCCCTATAGAGACCTCGTCATAGACGAGAGTCTTGTGTTGTGGAGAGGCAATATTTCATTTCGGCAGTACATACCCAGCAAAAGGGTTCAAGATGTTTGTTATGTGTGACTGTAGGACTGGTAATGTGCAAGACATAGTCTTGTACACCGGTGCACAGACAGACATGATAGATGATCGGAGTATTGGACTGTCTGGAGCAGTGGTAAAGACAATGACAGAAGACTACCTTCATCGTGGTCACGTCCTTTACCTGGACAACTGGTACACTAGCCCTCTTCTCATTCGTTATCTACACAGGCATGACACGGGAATCTGTGGTACCGTCAAGGTGAACCGACATCACATGGTCAAGGTGGGGTGGAAACTTGATAGAAATGAGGTTGTCTTCTTCCAGGCAAACAATATACTAGCAACAGTGTGGAACCACAATAGGGAAGTCAGCCTCTTGTCCACGGTTCACCTCTCCTTGATGCACCGTAGAGAGTCCATGGATTACCGGGGCGAGAACAGGCGCCACATATGGAAACCTGAGTGTGTCCTCGATTACAACATCTACATGCGCTGGTGGGCCAGTCAGACTCCATGATATCCATTGTTGAGTGTTCCAGGACCACGATGAAATGGTACAAGAAGCTCTTCTTTCACTTGCTAGATATAACTGCCCTGAATTTGCCACCACCTGCACGCCATGACAAAGAGCTCAGAAAACCTTTGAAGGGTTTGTGAGGGAGTTTACATGTGAGATTTTTGTCCAGTATGCGATTGAAAGGCCCCCAACACCGCACAAACACTGCCTCTACCACCCAAACTCCCCTGAGAATATCCGCCTGCCATTTCCCCACTCCTATACCTCCCCAGCCAAATACACCTAGGCCCCAATGCAGGTGTCATGTGTGTAGCAATTCCCGGATGAGACCCACCACTCAGAGAAAAGACACCCGCTACCAGTATTTTGAGTGTGACGTGGGTCTCTGCATTCACCCTTGTTTCAGTATCAAACCTTGATGCACTTCTGATACGGTGTGAATGCGATATGATGCTGATACTCAGAAATAAATGTGACAAACAGACGTTCAGTGTAATTATAAGGCCCGTAGATCTGTAAATAATAGTATGGAAGTGGGAACGGGTGTATTATAAGTGGAAAAATCTGTAAGGGCACAAATTTTTTCTAAGTGGAAACCTTCCCAGCAAGTGTATGTAGATGCGCTTTTCTGACGCTCAGTGGAATAAATATGGCCCGTAAGTATGTAAATATTAGTATGAAAAATGCAAACGGGTGTAATATAAGTTGAAAGTTCTATAAGTGCTGAAATTTATTCTAAATCAAAATATTCCTAGCAAGTGCATATAGCTGCGATTTCCTGACGCTCAGTGGAATAAATAAGGCCCATAAATATGTAAATAGGAGTAGACAAGTGGAAACAGGAGTAATATAAGTGGAAAATTAGTATGTATGTGTATGAATATCATCTTAGTCAAAGCATTCATTGCGACGGTATTTTGGTGCGATATTCTGACGCTCAGTTGAATAAATAAGACTCGTAAATATATATATAGTGCAGTATAGGGTGGAAACGGGTGTAATGTAAGTGGGGAAGTATATTGGGAGTGAAGAAATAAAGTAGAAGTTGAAACACGAGTGGCAGAGAATGTGCTTAGTATGTGAATATGCGCTAGCATTTCGCTAAATGCCCTCGTAAGGAATGTAAATAATTGAAAACATTTACTGTAGTGAAGGAAATGTTCAGGTAAAGAAAACAATACTATGAAAGTGATAAAACAATATGGTATGTTGAGTTACGAGTCATAGCAAGTGCGTTGAGTAAGCAGATGGGCGCTATAGTTATCCTACATGTCACTGTAATGAATGAAAACAGCTGAAAACATTTACATACAGTACAAAATGGTAAAATGGCATTGAAACAGTATTATACAAATAGAAAAAATGATATATTGACTGAAACAAGGAATGTAGCACATTACGTGTTACCAGTCTGACCAAACTCGCTATGCACGCATGAAGGTACAATGCTTATTTTTCATATATATGTCATTGAAAACCATTATCTTGTTATTGTTACTGTTTATTAGTTCAAATTCAATAAATGTAGGGGTGTTCTTTGTGGTTTCTCCCAAAATTGCATACCATAGAAAACGTGAGCGCCTAACACATCAGTGACCGAATACGATACCTGGCGCAGGGGACCTCACAAGTTCCTACCACTTATGGACCACGGTAAGCCCTTTCTTGGTGATTTTCATTTGTTTCTCAACAAAAGTGGAAGTTTTAGCAAAAAAAAAAATTTCCAAAATATCATGGGATTGGGGGGTTTCGGAGGAGCGAAATAGCTCGGGACATGACGGGTTAATTATGGCAATCATTTCAGAGAGCCTCGGAGGGCCCAATACCTGCTCAGGGTCCCAACCAAATGGGCAGACTCGCATGGCCATGTGGAATGTGAGAGGTGTGAATGAGGAGAGCAAGAGGGTGGAAGTGGTGAATGTGCTTAACCCTTTAACTGCGGGCATTGTTTTGCCCCGACTGGCCTCTCCCGCGCGAGTTGCAGCCAAAATGTAAACAAACTTTAAACCTTTATAACTCTACACAGAATAAATCTAGAGTGAAAAATAAGGTACCATTAGAAAGTACTAATCTTCGGTTTTGCATTGATGTAGGTTTCATGATTTCGTTGACTATCACTGGATGGGCAGTGCCGTTAGAAGTGAGCGATCTAAAATCACTGTTTTTCGCTCACACACCATTACCTTCACTCACACACTATTACCAAATGCCAACCTCATTCTGATAATAATACTATAAACATATATGAACACTGCACTTACGATAAACACCCATTCTGTGTTCACTGAGGCAGGTAAAAGGTACTGTAATTGCCCGCACTTCACTGCCACATCAGCGGTGTTGTAATCATTATTTTTCGCTCACACACCATTACCAAATGCCAACCTCATTCTGTAATAATACTATAAACATATATGAACACTGCACATACGATAAACATCCACTCTGTGTTCACTGAGGTAGGTAAAAGGCACTATAATTGCCCGCACTTCAATGCCACATCAGCAGTGTTGTAATCACTATTTTTCGCTCACACACCATTACCAAATGCCAACCTCATTCTGATAATAATACTATAAACATATATGAACACTGAGGCAGATAAAAGGCACTGTAATTGCCCGCACTTCACTGCCACATCAGTGATGTTGTCACTCACACAGCTGGACAGATACTGATGTGTGTTGGTCAGGGGTGGGGTGGGGGGCCAGGGGGGTGGGAGGTGGGGGCCCGGGGGGTGGGATGAGGGAGGTGGAGGTCGGCTGGAGTGAAAGAACTTAATAGCTACTCTCCCTTGAAACAATTGGCGCACGGAAAAAATGCAGGGTATTCAAAATATTCACAAACATTCGAGAATGACACCCACGGTTTGGTCCAGCTTTTGCAATGTCATTCTGGAATGACACCCACGGTTAAAGGGTTAAAACTCCTACACGAAGGCCTGGTGTAGAGGCATACGGTTATTTTGTGTTCTTCCAGTCAGTTAGACCGTTGTTACAGAGCGGAATTATTCCCTAGTGATTTGCGCCTTCTCCCCTCATTCTAGCTGTACAGAGACTCATCTTACTCATCAGAACCAGTGATGTTCTAAGTCAATTCTTAAAGTCGCTCGAGGGTAACTTGACCAGTCTAAACTCAAAAGAGTGCTTTCATGTCGGCTCCTGTTTGTTTTACGGGGGGTAAAACATTCGCTGGCATCTCGTGGCTCGTTACCTTCTCTGAAGAGGTTACTCATCAGGGGTCGCTCCCCTCACTCACCAGGATTTCATAATCCTCTTATCTTATGTCGGTACTTAATCTCAAGTGAAAGTCAGGAGATAACTTGCGGTTAAGTGTTGTCATCTTCTCTCACATTTTTCCTTGATTAGTTTAACGTAAATTTTACAATGGCTGCAGAATTTGATCCGACAAAGTTTGTCAGCAATCCCTCGGTAGAGGAGCTTAAGACCTCTAGAGCAACTAAAGACCAACTTAAGTACATAGCTAAAGAATTTGGACTCTCATTCGCTAGCGATATCCTTAAGGAAGAGCTTATGGCACTGATTCTAGCCCATCTTCGGGATTTACCTCGCAGTGATACTAGTGAAGAAAACAAAGGCCAGGATCCAATGCTTCTTTTAGAAATAGAAAAAGTTAAATTGGAGGCTTTGCAGATAAAACTAGCATATGAAAAAGAAGAAAAAGAAAGAGAAAGAGCATACAAAAAAGAAAGGGAAGAGAAAGAAAGAGAAGAAAATGAAAGGGAACGAAAACACCGATTAGCAATGCTACAGAGACAGTCGACTAATCCACCCCAAAACAAGGTCAGACTCACTAAATACTTGTCTCTCTTGCCTCAGTTCTCTGACAAAGACCCAGAAACTTTTTTCAAGGAATTCGAGTCCTCTGCTGAGCACTTTGAAGTTGCTACAGAGGATTGGACATGGCTCTTAAAGCCAAAACTATCTGAAAAGGCCTTAACTATCCTAGCGGGACTAGAGAACACAGATTATGATTCGGTAAAAAAGGGGATTCTAGCCGCATATTGCATCACCACTGAAGGGTACAGACAGACTTTTCGGAACTTAAACAAGTCTCTGCACCAGACTTATCTGGAGTTCGCATCAGACAAGCTCAGATCGCTGAAACAGTGGCTCAGATCAGCCGCAGTTACTACCTTTGATCAACTTGTGAACTTAATAGCTTTAGAGGAGTTTAAAAGGAAAGTTCCCTATTCTGTAGTCTTGCACATCATCAGCAGAGACGAAACTGACTTGCTTAAAGCTGCTCAGATTGCAGATGTATTTTCACTAGTGCACCGTCAGGGTCCTTCAGGGGAGCAGAAACTAGAGAACAATGTGAAATCCGGTGCAGGTGAAAAAGGGTATGGTTAGCCAGTTGATAGTGATGCCAAGTCAACTCTGTTCTGTTTTTTTTTGTAAAAAGCCTGGCCATCTCATAAGGAATTGTACAAATCCCAAATGCATGGTAGCAAAGGCCTTCTCAAAACCTGTAGCTTCCTTTAACACTGTAAAAGAATCTACCTCCACTGACCTTTTTACAACTTTTATTTCCCAAGGGTCAGTTTCATTTGCTACAAGGAGGCATCCTGTTAGAATTATAAGAGACACTGCCGGAGGACAATCCCGAATCTTAAAATCAGCAGTCCCCGGTATTGAGCACTGCTACACTGGTGAAAAGGTTTACTTGAAAGATTTTCGTGATCCCTTCCCTATTCCTCTTGCTCGGGTATACCTTGATAGTCCTCTTGTTAAGGGACAGGTACTTGTAGGTGTTAGTAGTGATCAGTCCTTACCAGTGCCTGATGCTGAGTTTTTGTTGGCTAATGATTTGGCAGGTGGTTCGGTGTTCCCTCCACTCATAATTAGTGACTTCCCTTTGCAGTATAATCCCACGGGAGACCTTGAAAGGGAGCAACCTAATCTGTTCCCTGTTTGTGCTGTAACACGCGCTCAAGCCAAACTAAATGAACAGTCCCCTCCTCAACCACTGCCACCTAATAATAGTCCACACTCTTCAGGGAATCTCGGTCCACTATTCACAAATGAAGTTCTCTTTGAAGCTCAGAAAGATGACTCGACCATATCAAAACTTCACTCTAGAGTCATTCCAAAAGACCAGATCACTCACTACCCTTCATATTACCTTCAAGATCAAATTCTTATGAGAGTATTTAAACCATCCAAATTACCAGACGAAGCGACTTGGGCTGAAGTTCACCAAATACTTTTACCCATTATATTAAGAAGGCCAGTAATGGAGATCGCTCATGAAAGTTTTGCCGGACATTTAGGTATCACTAAGACCTGTGAGAGAATTTTGTCTGAGTTTTATTGGCCAGGAATGAGGAAAGATGTTGCCTCTTATGTTAACACTTGTCATACTTGTCAGGTTGTGGGGAAACCAAACCAAGCCATC
This sequence comes from Coenobita brevimanus, assembly GCF_032717465.1. Classification (NCBI taxonomy): domain Eukaryota; kingdom Metazoa; phylum Arthropoda; class Malacostraca; order Decapoda; family Coenobitidae; genus Coenobita; species Coenobita brevimanus. The sequence goes on along the minus strand of NC_136997.1, from coordinate 39,621,851 downwards.
CCACCTTACCCATTACAACCTATTCAAGTACCCTCAGAACCCTTCCAGAAAATTGTAATCGATGTTGTAGGACCACTACCAAGAACAAAAGGGAAATCAGTACATCTTGACAATCCTTGATCCAACTACTAGGTACCCTGAGGCCTTTCCTCTTAAGAATATCACTTCAAAAACCATTGTGTCTAAACTCACCCACTTATTTACCACCTTTGGAATACCGCAGGAAATTCAGAGTGATAGAGGCACAAATTTCACTAGTGATCTCTTTAAAACGGTGCTATCAGAACTCGGTATCACTCAGACTCTATCAACTGCTTACCACCCACAATCACAAGGAGCTTTAGAAAGATGTCATCAAACTCTTAAATCACTCTTACGTAAGTTTTGCTATGAACAGGACCAGGAATGGGATGAGGCCTTACCATTTATGTTGTTTGTGATCAGAGAAACGCCCAATGAGTCCCTAGGTATTTCTCCCTTTGAGCTCTTGTTTGGGAGGAAAGTGAGAGGACCTCTAAGAGTAGTCAAGGACAAACTACTTAATTCTACCTCCCATAAGCTTGTCTCGGTTACTAGATACCTTGATGACCTGAAAGCAACCCTCACAAAAGTCCGTACCTTTGCCCAGAACAATCTTAAGCAAACTCAACAGGTCATGAAGACAAACTTTGATAAAAAGGGTCAAGTAAGAGCATTTCATGAAGGTGATCAGGTCCTAGCCTTCATTCCCATACCTGGTTCACCATTGCAAGCGAAGTACCATGGTCCTTATACTATCTTAAAGAAAGTGAGTGATACAAATTACATCATAGACACCCCTGATCGTCGCAAGTCCACTCAGTCAATTCATGTTAACTTACTAAAGTCTTATAAAAGACAAGCTCCTGCACCAGATTATAAGGATAACAATGTAACTTCTTGCTGTATGTTCACTACTACAGACCCTACAGACTTAAACATTCAACCTACAGACAAAGGAAATAACTCCTACATCCTAAAACACCTGGATGAGTACTTGTCACACCTCTCCCCCTCACAAGCCCATGACATCACCTCAATCATTCAACGAGATTTGGAGGTTTTTGGTGACCATCCTCAGCAGTGCACCCTTTTATCTCATGATGTAGAGTTACTCCCAGGAACTTCTCCTCTCCGCCAGGCTCTTTACCGTCTCCATCCGCAGAAACGTGAGCAGATGAGGAAGGAGGTAGATTATCTACTCGAACAGGGGTTGGCCGTTCCCAGCTGCTCCCCGTGGGCGTCACCATGTCTACTTGTTCCCAAAGAGGGTGGACAACTACGCTTCTGCACCAACTATCGCAGAGTGAACTCTGTGACAGTGCCGGATGCCTACCCCTTGCCACGAGTGGATGATCTCATGGATGAGCTGGGAGCAACACCTCCACCAGATTAAGGAACTGCTCCACAGACTGCGGGAGGCGAGACTTACAGTTAAGCTGGAGAAGTCTACGTTTGGTGGTGCTACAGTGACCTACTTGGGACACCAGGTGGGCCATGGTTGCGTACGACCGAAAATCGCCAATGTAGCAGCAGTCCTGCAGTACCCACGGCCCACTAACAAAAGGGAGATATGGCGCTTCCTTGGAATGGCGGGCTTCTACAGACGTTTCTGCCCCAACTTTGCAAGGACTGCTGCCCCATTAACGAGACTTACTGGTGGGAGCGTGAGGTATGAATGGACGCAGGACTGCCAAAGCTCCTTTGACCAACTCAAGAATCTGCTGGCCCAGGGTCTGGTCTTACGAGCCCCAGACTTCTCAAAGCCATTCGCCTTGCAAACTGATGCCAGTGACATCGCATCAGGTGCAGTCTTGCTGCAGGAAAACAACGACATTCTACATCCGGTGGCCTACCATTCTGTAAAGTTCGACAAACATCAAAAGAACAACAGCACCATAGAAAAGGAGCTATATGCCATCGTAAACGCCATCAGGAAGTTTGAGTGTTACCTGCAGGCCGGACACCAACCACTGCAGGTATATACTGACCATAATCCTTTGGCGTTCCTACAACGCAACAAGTTCACAAACCAGAGACTTCTTAGATGGTCCCTATTTCTACAGCCTTATAATGTGACCATTACACACATCAAAGGATCCCATAACTGCATTGCTGACGCCCTCTCTCGCATCTGACTGTCGGAATCTTCAACGAGGGCCTCATCTTCTCTCCGACTCCACCCAGTTACGTCGTCTTAAGGAGGGAGGTATCATGGCCCTTGCCTCATTCACCACTTCTCGGGAAATCATCGACGATCGAGGCTCCAACACAGTCGAACACAGGTGCCAATGATCCGAGCCTCCCTTTCTGACTGAGTTAGACGAGGTGTTGTGGGACCTTCTCATTCACTCTAGAGTCAGTCTCAACCACTTTTTTGCATGGTCGCGGAGAGTGTGGACATGTTTTCTAGCTCTCCTCCAGCATAGGGCTGCCTCACCGGCATTAGCTTTTGTTTTTTTCCGCCTTTAGGGTGTTTTTAAATAAAGTTAGGCTAGATAGTACTCATTTTCCTCCCCTCCCTGTTAGAGACACAATAGGTGTTTGTGTCTTTTTCTGAGTTTACCTTTGCTTATCGCCCACAGAGGGTCCCCCCCACTGATCGCTCTGGGGCGTGAATTGACACGGTCGGGCCTCTCTGGAGGGGTTTGAGAGGGCAACCTTAAACATAGGTGTTTGGTCCCAGGTTGATTGTCCCTTGGTCGTTTTCTCTCCTCCTTCCCACTTCCCCCGTTAGGGGGGAGTGGTACTATGTCGGACGCCCCTACTGCCTCCCCCCCCTTCAGGGGGGAAGGCGGTTCTGACAGACCCACGACTGAACCACAGACTGACAGCCTCCAGACAGACCGGCCCCAGACTCGAACCACCCTTGACATTCCTGTACATAATGCCCAGTTTGTGACTCTCCATGCTCTCGGTTCCACTTCCTTGAGCAGTATCAATCCTTTCATCATCAAGAAAGTGATTGATTACTGTGCTGGGGAGATGGAACAAGTAAAAAAACTTGGTAATGGAGACCTTCTTATCAAAACTGTAAACACTTCCCAGGTTAAAGACTTAATGAAACTGCATAAGTTCCACGAATATGATGTCGAGCCGAGGATCCCGTATTCCATGAATTCCTGCAAAGGTGTTATCACCTGCAGGGATCTCATGGTTATGGATGAGGACGAGATCATACGGGAACTTGCTCAGCAGGACGTAATCGGTGCCCGTTTTATTACTAGATATTCCGAAGGCGTGAGGACGAAGACTGCTACTATTGTCTTGACTTTTGGCAAAGTTTCACTCCCAGACCATGTCAAAATTGGCTACGAAATTGTTAACGTAAGGCCTTATATCCCCAATCCACTTCGTTGCTTAAGGTGTCAATTATATGGGCACAGTGACAAGACTTGTCGGGCTTCCCAGTCAGTGTGTGGCGAATGTGCAACACAGGGACATGATGCTGAACACTGCACATCGGAGACGGTACGTTGTTTTCATTGCAATGGCGCACACTCCACTTCCTCTAGGGATTGTCCCAAGTGGAAGGAGGAAAAGGAGGTCTGCGCAGTGAAAGCAACTGAGGGCATTTCCTACTACGAAGCTAGGAAAAAGGTGAAGGAGTTGCATGCAACTCCCACGCCGAATAGGTCCTATGCTTCGGCGGTAATGTCCCGTCCCGTGATGTGCTCTGTTGAAACACAGACTGACCCTGAACCTGTTCCTCTTGCCTCACACTCTACCTCTCCACGGTCGCCTTACGAGTCCCAGCTCGTTTCGACCTATTGCGCTAACAGACTGTCTATGTAAGGTCTTTGAACATATGGTTAATAAAAGGTTACTTTTTGTTTTAGAGTCGAAGGGTGTGTTAAATGATCAACAGAGTGGATTCCGTAAATACAGGTCCACTCTGGATCATTTAGTGCACCTGGAGCATTGCATAGCCGAGGCTTTTGCCAATCGCTAATTCATGATAGGAATTTTTCTGGATATTCATAAGGCTTATGATATGACCTGGCGAAACGGAATACTACGTAAACTCTACGCTTATGGTTTGAGAGGTAATTTGCCTATTTTCCTTCAGAACTTCCTTACTGACAGAATGTTTTCTGTCAGGTTACCCTGTAACGTAACTTCGGACATATTTGTCCAAGAGAACGGGGTACCACAAGGAAGTGTGCTTATCCCTACTTTGTTCAGTGTTGCCATTAATGACATTCTGTCGTCCGCTTCCGTCCCCAGGACGATTAGATACTCACTCTATGCTGATGATTGTGCAGTGTGGCACTCTTCCCGCAATGCACAATCCTCGGCACAGCAGATTCAACTGGCACTTGAATCAACGCTTATGGTGGAGAAAGCGAGGATCATAGTTGGCTGAGCTGCTTACCTGGGCAAAATGGTCGGCAACAGTATTGGCAATGTCCACGGGATCGTCAATTACATTCCCGGCCACCTCAAGTGTGGTGATCGGTGACCAGGTGTACATGTTGTTTAGTACATTTATGGTGGACCAGACCTGACTTAGTGGGGTGGAGCGATTCACCGTGGACACAAAACTACGCCAGTTAGTCCGTTTTGCCGCTTTAATTGTCCTCCTTGCCTCAGCCTTAGCTGCTTTGTAGGCAATAAAGTTTGATTCTGTTGGCTGTTTCTCAAAAATCCTGTATCTCCTATTGCGCTTTGTGAGTGCGTGTCGGCAATCTGGTGTCCACCACGAAACTCTACGCTTGTTTGGAATTGTAGATGTCTTGGGAATAGCAGCCTCAGCTGCGTGTATAATGGAAGTCTGTAGGTGTGAAACTTTCTCGTCAATGTTATCTCCCGATATATCTAGATTGGCGACCCGTGAGTAGTACCCCCAATCTGCTTTCTTAAAGTTAAATTTAGGTGGTGGAGGAGGCCGAGAATCGTCGCGTGCATAAGAAATACAGATTGGAAAATGATCGCTACCCATCGAGTCGTCATATGGGTCCCAAGAGATGTTAGTGTGTATATCGGGAGATGACAAGGACAGATCTATACATGACATGTTACCAGTGCGGTCATCTACACGAGTCGCTCTACCATTGTTTAGAAGACAGAGGTTTGACTGCAGTATGAGGTCGGCTACTTGCTCCCCCCTGCCATCACTCCTCAAGCTTCCCCATTGACAGTGATGGGCGTTAAAATAGCCTAAAATTAATTTATGACCCGGAAGTTGATGGGTTAGTGAAGTGAAAGCATCACCATCAATGGGACCACGGGGAGGACAGTAGATAGAACAAATAGACAGATACGTGTTATTAAATTTTACTCTGCATGCGACAGCTTCCAGAGTAGAACTTAGAATCACTTCCGTTTGTGGGTGTGATTTGTGGGTGTATATGGCAACTCCGTGACCATCATATCTTCTATATGAATGGTAGTGTTTGAACTGTGGAGGATCTGGGTGATCCACCAAGCGCGTCTCCTGTAAACAAACAACGTCTGGCCTGTGTATAGATAGCAAAATTGCTATATTGTGGAATTTATTCCCAAGAGTCCTACAATTCCATTGTAACACAGTGAATGTGGCGGTTTAAGATTTACGAGAGGGGCCAGTGTGCTTAGCTTTTTTATACCTCCCGCCGCCAGGCGAGTGGCTACCGGGGAACCTATCCCGATGCTTAGTAATGGAAACCTCCATACGTTGATCATCAATAACTAGGCTCCCAGAGCTCCCCGAGGAAGAACTAAACTTTTTCTCCCTCGCTGGACCAGGAGCAGGAAGGACATGAAGACGTGGCTGTTTTGAAAGGGTGGTCATATTACTCTTACTAGAGTTGTCAGACTTCTGTTTAGGCTTTACTGACTGAGAGGCAGCAGCAGCCTGAGAGTAGGAAGTTGCAGTGGGGATGTCAGTTTGAGAGGTGGATTGGACAAGAGGCTGAAATGGAGAGGTAGAGTGTGAGGCAAGAGGAACAGGTTCAGGGTCAGTCTGTGTTTCAACAGAGCACATCACGGGACGGGACATTACCGCCGAAGCATAGGACCTATTCGGCGTGGGAGTTGCATGCAACTCCTTCACCTTTTTCCTAGCTTCGTAGTAGGAAATGCCCTCAGTTGCTTTCACTGCGCAGACCTCCTTTTCCTCCTTCCACTTGGGACAATCCCTAGAGGGAGTGGAGTGTGCGCCCTTGCAATGAAAACAACGTACCGTCTCCGATGTGCAGTGTTCAGCATCATGTCCCTGTGTTGCACATTCGCCACACACTGACTGGGAAGCCCGACAAGTCTTGTCACTGTGCCCATATAATTGACACCTTAAGCAACGAAGTGGATTGGGGATATAAGGCCTTACGTTAACAATTTCGTAGCCAATTTTGACATGGTCTGGGAGTGAAACTTTGCCAAAAGTCAAGACAATAGTAGCAGTCTTCGTCCTCACGCCTTCGGAATATCTAGTAATAAAACGGGCACCGATTACGTCCTGCTGAGCAAGTTCCCGTATGATCTCGTCCTCATCCATAACCATGAGATCCCTGCAGGTGATAACACCTTTGCAGGAATTCATGGAATACGGGATCCTCGGCTCAACATCATATTCGTGGAACTTATGCAGTTTCATTAAGTCTTTAACCTGGGAAGTGTTTACAGTTTTGATAAGAAGGTCTCCATTACCAAGTTTTTTTACTTGTTCCATCTCCCCAGCACAGTAATCAATCACTTTCTTGATGATGAAAGGATTGATACTGCTCAAGGAAGTGGAACCGAGAGCATGGAGAGTCACAAACTGGGCATTATGTACAGGAATGTCAAGGGTGGTTCAAGTCTGGGGCCGGTCTGTCTGGAGGCTGTCAGTCTGTGGTTCAGTCGTGGGTCTGTCAGGACCGCCTTCCCCCCTGAAGGGGGGGGAGGCAGTAGGGGCGTCCGACATAGTACCACTCCCCCCTAACGGGGGAAGTGGGAAGGAGGAGAGAAAACAACCAAGGGACAATCAACCTGGGACCAAACACCTATGTTTAAGGTTGCCCTCTCAAACCCCTCCAGAGAGGCCCGACCGTGTCAATTCACGCCCCAGAGCGATCAGTGGGGGGGACCCTCCGTGGGCGATAAGCAAAGGTAAACTCAGAAAAAGACACAAACACCTATTGTGTCTCTAACAGGGAGGGGAGGAAAATGAGTACTATCTAGCCTAACTTTATTTAAAAACCCCCTAAAGGCTGAAAAAAACAAAAGCTAATGCCGGTGAGGCAGCCCTATGCTGGAGGAGAGCTAGAAAACATGTCCACACTCTCCGCGACCATGCAAAAAAGTGGTTGAGACTGACTCTAGAGTGAATGAGAAGGTCCCACAACACCTCGTCTAACTCAGTCAGAAAGGGAGGCTCAGATCATTGGCACCTGTGTTCGACTGTGTTGGAGCCTCGATCGTCGATGATTTCCCGAGAAGTGGTGAATGAGGCGAGGGCCATGATACCTCCCTCCTTAAGACGACGTAACTGGGTGGAGTCGGAGAGAAGATGAGGCCCTCGTTGAAGATTCCGACAGTCAGATGCGAGAGAGGGCGTCAGCAATGCAGTTATGGGATCCTTTGATGTGTGTAATGGTCACATTATAAGGCTGTAGAAATAGGGACCATCTAAGAAGTCTCTGGTTTGTGAACTTGTTGCGTTGTAGGAACGCCAAAGGATTATGGTCGGTATATACCTGCAGTGGTTGGTGTCCGGCCTGCAGGTAACACTCAAACTTCCTGATGGCGTTTACGATGGCATATAGCTCCTTTTCTATGGTGCTGTTGTTCTTTTGATGTTTGTCGAACTTTACAGAATGGTAGGCCACCGGATGTAGAATGTCGTTGTTTTCCTGCAGCAAGACTGCACCTGATGCGATGTCACTGGCATCAGTTTGCAAGGCGAATGGCTTTGAGAAGTCTGGGGCTCGTAAGACCAGACCCTGGGCCAGCAGATTCTTGAGTTGGTCAAAGGAGCTTTGGCAGTCCTGCGTCCATTCATACCTCACGCTCCCACCAGTAAGTCTCGTTAATGGGGCAGCAGTCCTTGCAAAGTTGGGGCAGAAACGTCTGTAGAAGCCCGCCATTCCAAGGAAGCGCCATATCTCCCTTTTGTTAGTGGGCCGTGGGTACTGCAGGACTGCTGGTACATTGGCGATTTTCGGTCGTACGCAACCATGGCCCACCTGGTGTCCCAAGTAGGTCACTGTAGCACCACCAAACGTAGACTTTTCCAGCTTAACTGTAAGTGTCGCCTCCCGCAGTCTGTGGAGCAGTTCCTTAATCTGGTGGAGGTGTTGCTCCCAGCTCATCCATGAGATCATCCACACGTGGCAAGAGGTAGGCATCCGGCACTGTCACAGAGTTCACTCTGCGATAGTTGGTGCAGAAGCGTAGTTGTCCACCCTCTTTGGGAACAAGTAGACATGGTGACGCCCACGGGGAGCAGCTGGGAATGGCCAACCCCTGTTCGAGTAGATAATCTACCTCCTTCCTCATCTGCTCACGTTTCTGCGGATGGAGACGGTAAAGAGCCTGGCGGAGAGGAGAAGTTCCTGGGAGTAACTCTACATCATGAGATAAAAGGGTGCACTGCTGAGGATGGTCACCAAAAACCTCCAAATCTCGTTGAATGATTGAGGTGATGTCATGGGCTTGTGAGGGGGAGAGGTGTGACAAGTACTCATCCAGGTGTTTTAGGATGTAGGAGTTATTTCCTTTGTCTGTAGGTTGAATGTTTAAGTCTGTAGGGTCTGTAGTAGTGAACATACAGCAAGAAGTTACATTGTTATCCTTATAATCTGGTGCAGGAGCTTGTCTTTTATAAGACTTTAGTAAGTTAACATGAATTGACTGAGTGGACTTGCGACGATCAGGGGTTGTCTATGATGTAATTTGTATCACTTTCACTTTCTTTAAGATAGTATAAGGACCATGGTACTTCGCTTGCAATGGTGAACCAGGTATGGGAATGAAGGCTAGGACCTGATCACCTTCATGAAATGCTCTTACTTGACCCTTTTTATCAAAGTTTGTCTTCATGACCTGTTGAGTTTGCTTAAGATTGTTCTGGGCAAAGGTACGGACTTTTGTGAGGGTTGCTTTCAGGTCATCAAGGTATCTAGTAACCGAGACAAGCTTATGGGAGGTAGAATTAAGTAGTTTGTCCTTGACTACTCTTAGAGGTCCTCTCACTTTCCTCCCAAACAAGAGCTCAAAGGGAGAAATACCTAGGGACTCATTGGGCGTTTCTCTGATCACAAACAACATAAATGGTAGGCCTCATCCCATTCCTGGTCCTGTTCATAGCAAAACTTACGTAAGAGTGATTTAAGAGTTTGATGACATCTTTCTAAAGCTCCTTGTGATTGTGGGTGGTAAGCAGTTGATAGAGTCTGAGTGATACCGAGTTCTGATAGCACCGTTTTAAAGAGATCACTAGTGAAATTTGTGCCTCTATCACTCTGAATTTCCTGCGGTATTCCAAAGGTGGTAAATAAGTGGGTGAGTTTAGACACAATGGTTTTTGAAGTGATATTCTTAAGAGGAAAGGCCTCAGGGTACCTAGTAGTTGGATCAAGGATTGTCAAGATGTACTGATTTCCCTTTTGTTCTTGGTAGTGGTCCTACAACATCGATTACAATTTTCTGGAAGGGTTCTGAGGGTACTTGAATAGGTTGTAATGGGTAAGGTGGGATGGCTTGGTTTGGTTTCCCCACAACCTGACAAGTATGACAAGTGTTAACATAAGAGGCAACATCTTTCCTCATTCCTGGCCAATAAAACTCAGACAAAATTCTCTCACAGGTCTTAGTGATACCTAAATGTCCGGCAAAACTTTCATGAGCGATCTCCATTACTGGCCTTCTTAATATAATGGGTAAAAGTATTTGGTGAACTTCAGCCCAAGTCGCTTCGTCTGGTAATTTGGATGGTTTAAATACTCTCATAAGAATTTGATCTTGAAGGTAATATGAAGGGTAGTGAGTGATCTGGTCTTTTGGAATGACTCTAGAGTGAAGTTTTGATATGGTCGAGTCATCTTTCTGAGCTTCAAAGAGAACTTCATTTGTGAATAGTGGACCGAGATTCCCTGAAGAGTGTGGACTATTATTAGGTGGCAGTGGTTGAGGAGGGGACTGTTCATTTAGTTTGGCTTGAGCGCGTGTTACAGCACAAACAGGGAACAGATTAGGTTGCTCCCTTTCAAGGTCTCCCGTGGGATTATACTGCAAAGGGGAGTCACTAATTATGAGTGGAGGGAACACCGAACCACCTGCCAAATCATTAGCCAACAAAAACTCAGCATCAGGCACTGGTAAGGACTGATCACTACTAACACCTACAAGTACCTGTCCCTTAACAAGAGGACTATCAAGGTATACCCGAGCAAGAGGAATAGGGAAGGGATCACGAAAATCTTTCAAGTAAACCTTTTCACCTGTGTAGCATTGCTCAATACCGGGGACTGCTGATTTTAAGATTCGGGATTGTCCTCCGGCAGTGTCTCTTATAATTCTAACAGGATGCCTCCTTGTAGCAAATGAAACTGACCCTTGGGACATAAAAGGTGTAAAAAGGTCCGTGGAGGTAGATTCTTTTACAGTGTTAAAGGAAGCTACAGGTTTTGAGAAGGCCTTTGCTACCATGCATTTGGGATTTGTACAATTCCTTATGAGATGGCCAGGCTTTTTACAAAAAAAAACAGAACAGAGTTGACTTGGCATCACTATCAACTGGCTTACCATACCCTTTTTCACCTGCACCGGATTTCACATTGTTCTCTAGTTTCTGCTCCCCTGAAGGACCCTGACGGTGCACTAGTGAAAATACATCTGCAATCTGAGCAGCTTTAAGCAAGTCAGTTTCGTCTCTGCTGATGATGTGCAAGACTACAGAATAGGGAACTTTCCTTTTAAACACCTCTAAAGCTATTAAGTTCACAAGTTGATCAAAGGTAGTAACTGCGGCTGATCTGAGCCACTTTTTCAGCGATCTGAGCTTGTCTGATGCGAACTCCAGATAAGTCTGGTGCAGAGACCTGTTTAAGTTCCGAAAAGTCTGTCTGTACCCTTCAGTGGTGATGCAATATGCGGCTAGAATCCCCTTTTTTACCGAATCATAATCTGTGTTCTCTAGTCCCGCTAGGATAGTTAAGGCCTTTTCAGATAGTTTTGGCTTTAAGAGACATGTCCAATCCTCTTTAGCAACTTCAAAGTGCTCAGCAGAGGACTCGAATTCCTTGAAAAAAGTTTCTGGGTCTTTGTCAGAGAACTGAGGCAAGAGAGACAAGTATTTAGTGAGTCTGACCTTGTTTTGGGGTGGATTAGTCGACTGTCTCTGTAGCATTGCTAATCGGTGTTTTCGTTCCCTTTCATTTTCTTCTCTTTCTTTCTCTTCCCTTTCTTTTTTGTATGCTCTTTCTCTTTCTTTTTCTTCTTTTTCATATGCTAGTTTTATCTGCAAAGCCTCCAATTTAACTTTTTCTATTTCTAAAAGAAGCATTGGATCCTGGCCTTTGTTTTCTTCACTAGTATCACTGCGAGGTAAATCCCGAAGATGGGCTAGAATCAGTGCCATAAGCTCTTCCTTAAGGATATCGCTAGCGAATGAGAGTCCAAATTCTTTAGCTATGTACTTAAGTTGGTCTTTAGTTGCTCTAGAGGTCTTAAGCTCCTCTACCGAGGGATTGCTGACAAACTTTGTCGGATCAAATTCTGCAGCCATTGTAAAATTTACGTTAAACTAATCAAGGAAAAATGTGAGAGAAGATGACAACACTTAACCGCAAGTTATCTCCTGACTTTCACTTGAGATTAAGTACCGACATAAGATAAGAGGATTATGAAATCCTGGTGAGTGAGGGGAGCGACCCCTGATGAGTAACCTCTTCAGAGAAGGTAACGAGCCACGAGATGCCAGCGAATGTTTTACCCCCCGTAAAACAAACAGGAGCCGACATGAAAGCACTCTTTTGAGTTTAGACTGGTCAAGTTACCCTCGAGCGACTTTAAGAATTGACTTAGAACATCACTGGTTCTGATGAGTAAGATGAGTCTCTGTACAGCTAGAATGAGGGGAGAAGGCGCAAATCACTAGGGAATAATTCCGCTCTGTAACAAAGCTCTAACTGACTGGAAGAACACAAAATAACCGTATGCCTCTCCACCAGGCCTTCGTGTAGGAGTTTTAACCCTTTAACCACGGGTGTCATTCCAGAATGACATTGCAAAAGCTGGACCAAACCGTGGGTGTCATTCTCGAATGTTTGTGAATATTTTGAATACCCTGCATTTTTTCCGTGCGCCAATTGTTTCAAGGGAGAGTAGCTATTAAGTTCTTTCACTCCAGCCGACCTCCACCTCCCTCATCCCACCCCCCGGGCCCCCACCTCCCACCCCCCTGGCCCCCCACCCCACCCCTGACCAACACACATCAGTATCTGTCCAGCTGTGTGAGTGACAACATCACTGATGTGGCAGTGAAGTGCGGGCAATTACAGTGCCTTTTATCTGCCTCAGTGTTCATATATGTTTATAGTATTATTATCAGAATGAGGTTGGCATTTGGTAATGGTGTGTGAGCGAAAAATAGTGATTACAACACTGCTGATGTGGCATTGAAATGCGGGCAATTATAGTGCCTTTTACCTGCCTCAGTGAACACAGAGTGGATGTTTATCGTATGTGCAGTGTTCATATATGTTTATAGTATTATTACAGAATGAGGTTGGCATTTGGTAATGGTGTGTGAGCGAAAAATAATGATTACAACACCGCTGATGTGGCAGTGAAGTGCGGGCAATTACAGTACCTTTTACCTGCCTCAGTGAACACAGAGTGGGTGTTTATCGTAAGTGCAGTGTTCATATATGTTTATAGTATTATTATCAGAATGAGGTTGGCATTTGGTAATAGTGTGTGAGTGAAGGTAATGGTGTGTGAGCGAAGGTAATGGTGTGTGAGCGAAAAATAGTGATTTTAGATCGCTCACTTCTAACGGCACTGCCCATCCAGTGATAGTCAACGAAATCATGAAACCTACATCAATGCAAAACCGAAGATTAGTACTTTCTAATGGTACCTTATTTTTCACTCTAGATTTATTCTGTGTAGAGTTATAAAGGTTTAAAGTTTGTTTACATTTTGGCTGCAATCTGCGCGGAGAGGCCAGTCGGGGCAAAACAATGCCCGCAGTTAAAGGGTTAAGCACATTCACCACTTCCACCCTCTTGCTCTCCTCATTCACACCTCTCACATTCCACATGGCCATGCGAGTCTGCCCATTTGGTTGGGACCCTGAGCAGGTATTGGGCCCTCCGAGGCTCTCTGAAATGATTGCCATAATTAACCCGTCATGTCCCGAGCTATTTCGCTCCTCCGAAACCCCCCAATCCCATGATATTTTGGAAATTTTTTTTTTTGCTAAAACTTCCACTTTTGTTGAGAAACAAATGAAAATCACCAAGAAAGGGCTTACCGTGGTCCATAAGTGGTAGAAACTTGTGAGGTCCCCTGCGCCAGGTATCGTATTCGGTCACTGATGTGTTAGGCGCTCACGTTTTCTATGGTATGTAATTTTGGGAGAAACCACAAAGAACACCCCCACATTTATTGAATTTGAACTAATAAACAGTAACAATAACAAGATAATGGTTTTCAATGACATATATATGAAAAATAAGCATTGTACCTTCATGCGTGCATAGTGAGTTTGGTCAGACTGGTAACACGCTATGTGCCACATTCCTTGTTTCAGTCAATATATCATTTTTTCTATTTGTATAATACTGTTTCAATGCCATTTTACCATTTTGTACTGTATGTAAATGTTTTCAGCTGTTTTCATTCATTACAGTGACATGTAGGATAACTATAGCGCACATCTGCTTACTGAGCGCACTTGCTATGACTCGTAACTCAACATACTATATTGTTTTATCACTTTCATAGTATTGTTTTCTTTACCTGAACATTTCCTTCACTACAGTAAATGTTTTCAATTATTTACATTCCTTACGAGGGCATTTAGCGAAATGCTAGCGCATATTCACATACTAAGCACATTCTCTGCCACTCGTGTTTCAACTTCTACTTTATTTCTTCACTCCCAATATACTTCCCCACTTACATTACACCCGTTTCCACCCTATACTGCACTATATATATATTTACGAGTCTTATTTATTCAACTGAGCGTCAGAATATCGCACCAAAATACCGTCGCAATGAATGCTTTGACTAAGATGATATTCATACACATACATACTAATTTTCCACTTATATTACTCCTGTTTCCACTTGTCTACTCCTATTTACATATTTATGGGCCTTATTTATTCCACTGAGCGTCAGGAAATCGCAGCTATATGCACTTGCTAGGAATATTTTGATTTAGAATAAATTTCAGCACTTATAGAACTTTCAACTTATATTACACCCGTTTGCATTTTTCATACTAATATTTACATACTTACGGGCCATACATAAAGGAGTGTTAGTGCCAACTTTAACATATGGATGTGAGACTATGGTGTGGCATGCAAATGAAAAGTCAAGAGTGAGAGCAGCGGAGATGGGACTGCTGAGGAATGTATGTGGAGTACAGAGGGTGGATAGGATAGAAATGATGTGATTCGTGAAACATGTGGAGTAAGGAAGTCTGTAGACACCAGAATCGAAGAGAGTGTACTGAGATAGTATGGTCATGTGGAGAGAGTGTATAACAATAGGGTATACTTGAGCATATTTGAAGGAGGGAGGAGGCGAGGTAGGCCAAGCAGAAGGTGGAGACATACGGTGAATGAGTGTGTGAGGAAGAGAGGTTTGGAAGTTGGTGAGGCTAGGTAACTGACATGAGGTCGACATGGCTGGATGAATGTTGTAAGAAGTGCATGAACAGGGATTTGGCACCCCTTTATAACGTGACAGCATCGGATTGACTCAGTCAGATACGTTTATGTAAAGCTACAGAACGTGATGAATGTTTTCGGCGTATCTAGAGCCAGGATTCCGGAGGCTTGAATGATGAGTGAATGGAAGCGTGGCCCAATGCTTTCGGCAAATTTGGGATGTCTGGACATTGCTACTCCTCACCCTGCCTAGAGTGGGAAATGGGATCCGGATGATGATGAATATATATATATATATATATATATATATATATATATATATATATATATATATATATATATATATATATATATATATATATATATATATATATATATATATATATATATATATATATATATATATACACATATATATATATATATATATATATATATATATATATATATATATATATATATATATATATATATATATATATATATATATATATATATATGTATATATATATATGTATATATATATATATATATATATATATATATATATATATATATATATATATATATATATATATATATATATATATATATATATATATATATATATATATATATATATATATCTCATCTCATTTCATCTCATCTCATCTCATCAGCCGTTTGAGTGTCCACTGCAGGACCGGCCTATCCCTACCGAAGTGGGGACGATACAGACAATGTATCTCTACCAAGTGGCTTTGGCTGTCTAGCAGAGATTGTATGTAGGGTGTGAAGTGCTTGTAAGTGTAATTGTAGTGTTGGAATGGCTTTGGATGTGTGTTCAGTCTGTGAACCAAGTGTAATCGGCTTGCACAAGCCGACTGGGTGCAAGCATACTTTATAGTATACGACACTGGTTCAAACACAGCACCCCTTGTGTCCGCCAATGCAGTACGTGGCGCGAAGAACGCTTCCAAAGTTTATTACCCTGGCGGGGCGCGAACCCTCGTTCTTCAGTGTACGAACACGCACACTTTATACTGTACCACAGAGTCTCTCTCTCTCTCTCTCTCTCTCTCTCTCTCTCTCTCTCTCTCTCTCTCTATATATATATATATATATATATATATATATATATATATATATATATATATATATATATATATATATATTTGAACTCTCACCAATTCCAGTCTCTCTCCATTCATTGTAATATCACACTGGGAGTCACCTTCTCTCTCAATAACCATCACTTTACTCTTTTCAACATTTGCTCTCAAGGCACAACATCAACAAAAGTCTACACTTGCCTACCAAGTTCTTATCCGGTATTTGCAAGCAGTACTGGATCATCAGCATACAGCAAATTTGAGATATTCCATCCATCACCATTCATTACCAACGCCATCCCTCTCTCCAATACTCGTGTTTTTACTTATCACCCCATCCATATATACCGTACTGTATATTGAACAACAATGGTGACATCACACAACCTTGTCGCACGCCAACACCGATCGTGAACCATTCACATAGATGTCCATTAACCCTTACACATGCATAGCTACCATCATAAAAACTCTTGACAGCACCTAGGAGTTTACCATCTACATCATACATGTGCAAATCTTTCCACGGTCCCTCTCTGTCTACTTTGTTGTATGCTTTTTCCAGATCCATGAATGCCATAAACTTCTCACAAGCCTTCTCTTCTATCTGTCTCACTGCAAATACTTGATCCACACATCGTCTGCTACTCCTAAAGCCACACTGTTCATCACTCACTAGGATTTCTGATCTCTCTCTTACTTTCTCTATATTAATTCTTCCATATACATGCCCTACTACACTCAATAAACTTATGCCACGGTAATTCTTGCGCTCACATCGCTCACCTTTATTTTCGTACATGGGTATAATCACAGCCTTTTTCCACACTGCAGGCACAGTTTCACTCATCCATGCCTTCTTACATATCTCCAACAAGCACTTCATTCCACTCTCTCCATTACACTTAAGCATCTCTGCATACACCTCATCAACCCCAACTGCTTTCCCATTTTTCAGGCGCTTCACAGCACTCTTCAGATGTGCGAGTGTCACGTCTCCTAGCATTGCATTCCTTCTCTGCACAACCCCAAAACCAATGATGTTTACAGTGGCTCTGCTTTCTTTATTCCCATTCATCAGGTTTTCAAAATATTTTTTCCATTTGGTCCATACTTCATCTCCATGGGTTAATAATCTACCACCTGCATCCTTCACACAATCACATTCCTTTCTGCTTTCACTTCTACATTTATGCACCGCTTTCCAGAATAACTTCCTATTTTCAGAGTAGTTTGCATCCATTTTTCTTCCCAGATCATCATTTACCGCCTTCTTTTTCCTCTTCACTAGTCTCTTTACATGCTTCTTGCTCTCAGTACACTCAGTTCTTATTTCAACTGAACCCCTATCCTGTAACCACTTTAGCCACTTCTTCCACTTTTCCTTCACTGCTCTCTTAACCTCCTCGTCCCACCATGCCGTACCCTTCTATTTTTTTTTTATATACTCTTGGCACACCACACACCACTTAACAGTCCTAACTAAGCAATCCCTATATGCATTCCACAGGCTATCCAGATCCATTTAATTCCAGTTCTCTTATTTTAACTCCGCCTCTACTTTGATCCTGTGATCATCGGCCGTTTCTTTGATCCTCAGCTCAACTTTGTCTTTCTCCCTGTCTGCTCCTCTCTCCTGATCCACCTCACTCCTCTCAGCTTGATCTTGCATACCACAATCATATGATCTGACAGACCTCCACATCGTCCTCTCAAGGCCCTCGTATTAGCAACCATTCCCATCATCGGCCTCTCTACGAGCACGTAATCAATTAGGGTTCTTTCAACAAAATCCCTGTTTCCTCTATACCATGTATATTTATGTGCATCTTTGTGTTTGAAATACGAGTTACAAATTCAGAACCTCTTCTCCTGACACATATCCTTTAGTCGCTTCCCGTTATAATTTTCTCCGGGTATTCCATAACAACCCATTATGTCATCCTCAGGACCAATGCCTACTCTTCCATTTATATCCCTCATTATGATAACCTTGTAGCTCCTGGGCATTGCTCCCACTGCTTCATCGGGCTCATACCAAAATCTGTCTTTCTCTCTCTCTCACTCCCGTCCTCACACGATGTGTATGCTACAATGACTGCCACTTTCACCTTTTCTCAAAATTGAACTTGATATACATAGACCTCGAGCTGATACATTTCTAGTCTCTCATTCCAATGTGCCACACCTCATTGATCAACAAAGCATCTCCTTCCTTACATCGTCCTCGCCCATTCATTCCTGATCTTACACATTTCACACCCTCCCAGTCCTAAACTTCGCACCCTTTCATCTTCATTTCACACAATGCCATCACAGCATGTAAGGATGTTTCAAAAGTCCCTCATTATTTTTAAAAATTTATTAAAACTGCAGCTACAAGAGGAACCAAATAACAATGTGGTTGCTGAGTCTACAATTCACGAGAATTTTGGTGGCATCAAACTTGGCTTCATAAATGTACTGGAAAGTCACTGGTACACTCATTGCTCGCCGACATTGGGCAACATTTCGGGAGCAACAAAGCACACGCATTCCTGCTCCGTTCTTCTAGTGTTGGGAGGTCTCGCGGCTGGTGGTGTACACATTGCTCTTAATGTAACCCTACAAAAAGAAGTCACATGATTTAAGATCCGGCAAGTGAGCAGCCCTTTTGACTACCCTTTCAAATGTATCCTTTATAAAATCAGTTGAACTAACGAAAGAAGAAAAAAAAAAAGAAAAACATAATTATGAAAAACAAAAATCGATGACCTCTTCAGTTTGATGTCCGTATTTATTTATTTTATTTTACTTCTTTTTTTACCTTCAGACTATTTCATTCAGGAGAGACTTTTCGAACTGGAGAGGTTAGAAATAGGCTTCATTAACCCCTTTCGTACTAGACGTCATTTTGGAACTGAATGAAAATTATCCGAATGCAGCAAAAATGAAATACAAGAACACCCTATTGGCTTTAAGCTGCTAATTTTGTGATGTATGGACATTGAGGGTTTTAAAATATTGAAGTCCTTAAGTTTGCTGTTCATTGTACAGTACTGTGTTCTAAATTTTATCTATCAGTCTAAAGCCAGACACTTTAATTCCGCAAGGGGTGTCCTCAGACAAATCACTTTTATGTCAACCTGTCTTCTGCCATCAGACTGCCTTTCCTCCAACTCACACTCCTCTCTGCCATATATCTCTCCATCCCTCATTCCATTTTCTCCTAGGTCTTCCTTTCCCTCTCCCACTTGTACTTAACTTACTCACACTGTTCAGGTCATTCTCTCATTCTCAAGCCACCTCAAAATTTTTTTCATTCACATAATTTTATGGCACAATATGACAACAGTTTGGCTACAGAATATCCACATACCGGTAGGTTTGTTTTGCTTTATATTTTATTCTGATGTAGCCATGTTTTAAAGTGACTTAAAAACCTAGACTTGTTACTCTGAAGTAGAAGCACGCCGACGTTGTGATTCTCTTTCAATTACACAGCTCTTCTTTTTCAGGTTTGGCATTGTCAGAGTGTGTTTTCTCAGTTTTCTTGAAAAATTTCTAGTTGATTTACTTTGAGTTTTGTCACCAATTTTATAATGCCAAACTCCCGAGAGATAACCATAAAACAACGTTTGATGTTTGGCAACTCGAGGGGCAATGTGTTAAGTCCTACAGTTTCTTGTCATTCTGCAGGCTCCAGTCTGTGTTCGTGTTAGCTCCATTAAATAATTATGGAATGGTGCCAGGTAGTGATTATTATTTTATTTAATATCGTATCTTCAACTTGGCTGATCTGTTTACTCTGACTGTGAGTGTTAAAGAAAGTCTTACCAACGGAATTTTCTGATATACCTCTCTTCCGACACAGATGGTCACTCTACGATTAACACGACACTGTCATTACTGGTTAGTGGTCCACAGCGCCGTCATGACCTCCTGATGGTGATCGACGACAACAGCCAGCATCTGCTTGATATTAGTCAGGTGGAGATGGTGGCTGGAGCCTCTCTCACGCCCGTCTTACTTGGGACCCAACACTTGCTCCTCCACACTGGCTGTCCACCACACATCAAAGCTTTCCTTCCCATCGTCATATGAAATCGGCTTCCAACCTGACTCCACTGCCTTCCTTCTCTTCTTGGCAAGTGACAAAGAGTGGAACCCCACTTACTTCGTCCTCTTTTGCCTCAAGCCACACCACATCAGTAATTGTTCACCCTGTTGTACAGCGCTCGAAGTATATCTTGTTGCCGTATCCACAAGAACGAGAGGGTGTCAACGTTTAATCACCTCCACTAGAATATCCACAATCATTACAGCACTATTGGTAGTATTGACTACTGCGAAATTTCTCATCAGAGATACACTCTTCCCTTACTGCTTCAGGGATTAGGGGGCGGGTTTAAAAGGTACCGGTCAACTGTCATAATGACTTGTTCTAATACTATGGAAAAGAGGGAAAACCCGGTCGTGGAAATCCGGACGAGATTCAAGTGATTGACAATAAAGGTGACTTCCCGCACGAAACCACCCTCATCAAACAGTTACGTGAGAAGTCAAGGAGAATAGAGCTGGAATAGGATGCTGGGTGATATGATGTACTACAGTAAGGATGTAGTAATCGGTTCAGTGAGGTTTAAAATGGAGCGGTTCAGTGATTCCAACTACACCTACCCCTACCAGCAATACAGCTTTGCGATCCTCCTAGGCGTTTCGCCACTTATGCCCTGCTGAAATAGTATCCTATACCCTTTTTCTGCTCAGCTATGGGCCTTAACCCTAGAACAGTACACCCCGGTCTGAGAGACTCGGCCACTTGCCACTTTTTGGTTTAGCAACTTCTAAATGCCAGGGACTCCTGTCCTTCTCAATAGCTTCCTAGGTTTGGGTGCCGATGCTAAGAGTGGGTGTGTGGTTTTCCAGGTCTAAATTTGCGATCGGGTCTGTGAGACCCAGGTATACTGGATTAGGGATGCTATAATTAACTGTTGTGTGATGCATTTTTCTGCACCATTTGCATTGCCCTCTCCAAACCATGAAGACTCTTCATACCACTAGCATTGACAGCAGTGTGAGCATCATTGTGTTATTTTTTTTTTTTTTCATATGGGGTCCATGTAAAGATAAAATGTACCTTTTTGTAATGATATTTTTATTTTTCAAAAATTTGCCTAAAATACATAAAATGAGTTATTTTTAATTTTCTATTCATTACTGCATAGTTAACTGAACCAAAAATGTTGTAGAATGGGCAAGGATTCAATAAATAAAACACAAGTATTTTGTTTTCTTTTGTGGGTCTGTGAGACCCAGGGGTACTAATGGCATATAGGAGCAAACAGGTACAGGATACTGTTCCAAGGTTACTCTGGGCTTCCTCCATAGCTGTTGTCTCTCTGTTCTCCTGCTTACTGTAATACCTCCACCATCT
>NC_136997.1:39564409-39600416 GCF_032717465.1 Coenobita brevimanus | reverse complement strand
GACTCTACCTTCCCTCCCAGGCCAATCTGCACATCTTCCACATCCATTCTACTACTATCTTCCCCCCATGCTTCAGCATCTCACCACACACTCCATCAATTCCTGGGGCTTTCCCCGATTTAACTTTCTTCATTGCTTCCACAACCTCTATCCTACTGATTTCTACCTGTCTTCTCACCTCCCTCCTTCTCCCAGCCATTCCCCAGCCACTTATACTCGCATTACTTCCATCCTCTACGTTCAACAATTCCTTAAAGTGTTCTCTCCATCTGCTCACTTTTTCTCCCTTCTCCACTAGTAATCTACCATGTTTATCTTTCACTCCCCTGCTAACTTCACTTCCACCCTGTCTTACTCTTTTCACTTCTCTCCAGAACATTTTCTTACAGTCCCTCCACTTTACACTCAAATTCCTTCCAAATTCCTCATCCACTCTCTTCTTACTCTCTCTTACTAATCTTTTCACCTCTTCCTTTCCCCATATAACTCTCTCTTCTGCCTCTCAACTTCTTCCACGCCCCTATTTCTCATCCATTCATTGTATGCTTTCTTCTTTTGTGCCACAGCCTGTTTCACCTCTTCAGTCCACCACGCTGTTCCTTGCACCCCTCCGTCTTCTTCCTTCCACACACCACATCACATGCTGCACATATTTCTTCTGTAAATATCTTACACACACCTTCCACGTCTCCCATCTGCTCCAATTCATATTTGCCCAATCGTTCCTCCACTTCTCTCTCTTATACTCTGCCTTTTTTCTCATCCTCTTGTAACCTTTCCACTCTCCTTGCAACTACTCCTTCCTCTCGTCTTTCCCTTCTTCTATTCCTCCATCTTACTTGCATCCTAATTCTGGCCACCACCAAGTAGTGGTCAGAAAGGCCACTCCCCCAACCTCTATAAACTCTTGCATCCAATATACATCTTCGCATCCTTTCATCCACACACACATAATCAATCATTGCCTTCCTCCTTTCATTCAGTTCACCACCCACCCTTCTCATCACTCGCCATGTATACCTGAGGATCATTTAATGCCTGAATAGCGTATTGTCTATTACCACCCCCCTCCCAGCACAGATGTCCACTAACGCACTCCCATTCTCATCTATCTCAGCAGGCACACCCCACTCACCAACTATTCCATCCACCTTCACATTACCAACTTTACCATTCATATCACCGATCAAAAACACTCTCTCATTCCTTCCAAACTTTTCCATGCACACTTCCACATTTGTCCAGAACTCTTCTCTAACTCTTCTAGCACGATCTTGCGTTGGCGCATACACACACACAATCGCCCACATTTGTATTCCAACTTTCAACTTTGCCCACACAATCCTTGACCCAACTGATCCATACTGTCTTATGCTCTTCTTCCATCTTTTACTCACAACTATACACACTCCTTCCTTTGCCCTTTCATTCTCATCTACTCCTGCACATATACCCCATCCATACTCCCATTGTCTCACACTTTCTCCTCTCCATTTTGTTTCAGTTATTCCACATACATCCACTTTCGCATCCTCAAGCACCTGGACAATCTCTCTCCCTTTCACCTCATCATTCGCTCCTCTTACATTCCATGTACACATTACCAAGTCCTTTGTCCGGTCCTGGGTCGTCAACGTTTGGTCAGTCCTTGTCCGAGGCTTCTTGTTTGTTTTTTTAGTTAGTTGTTTTCCGGGAGTGGGCACTAACCCTCCGCCAACCCTTTTAGTCGCCTTTTACGACAAGCAGGGATACTGGGGGAGTATTCTTGAAAACCCCCCTGTTGGTGGATATTGTGGGCCCTCTTCCTAAGACTTCTTCAGGATTTTCTTATGTGTTGACCATGATTGATATGGCTATTCGTTATCCTGAAGCCATTCCACTTAGAAACATCTCAGCAAAGAACGTGGTTAAGGAAATGCTAGGGTTCTTCACAAAGTTTGGTCCGCCCAAGGAGGTACAGTCAGACCGGGAAGTAATTTCATGTCAAACGTTTTCAAGCAGTCTCTGAAAGAGTTGGGCATCACCCAGATCACGTCTTCAGCTTACCATCCCCAGACCCAAGGACCGTTGGAGAGATATCATCAAACACTCAAATCGATGCTCAAGAAATACTGTTTGGAACATCAGAAAGACTGGGATAAAGGTCTTCCATTCGTTGTGTTTGCTGCAAGAGAATCTCCAAATGAATCACTGGCTTCTCACCTTTTGAACCTACTGTTTGGCCACATGAAGTAAGAGGACCCGTTAAGCTATCAAGGAATGCAGGCTGTCGGAGGAAGATGACGTCAACCTGCTGGAGTATGTGATGAAGTTCAAAGAACGGCTGTCCACTGCTTTACAGCTGGCGAGAGAATTTAGAGCTGCTCAGGAGAAGATGAAGACTTGGTATGATAAGAAGTCCAGGTTACGCCACTTTCAGCCAGGAGATCAGGTTTTGATTCTGCTACCAGTTCATGGGCAACCTCTTCAAGCCAAGTTTAGTGGCCCTTATTTCGTGGAGAAGAAACTCAGTGATGTCAACTATGTCATCGCCACACCAGATCGTAGAAAGAGCAAGCAACTATGTCACATCAACATGGTAAAGTTATATCACAGGCGGGACGAAATAATCCAGTCTGCACTGTAGCTGTGCCACCGAAGTCTGCAAGTGAAGCTCTCCCATGCAGTATGAGCCTGAGTGATAGTTTGGGGAAGAATCCTGATATCATGAATGATCTCCAGACTAAGCTTTCTCATCTACCTCCCAAGGAAAGGCAGGAGTTTTCGGCATTACTGCAGGAGTACCCGCAAGTGTTCCGTGCCACTCCAGGAAGAACCACTGTGTTGATGCATGATGTCGATGTTGGAGACGCAAAGCCAATTAAATTGCCTCCTTACCGTGTGAACCCAGTGAAAGTTCCTCTCATCCAGAAGGAGCTTGGCTACCTGTTGGACCACAAGATGATTGAGCCCTGTCAGAGCGAGTGGAGTTCTCCTGTCACTCTAGTCCCTAAGCCAGGTGGGTCACAGCGGCTTTGCATCGACTACAGACGTGTTAATCAGATCACCAAAACAGACACTTACCCTCTCCCTCGTGTGGAAGATTGCATAGACAAGATCGGAAAGGCTAGGTACATAAGTAAGTTTGATTTGTTAAAGGGATACTGGCAAGTACCTATGACTGAACGTGCTAGGGAGATCTCATGTTTTGTAACATTAGGAAAGACTTTTGCATGTTCTGTAATGCCATATACAGATTGTTTTAGAGTAATAAGAAATTTCCTTTGTAAATTTCTTTTTTTCTTTGTGGGGAGGTGTTACATAGCCTATGATTTCATCATCCTTTGTATAATTTTAATGCACAGTATGCTGCATGTTTGATCACGTGCGTGTTCTGCCTCAGTCCCCCCCTGCTACCGTTATAGTAGAGTAAGTCGTCCTCTATGTTGTTCAAAGCGGGATTGTCAACTCTTTGTCCCCATGGCTTCATTTGCGCGCCCTTCTTACAAGTTGTATCAAGCTCTGCTGACCCCTATATAATGAGCTCAGTCTTTGCATCATTGCCACTTAGATCTGCTCCTCATTTTGCTCACATCTCTCCTCCCCTGTACAGTTATTATTATTGTGAGTGCTAAAGAAATCTCCAAACATCTAGCAGCTGTGTGTAATTTGAGTATAACTGTTGTTGCATTTTTTTCTTGTACTGTGTAGCATAGGGTTGGTTCTTGGGCCTAGTGAGGTTTTTGTGATTGGTGTGGGGTTTTATGTCAGTCATTTTTGATACTAGTTTGTATCTGTAATGATTTATCTTGCATTAACTGAGCATTACCTGGTGTATTTTCGTTTATCAGGGCTTACTTAGGTAAATTTACTCTTGCTAATTTTGTGTTAATAGAGGCTATTGCGGTTAACCATATATTTAACCTGTTTTTGCCATTACATTATCCTTATGACTCCTGAATGTTTTGTTGTTAGTTTGAGCATTAGACTTTAACTTGTAATTTTACCTAACTGTTTTGTTTGAACCTGGAACTTTACGGGACAGTAGTGATTTTTAGTATTCTCACTTAAAGTGTACATTATCTTTCTCTGTTCCGTAACATAAATTTAGCAGAATCTTACATCATGATATTCAGGATATTATCATAAGGATATTGCTCGATATTTTGTGACTGTGATTTATTCATGATGTCTACTATTACTACACTTGATGAAGCCAAAGATTTTTTGTCAAATGTGCAAACAGTGTGTGATGTAGAAAATGGTAGTAAAGAATGAACTTAAGCTTGTTGCTCTCATCAATTCAACTGCTGTTCGCTCTCATCATTCTAAAGACCAAATTGTTGACATGATTAATGAAAGCTTGTTTAATGTAACTCCTCCAAATGAGCAAACGCAGATTGAATTAGCTAAGTTACAGCCAGGCCCTGCAGGAGGCCCGTGTGAAGGAATCTGAATTTTGAAGCACGTGCTAAGGAGGCTGATGCAAATAAGGAGGCAAATGCTCGTATTCAAGAGGCACAGGTACAGGCTCAGGCACAAATTGAATCCTACTAGAATTCAGGAAGATCACAAGAGTATCGCATGAACACAAGGTGGAACTAGGATCATCAGGCTCTGATGATTTTGATGTGGCTAAAAATGTTAAACTTTGTCCCTCTTTTAATGAATCTGATTTAACTAAGTATTTTCAGTTGTTTGAGAGGGTAGTTTGAAGAGGGTTTGAATTACCAAGGAGTATTGGCCAGTACTCCTTCAAACTGTTCTCACCGGTAAAGCTCAAGTAACTTATGCATCTTTGCCTCAGGATCAATCTGATAATTATGAGGTAGTTAAGAGCTTGATTCTAAAGGGCCTATGAGCTTGTTCCTGAAGCTTATAGAGTAAAATTTAGGACAATCTTACAAGCAAGATAAGCAATCCCATGTTGAGTATGCAAAATCAAAGAAGATCTATTAGAGCAGTGGTTAAATTCTAAGAATGTGGATTCTGATTTTGGTAAATTTAAGCAGATGATTTTAAGTGGAGGACTTTCAAGAGGTGTATTTATAAAGATGTGCTTCATATCTTGATGAGAAAAGAATAAATAATTTGTCTGATCCTGCAGTTTTAGGTGATGAATATGTTCTCACTCACAAGAGATGAGTTCTGTAAAGAAAAAGGGAAAGCTGGAGAGTAAGTTAAAGGCATGCCTCTACTCAGAGTACAGGTAAGCAGGAAAGAGAATAAGGATGATAAGTTTCTCAGGAGTAAATACCAGCTTCAACCTCTAGATTTCAGAAAAGTTAAATGTACTTATTGTAGTAAGCTTGGTCATACTAACGGAGAGATGTTTCAGGAGACAGCGTGATGTGAACAAAAAGGAGTCTTTAAATATTCAGTCAGGCTGGTCTAGTGTCCACTCTTGAGAGTTCCTCAGAATTCTTTAACTGAGTTAACTGAACTCTGCTTTGAGGGGTAACTTAAATTCTCATGATGGAGCTCCTCTTTGAGCAGTAACGGGGGTGACACTCTCAAGAGTTCATGTAAAGCTAATTTCCCTGTCTGATGGTTTTGGTCAGTCCTCATGGACAGTAATGACAGTAGAAATCACTCAAAATATATCGTGATACAGGTGCCCCTTGCCAATACCCTTATGCTGACCAGTGCTTCTAGGCTCTAATGTTGAATTCCTCTTGATGAAACTAGTAATCTTGCAAGGTGTAGGGAATAATTACTTCTCTGTCCCTCTGTGCAGAGTGTGCAGATTTAGAGTCTGGTTTTGTTAATGGTTCCGTTATGGTTGGGTTGGTTGAGACACTCCCAATGTCAGGTGTAACTTTCTTACTTGGAAATGATATTGGTGGAAGTTAAGAAGTGTGTCCAGCTCCTCAGTTGTCTAGTGAGCCAGTGGCTGCGACCCAGGATTGGCGATGTCCCTGATGTGTTCCCTGCATGTGCTGTCACTAGGGCTAAGTCTAAAGTTACTGGTGATTTAGAGGATAATGTTGATGATGATGTTATCCTAGGCTGACACTTTTCTTGGCTAATTTGGACCACTCACCAGATGAGGCAGTACCCCGTAGTGTTGATAATTTGTCTCGTCAAGAGTTGGTTGAGTTGCAGGTTGCTGACCCTGAGTTGAAAGGTCTAGCTAACTCTGCTTACAGTGAAGAAGAGTCAGCCGGTGCTTCTACTTGTTATTATGTAAAGTCAGGAGTACTTATGAGGAAGTGGAGACCCCCAACAGCATCAGCCGACTGTGAATGGGAGGTTGTACATCAAGTTGTCATCCCTCGTGTTTGTAGGCAGGATATCATTAGAGTGGCTCATGATTCCAGTTTGGCAGGACACCTTGGAGTGAGGAAGACTGTGGCACGCATTTTGAAACACTTCTACTGGCCAGGTATCTTCAGGGATGTTTCCTGGTATTGTAAGTCTTGTCACACCTGTCAAGTTGTGGGGAAGTGTAATCAGACCGAAAAGGTTGCACCTCTAGTTCCCATTCCTCCTTTTGAGGCGCCTTTCACCCGTGTGTTGGTGGATATTGTGGGCCCTCTTCCTAAGACTTCTTCAGGATTTTCTTATGTATTGACCCTGATTGATATGGCTACTCGTTATCCTGAAGCCATTCCACTTAGAAATATCTCAGCAAAGAACGTGGTTAAGGAAATGCTGGGGTTCTTCACAAAGTTTGGTCTGCCCAAGGAGGTACAGTCAGACCGGGGAAGTAATTTCATGTCATACGTTTTCAAGCAGTCTCTGAAAGAGTTGGGCATCACCCGGATCACATCTTCAGCTTACCATCCCCAGACCCAAGGAGCGTTGGAGAGATATCATCAAACACTCAAATCGATGCTCAAGAAATACTGTTTGGAACATCAGAAAGACTGGGACAAAGGTCTTCCATTTGTTGTATTTGCCGCAAGAGAATCTCCAAATGAATCACTGGGCTTCTCACCTTTTGAACTACTGTTTGGCCATGAAGTAAGAGGACCCCTTAAGTTACTCAAGGAATGCTGGCTGTCGGAGGAAGATGACGTCAACCTGCTGGAGTATGTGATAAAGTTCAAAGAACGGCTGTCCACTGCTTTACAGCTGGCGAGAGAGAATTTAGGAGCTGCTCAGGAGAAGATGAAGACTTGGTATGATAAGAAGTCCAGGTTGCGCCACTTTCAGCCAGGAGATCAGGTTTTGATTCTGCTACCAGTGCATGGGCAACCTCTTCAAGCCAAGTTTAGTGATGTCAACTATGTCATCGCCACACCAGATCGTAGAAAGAACAAGCAACTTTGTCACATCAACATGCTAAAGTTGTATCACAGGCGGGACGAAAATAACCCAGTCTACACTGTAGCTGTTCCACCCGAGTCTGCAAGTGAAGCTCTCCCATGCAGTATGAGCCTGAGTGATAGTTTGGGGAATAATCCTGATATCATGAATGATCTCCAGACTAAGGTTTCTCATCTACCTCCCGAGGAAAGGCAGGAGTTTTCGGCATTACTGCAGGAGTACCCGCAAGTGTTCCGTGCCACTCCAGGAAGAACTACTGTGTTGATGCATGATGTCGAGGTTGGAGACGCAAAGCCAATTAAACTGCCTCCTTACCGTGTGAACCCAGTGAAAGTTCCTCTCATCCAGAAGGAGCTTGGCTACCTGTTGGACCACAAGATGATTGAGCCCTGTCAGAGCGAGTGGAGTTCTCCTGTCACTCTAGTCCCTAAGCCAGGTGGGTCACAGCGGCTTTGCATCGACTACAGACGTGTTAATCAGATAACCAAAACAGACACTTACCCTCTCCCTCGCGTGGAAGATTGCATAGACAAGATCGGAAAGGCTAGGTACATAAGTAAGTCTGATTTGTTAAAGGGATACTGGCAAGTACCTATGACTGAACGTGCTAGGGAGATCTCATGTTTTGTAACATTAGGAAAGACTTTTGCATGTTCTGTAATGCCATATACAGATTGTTTTAGAGTAATAAGAAATTTCCTTTGTAAATTTCTTTTTTCTTTGTGGGGAGGTGTTACATAGCCTATGATTTCATCATCCTTTGTGTAATTTTAACGCACAGTATGCTGCATGTTTGATCACGTGCGTGTTCTGCCTCAGTCCCCCCCTTCTACCGTTATAGTAGAGTAAGTCGTCCTCTCTGTTGTTCAAAGCGGGATTGTCAACTCTTTGTCCCCATGGCTTCATTTGCGCGTCCTTCTTACAAGTTGTATCAAGCTCTGCTGGCCCCTATATAATGAGCTCAGTCTCTGCATCATTGCCACTTAGATCTGCTCCTCATTTTGTTCACATCTCTGTCCTCCCCTGTACAGTTATTATTATTGTGAGTGCTCAAGAAATCTCCAAACATCTAGCAGCTGTGTGTATTTTGAGTATAACTGTTGTTGCATTTTTTTCTTGTACTGTGTAGCATAGGGTTGGTTCTTGGGCCTAGTAAGGTTTTTGTGATTGGTGTGGAGTTTTATGTCAGTCATTTTTGATACTAGTTTGGATCTGTAATAATTTATCTTGCATTAACTGAGCATTACCCGGTGTATTTTCGTTTATCAGGGCTGACTTAGGTAAATTTACTCTTGCTAATTTTGTGTTAATAGAGGCTATTGCAGTTAACCATATATTTAACCTGTTTTTGCCATTACATTATCCTTATGAGTCCTGAATGTTTTGTTGTTAGTTTGAGCATTAAACTTTAACTTGTAATTTTACCTAACTCTTTTGTTTGAACCTGGAACTTTACGGGACAGTAGTGATTTTTAGTATTCTCACTTAAAGTGTACATTATCTTTCTCTGTTCCGTATCAATATATATATATATATATATATATATATATATATATATATATATATATATATATATATATATATATATATCCGTAACTAGTCCACTGCTGAACAAAGGCCTCCCCCAACCTTTTCCACGAATTCCTTGACTGAGCCAATCTTAGTCACGTTGTCCATGCAAATTTCTCTATCTCATCTCTCCATCTCCTGTCTGGACTTTTTCTGCTACGCTTACATTCTCTTGGTGTCCAGTCAGTCAACCTCTTGCTCCATTGGTTATCCTTTATTCTTGCTATATGGCCTGCCCACCTCCATTTCTGTTCTTTTATAACTTCTGTAATATCTTTGACTTTAGTCTTCTCTCTCACCCAAGTTGATGTTTTCCTGTCTCTTAAAGATAAGCCCAAC
The DNA here is from genome assembly GCF_032717465.1 of Coenobita brevimanus. Lineage (NCBI taxonomy): Eukaryota > Metazoa > Arthropoda > Malacostraca > Decapoda > Coenobitidae > Coenobita > Coenobita brevimanus. The sequence continues at coordinate 39,591,257 of NC_136997.1, read as the reverse complement.
ATTGACCTTTGCATTGCTCTCTGAGAACGAATTAATTTATTTTCCATTGATTTTGTTAGTTTCCAGGTCTCACAACCATACGTCATAGCTGGAATTATACATATCGTTATATACTTTTTGTTTCATACAAACTGGCAAGCTACTTTTCATAATGTCTCCATGTTTACCGAAAGCTTTCTATCCAATTGTAATGCGTCTTTTTTTTTTTTTTTTCTTCCGCTATCATGATCTTTCGTAAAATTTAGTATTTGTCCCAAGTAGTTGTACTCCTCAACTTCTTCAAGAATTTCATCGCTTATTCTGATGACGCTCTTTGGTGTTTGTGGATTAAACAATAGTTTTACATCGGTTCATCTTCAGTCCTACTTTCAGACTTTCTCTGTTCAGGTCATTTAACATTTCTTGCAATGCCTCCTCTGTTTCTGAGATTAGAACAATGTCATCTGCAAATCTTAAGTGGTTTAGCTTTTCTCCATCACTGTTCACTCCTTTGTTTTTCCCAGTCTATCTATCTGAAAATACTTTCTAGCCATGCTGTAAATAACCTTGGTGAAATTGTATCTCCCTGACGCACGCCCTTCTCAATCTTGATTTTTTCTGAGTCCTTACTTAATTCAACTGTAGCAGTTCCCTCTTTATATATGTTTTCGAGCAAGTTTACGATGTTCTCATTCACTCCTTGTTCTCGCAATGAATTTATAATTGCTATGTGCTCCACTGCGTTGAAAGCCTTTTCGTAATCAACAAAACCTAATCACAGTGGTTTATTATATTCTATAGTTTTCTCAGTTAACTGGTTCATTGTATGTAGATGATCAATGGTCGAATACCCGCTTCGGAATCCTGCCTGTTCACGAGGTTGGTTTTCCTCCATAATTGTTGTTATTCTGTTCGTAAGGACTTTAGTGAAGAGTTTGTAAATGACTGATAATAAGCTAATGGGTCGATAGTTACTAAGATCTTTTGAGTCACCTTTTTTGTAAAGTAACTATTGCATTACACCATGTTTTGCGAATTTTCTTCTGTTTTATACAGTGGGTAAATAAGTGATCAAGCCTATTTTGTACTTCTACTCCGGCATCCAACAGTAAATCTGTTACTTTTCCATCTTCTCCCGGAGCCTTCCCTCTTTTCAGATTTTTAAGACAAATATTTACTTCGTCTGGTGTTACCATAGGTATTTTACTTGTGTCAACTGAAAAGTTAGCTATTGGTACTACTGTCTTTGATACATACAGTTCTTTGTGAAATTCTTCAACTCTCTTCACCATCTTATCTCTGCATTTAATAAATTCACCGTTTTTTTTTTTTTCTTTCAGTGATGTCATTTGTTGCTTTCCTAGTGTCATTTTACCTCGAACCTGTTTCAGACGTTTTCCATTTTTGATGGTTTCTTTGATCTGATCCATGTTTCTCTTTCTTTTTTCTTCTCTTTGTCTTTTGTTGATAAGCTTATTTAATTCCGCTCGTTCTATTTCGTCTTTCTTTTCTTTCCTTCCCTTTCCTTTCGTTTTTTCATAACCTGAAGTGTCTTTTCTGAATACTTCTTGGCTTTTGTTGTATTTGGTTTTCCTGCTACCTCTGCTGATTCTCTTAGCACGTTTGTTAGTCTGTCATTCAGCTAATCAATGTCACATTCAGCATTACTTAGAGCCTGAAATCTATTCCTTATTTCCAACTGAAAGGCTGCTTTGTTTTCATTTACTGTTATTGGGCATATCTTTTTTTATTTAATCATATTCTTTCTTTCGTTTCTGCAATTGAATTTGGCTGTGCAACCCACCATTCTATGATCACCACCTATATTTACTTTGTTGATAACTGTGACATTTGTGATCGTGTAATTCTTATCTGCTATAATGAAGTATATTTCGTTCTTTGTATCTCAATTTCGTCTTTTCCAGGTCCACTTTCTTCCTGTTCTTTTGTGGAAGAATGTGTTCATTATTCTCATGTTAAACATTTCAGCAAAATTTACCAGCATTTCTCCTCTTTCATTCCTTTCTCCTGCTCCAAACTTTCCCATACATGCTTCTCCATTTTTCGACTTCCCAACTTTTGCATTGAAGTCTCCCGTGAGTATATGTTGCCGTTTCTTCTTCCATTATCTGGGAGATGTCATCATAGAATGTTTCTATCTCTTCATCTGGGCTTTGAGGAGGTGGTGCATATACTTGTATGACTTTCATGGTACTGTATATTTTTTGCATAGTCTAATGACAACAAATGCTGCTCTGTCAGATACACTGCTAAATTTAGCAATGTTGTCTGCAATATATATATATATATATATATATATATATATATATATATATATATATATATATATATATATATATATATACCTTCACTGTGAAGTCTCTGCATATATATATATATATATATATATATATATATATATATATATATATATATGTGAAGTCTCTGCATATATATATATATATATATATATATATATATATATATATATATATATATATATATATATATATATATTGTTATGTCCCAGTCCCCACACTGCCACAGGCTCCAACAGCAGTAGTACAGTACAGGAAGGACGTTGGCCAGTGAGTTGTTCTTCTTATGGTCAGCCTTTAGGTGTGCAGTACACAAGATCAGCTGAGGCGAAATTAAACTCTGGCTCCTTAAAGTTCACTGTCTTTATTTTCCAAATAATTCCACTTAATGCTTTTCAACTTCACTGTTCTCACAAGCACTGGAGCTATACACACTTTATAGATTGCGGTTACACTTAATGTTTAACAACACTTCACAGTTAGTACACTTAATGCTTGCTAACACTTCACTTATTACACAAGTACTGAAAATAATCTTCACTGACAGTAATTACACTCAATACACTTCACTGTCTTCTCAAGTTCCAGTGATATACAAACTTCAATAACCGTCATTGTTTACCACTGTTTTCACAAGTACCAAAAATATACAATCTTCACTGACACCAAAACTGACTGCACTTCACTGACTTGACACCCGACTAAACTCCAAACTGTCTGACTAACTAAGCTCTTCCCCATCCTTATATAAGCTTGCATTACTCTCGAAACTTCAACTTCTCCAACATTCTAGGACATACTGTCTTGCATCAGCCCCTAGCAACAACAGTTACCAACTACGAGACATCGAAACATGCTAGAGTTTTCACATTACATAACACTCTAAATCATTTACCATATGAACTTAAATTACATAAATTAACAAGCAATTACTTGAATAAAACATTATAAAGAAAAAGAGCACAAAAATAAATAAATGTTTAACTTACGAAATAACTACGCTTACAAACACCAGGCAAACTGGCAACTCTGACGACTCGTACCGAAACATACGGTACCAGAAACGTCTCGAATGTACGAGACTACCTAACTGGCAAATCCCCCTTCATAACAATATATATATATATATATATATATATATATATATATATATATATATATATATATATATATATATATATATATACAAAATGGGGTGCGATTTGGAAGCTTTTGTTTGGCAAATGACCTTATAATTTGTGGAACTATCTTTGAGCATAGAAAAATACATAAGACTACGTGGATTTCGCCATGTGGAAAATATTGTGACCAGATTGACCACATTGCAATTAGCAGGAGGCATAGGATTATTTGCAAGATGTTTGCGCAAGGAGGGGGGCAGATATAGGTAGTGATCATCAACCTGCTCTGTCAAAGATTAAACTAACTTCAGAGAAACGTTAATGGTAATTGTAAAGGAGGTAATAATTATGATTTTGGTGAGCTAAGAAGTGATGAGAACACGAGGGAAAAGTTTCGGTGGGAATGTAGGAACAGCTTTCTAGTTCTGCAGACTTTGATGGAATCTGAAGACAATGATATTAATCAACTGTGGAAAGAGGTAAAAGAGGTTTTGCATGAGAGTGCTAAGGTTACTATTAAGAAAAAGGGAAAAGCGATAAGGAAAAAGTGGATGTCAGATGAAACATGGAATGCAATTCAGAAAAGGAAAGAGGCGAAGTTAAGAAGTGAAGAACAACATGTTGATGGTCAGGTAGTTGAAGTACTTAGAGCAAAGTACTGGAGTTTACATTCTGAAGTAAAAAAGACTCGTTAGACGTGATGAGAGGAGGCAATATGATGGAAAGGCAACAGAGACAGAAATTAAATTAAGTAAAAATGACGGTCAGAGCACAAGAGCAGCGTATCAGGCCATAAAGGAGTTAACTGGGACTGAAAAGAGAAGGAAGGAAATACATGTACGAGACAGTAATGGTAATTTGATGACTAAAGATTTGGATATAAAAGGAAGGTGGAAAGAGCATTTTGAATCTGTTCTAAATAGACCAATCCCAGCTGAAGAGGACATTTTGCCAGTCGAGCGAGATTTGCAGATAGGAACAGGGGATATAACCTTGGAGGAGGTAGTAAAATCTATAGAGGAGTTAAAGAATTTTAAGGCCCCAAGAGAGGATGGAATACTTCCTGAAATGCTTAAGGTGGAAAATGATGAGTTGATGAATGCACTTCTGAAGCTTTTTAATGTGGCTTGGAATAATGGTGGAATTCCAGAAGAGTGAAAAAATTAAGTGATTATAGAAGCACCAAAAAAGGGAGATTTAAGTGTGTGTGGCAATTGGAGGGGGATAACTTTGACACCTGTAGTTGCAAAAGTCTTTTCCAAAATCTTGTTGAACAGAATAGAGCCAGTTATTCATAAAATTTTAAGAGAAGAACAAGCGGAATTTAGAAAGGGTCGAGGTTGTAATGATCAGATTTTTATTGTAAGGCATCTAATGCAACAAGCTAATGAGATGAAAATGCCACTTAGTATGTGTTTTGTGGATTTTGAAAAGATGTTTGATAGTGTTTCACGTCGAGTTATGTTGAAAATTATGAGATTCTATGGTATACCAGAAAAGTTTGTAAATATTATTAGAAGCCTGCATGAAGGTACTTTCTGTAAGGTAATGGTGGGTGGTTCTTTGAGTGATCCATTTCAAGTTAGGTCAGGAGTGATTCAAGGGGGAGTTCTTTCGCCATTGCTGTTTGTTTTTGTTATGGATTATGTTATGAAAAAGGTTGTGAGGAGAACAGGCGCAGGAATTAACTGGAAAGAAAATATGAAGCTGATGGATTTGGACTGTACTGACGACATTGTACGGATTTCCGGAAGTATTTACGAGATGCAGAGGGTGCTCGATTGTCTGGTGGAGGAAGGAGAAAAAGTGGGATTGGTAATGAATTGTGGAAAGACTGAAATTATTAATATGAACGTGTGTAATTGGGAATAATGTGGTGAAGAATGTAGAAAACTTTAAATATCTGGGATCGATTGTACCATCTAATGGGTCATTAAACAATGAAATTGAGGAGAGGATTAGACAGGCTTGGCGAGCTGTTGGAATGTTGAAATCTGTTTGGAATAATAACATGCTTTCGGTACATACTAAAGTGAAAATTTACAAGTCCATGGTTAGACCAATTTAATTTATGGGCATGAGTCATGGTACAGTACAATTGCAACAGATCAGAAAGTATTAGGATTTGAGACTAAAATACTGAGAAGGATTCTTGTGGTAAAGTGGCTAGACAGAGTTACAAATGAAAGAGTGAGGGATATTACGAGAGTGGAAAAAGTTAATGAATATGTGAGACTGTCTCGCTGGAAGTGGCTGGGGCACATATACAGAAAAGAAGGCAGTTTAATACAGGATGTACCAGAGTGGACTGCTAGGGGAAGAAGATGTAGAGGTAGGCCGAGGGAAACCTGGTTGAGGACAATGAAAAGAGAACCAGGAGAGGATTGTTGGCGGGCCCTGAAGGAGACGGCAAGAAACAAATATTGGTGGAGATAGTTTGTCGAGGCCCTATGCATCCCGTGGGGTGCCACATGAAATGATATATATAAATATATATATATATATATATATATATATATATATATATATATATATATATATATATATATATATATATATATATATATATTGCTTGGAAAGCGCAGCCGTATAAGGAGTAGAAACACTTGCATCGATATGACTCACATCATATTTCTTTCTGGCTAACGTTTCGAAATATACACGTTTCACCATCAAAGCCTGTACATGGAAACAGCACCATTAAAACAAATGAGAAACACTATTAAACATACACACTTAAAAATTAAAGTCTTGTAAAAAATAAGAGGTATGCAGAAAAAAAAAACTTAAAGAGTATGAAGACAAAAGTAAAGACGACAATAACAGCCATAAAATATAAATTTGTAGAGTATTAATATGTATGCCAAGACTTGTCGATAAAAATCCGACAATGTAACACATATTCTAGAAACCACTAATATATTGTAAATACTTAATGAAGATGAAATAAAACCAGACGTAACAAACCTGATTAAAGACAAGGTAGCTGAGCACTGGTCTCATACTATCCAATGGAGAGCCTCTCAGTATACGTAAATAGTGACTCCATAATTGTTAGGTCCTCTTCCCCTGAACTGCCCAATACTGAAAACATTGTCGCCGCAATGGGATGATCATAATCTAATGAGTGATTTCTAATAGCGGAAAATGGAGATATGGTTAATCTAGCCCCTGTTCGAACAAAGCGACAAGAGAGTGGAAAAAAAAAAAAAGCAATATGAAGGAGAGCCAAATTCAAGATCCATTCAATCCGAGATGCCAGAACACACTGCGTTTGAAAGCCTGGAGATCATAGGAAGTAGGAAATAGAGACAGAAGGAGACTGTTGCAGGGTTGACCTGTTCCATAAATGAAGGACTGGGAGTAATGGTAAACTCTTGCATTAGAGAGTTGGAGAGAAAAGGGATGAGAGTTTGTTTCTAGACAGATGTTACATGCCCGTCGTGGAGGTGGAGGGATGCAAGCAGACAGTTCAGAGAAGCAGTGACCATTGAAGTAGCGATAGAAAGGAGATAAAGATGCAACAGTGCGGCAAGGAGACAGAGGTTGGAGGGAGCCAGTAAGAGGAGGAGATTTAATGAGATGAAATGCCTTTAACTCCACCCTACTGAGAAAAGCTGTATGTGGGGAGCCTCCCCATACATGAGAGTTGTACTCCACACACAGGCGAATAACAGCTGGGTAGAAAGTCAATAACTGTTAAGAAGGTATAGAGTTGGCTTAGCATAACCAATCTTTTGGAAGCAGATTTTACAAGAGAATGAAACTCCAAGCATATTCAAGGGTGATGCAGGACTGAGTTGGATATTATTAAACATTAGTGGGTACTCTTGTGGAAGATTTTGTTGGGTTGATAGGTGGATGAACTGAGTCTTTGCGGCATAAAAAAACAAGATTATTTTTTACCCCAGTCAGATATAAGAGCCAAGTCAGACATTAGGTGTGCCATAGCCTCATCCCTTGTTTGTTGAAGTAACTGCTGAGATGGACATTGCAGGAACCGAATGGAAAGGTGAAGGGTGGAATCATCAGCGTGCGAGTGAATATGGTTAGATGTACAACTCAGGAGGTCATTGATGAATAAAAGGAAGTTGGCGATAAGACAGAATCCATAGGAACACCACTGCTGATAGGTCTAAGAGAACAATGATGGCCGTCTACAACAGTAGCTACAGAACGACCAGGAAGTAAGCTATAGATGAAGGCACAGACAGAATTATAGAAAATCATAAGAGGGCAGTTTGGAAGTTAAAGATTTATGCCAGACTCGATCGAAAGCCTTTGAGATGTCAGGTGCAACGGCAAATCTTTCGCCAAAGTCCCGAAAGGAAGATGACGAGGAGTCCGAAAGGTAAGTGAGAGTATTGCCATTGGAGCATCCATGATGGAACCTATACTGACGATCAAAAGGAAGGTTCTAATAGGAAAGATGCTTTAAAATTTTTATGTTAAGAATTGACTCGAAAATTTTTGAGACACATAATGTTAAAGCAATTGGGTGATAGAGGGTTGGGAATAGTCACCCTTCTATGGGACTGGCTGAAAGTGAGCAAACTTTCAGCAAGAAGGAAAGGTATAACTTGGCAGTCTTTCCTCTCTAGTGATCCCATTTCTACCCAGTCCCACATTTGCGACTTAATACTAGCTGGTATGGATTTATTCATACCAAGTCAACAATTCACTAAAAGATCAAACTCTCCAAAATGGTTTGATGGCAATTGTGCCAGAGCAACAGCCCAAAAGTCATTAGCATATAACTCTTACTTAAAATAAAAAACATCTGAATCACTCTCCCAATTTAAAATTGCTAGAAATCATGCAAAAGCTGTATTACATCTATCTAAATCAAACTTTCTTCAAAAGCAAGCATCAAAACTACTTAACAACCCTAATGACAATAGAATATTTTGGTCAACTCTTAATTCTTTCAATAATATCTTTAACAAGTCATCTTCCATTCCCCCACTAAAATCTTCAGATGGCAATATTACAAATGACCCGCGTGGGAGAGCAGATATCTTTGCTAGTACCTTTGCAAGAAACTCTACCATAGATGATACCAGCCAGAATGTCTCAGTACTGGAACTTGATTCTCCCGAAACTGTTCCACTTAAAATACAGAGAAGATACGTAAAATCCATCCTAGACAATTTACCTACCAACAAAGCTCCAGGCCCAGATGGAATTCCACCAATTGTTTTGAAAAAGTGTTCCCCTGAACTTGCCTCTGTCCTAGCCAAATTATTCAGACTATGCATATGTACTTCTTTATTCCCAAATTCATGGAAAGAAGCCAATATCCACCCAGTTCCAAAGAAAGGAAGTTCGTCTGACCCCTCCAATTACAGACCAATAGCTGTCACATCTTCTCTTGGTAAGGTATTTGAAACTTTAATGGCATATTGTTAAACATCTTGAATCCAACAACTTAATTAGTAACAGACAATACGGTTTTCGCCACGAAAGATCCACCATTGACAAACTCAATCTCTTAACTCATACCATCCATCAATCAATTGATCTTTTTGGAGAAACTCATGCAGTAGCTCTTGATATCTCTAAAGCTTTCAACAGAGTATGGCACCGTTCCCTGCTGTCCAAACTCCCTTGCTATGGACTAACGTCTTTTGTTCCTTTGATTTTTTCTTATCTTAGTGACAGGAAAATAAGAGTAAAAGTAGATTATATATATTCGAATTTCCACTCAATTAACGCCGGCGTGCCGCAGGGATCAGTTCTGGCGCCAACCCTATTTCTGGTTCATATTAATGATCTCTTATCTGTCACTCACAATCCCGTTCACTCATATGCAGATGACTCAACACTACATAGTTCATTCACATTCAGACATCCATTTACAAAGTCTAATATCTCTACCTCTCAACTCAGTACAGCCATCTCCATAAATCAAGATCTAGCTACAATCAGTGAATGGGGACAAAACAACCTTGTCTCTTTTAATGCTAGTAAAACTAAATATATACAGTTTACTAATAGACAGATATTGCCAGATTCGTACATTACCTTCAGTGCTACTAATATTCCCATCTCCAAAAGTATTGAAATTCTTGGTGTCTTACTTAACAGTGCCCTCAGCAGGACCTCTCATGTCAGATCACTTGCTAAAACTGCCTTAAAGAAACTTGGATTATTGTACAGAGTCCGTAACTTCTTCGCCAATGAGCAGTTAGCTATAATTTATAAGAGTCATGTGCGCTCTCAGCATGAATATTGCTCACCCTTGTGGAATGGTTGTGGAGAGGTTGCATTAAGACAACTAGACAAAATTCAGAATAAAGCTGTTAGAATCATTAACAACCCTGCCATTACATATAAACTACCTCCCCTGCAAGTAAGAAGGAATGTTGCCTCCCTTGCGTTATTTTACAGATATTTTTTTTGGCAAATGCTCAGACGAAGTTGCGTCCATGGTGCCGCCTCTCCATGCCTTCCCTCGTGCTACACGGGCATCTGGTAGCGCTCATGACTGGAATGTCACTCAGCCATATTGCAGAACTTCTGCCTATCAGAATTCTTTCATTCCCCGAACTGCATCTCTCTGGAACTCGCTTCCCCAGAGTTGTTTTCCTCCAAATTTCAACCCACAACTGTTCAAGTCTAACTGTTACAGATATTTTATGAATAGAGGACACCAGTAATCTGGTGTATGGATTATTTTTTTTTTTCCCCATTTGTTTTTCCTTCCTCCGTTCTGTTATTTATAAAAAAAAAAAAAAAAAAAAAGACAAGGGCAAGAGAGTTTACCTAGGCAGGGTGTAAGCACAGAAGCACAGTTCTTGAGGACAACAAGTGGGACTCCATCAGGCCCATATGCCCTGTTAGTACTGAGGCCAGTGATGGTAAAAAATACATCAGCTGAAGATATTTTAATGTCAGCCATGAAGAAGTCAAAAGGGGCGAAGTGAATGAGGAATAGCACTGGAATTGGCTAAGGTGGAATTGGGAGAGTCTGAGCAAAGAGCTTTGCTTTATCTGTAAAAGAAATTGCTACAAAGCCATGAAGTACAAAAAAGGAGGGAGGGATGATTGGATAAAGTTGTTAGACAGGATATTGGCAAGGTGCCAGGAGGAGCGGGAAGAATTCGAGTTGGAAAATTGAGAGCATTTAGTACTGATGAAATTATTTTTAGCAGAGCGAAGAACAGACTTAGCACGATTCCGGGCAGAAACATAAAAAAGAAGTGATTCAGTGGTGGGTTGGCTCTGGTACCATTTATAAGCCCTCTCCATGTTGTGGACAGCATTAGAACAAGCGTGATTAAACCAAGGCTTTCTTGTATTAGTCAGAGCTTATGAGAAGGGAATGTGAGCTTCCATGCCTGAAAGAATAACCTCCACAATGCGCAAGGCACACTCAGACGGCTCCCGGCCATGGAAGCAATAATCATTCCAGGGAAAATCAAAGAAGTACTGCCTGAGGGCCTCCCAATTCACGGCTCGAAAGTGCCACAATCGACGTTTCTTTGGAGGGTCCACAGGCTGCACTGGAGCGATAGGACAGATTAAGTTAATAAGGTTGTGATCGGAGGAGCCCACCGGAGAGGAGAGATTAACAGTGTAAGCAGAATGATTAGTTGTAAGGAAGAGGTCAGGTATGTCGGAGCTCTCTCCAAGGCAGTCAGGGATATGGGTAGGGTGCTCTACAATCTGCTCTAGGTCATTAAGGATAGAAATGATGTAGGCTTTTTCACCAGGTGGATCAGTAAAAGGAAAGAAGAGCTAAAGGTGGTGGTGAACATTGAAATCTCCTAGAATGGAGGTCTCAGAAAAAGGAGAAACGAATTGAATGTGTTCCATCATAGACGTAAGACAGTCGAAGAATATTTCACAGTCAGTACAATTAGGGGATAAGTAACCAGTGCAAGTATATTTAGTCAGAGAATGACAGAAAAGCCGAAGCCAGAGAGTAGAGAATTCAAAAGAATCAAGTTCAGGAACACGGGAACAGGGTAAGTCGTTGCGTACATGTACACAACAGCCACCTTTGGCTTTGAAATGAGTATAAAGAAAGTAGGAGGATACAAAAAAGGGTTTGCTATCAGTTGCCTCAGACAGCTGAGTCTCAGCTCCGAAGAGAAGGTTAGGTTTAGACTAAGAGAGGTGGTGCACAACAGAGCGAAAGTTAGAGGAAAGGCCGCGAATGTTGCAAAAATATAGAAGGAGTGAGTTAGACAGTGGTTCCAGGCAGCTCGTTGAGTCGTCACCGGGAGAGGAGCGGATGGTGGGGGCATTTGTGGTCCTACCCCCTCCTAGGGACTCCGAGGCCCAGTCATTTGTCTCCATTTTTTCTTTTCTATATGCGTAAAGGGAGTGTAGTGTGTACTGTGCATGTAGTTTGGTGCTGACAGTTAGAGAAACTTGTATTGGAGAGCACACTGGCCTACTCTCTGTGCTACTGAAACACTGAAAAAGTTCAACAAAGGGGGATGGTCAGGAGCTAGTTATGAGGGCTGATGAAATGGGAGCTCCACGTCTCCCTGTCATCGGCTTTCCATCCACCTTGGGAGTACTTCTCTGCTCGACTAGTGCTACAGTCTACTCCTCATATATATATATATATATATATATATATATATATATATATATATAGAGAGAGAGAGAGAGAGAGAGAGAGAGAGAGAGAGAGAGAGAGAGAGAGAGAGAAGATTAACGGTTAGATAGATGGATTGTAAGACAGATAGACAGATATCCATTATCGACGAAGCATGATGATGATATACGTTTAGTCAAACACAGAAAATACTGTATGTCTTTCACCTTATCTTGGCCGAGATTTTCGTCATTTTGCTGTTTGTTTGACCAATGGCAGAAAAATGCAGTGTTAAGGTTATCGATGCATTTCATTACGCTCCTTTGTGACTAACATCATATTCTAATGTTAAACTTTGGTTGCTACTCCGCATTCAAGATGGAGAGATGGCAATTTTAGGTCAAGTTAGCGAAATAAGAGCATAATGCATTTATTACCAGGCAATATGAAAATATCGGTATTTTGATTATGATCGCACAGTCAAAACCGCTCTTTCGAATGTCCGTTCGAAAACAGGGTAAAGTTACAACAGAAAGAAAAAGAAAACAGAAAAAGAAAACAGAAAAAGAAAAACATAATAATGAGATATCATGAATCATCAACCTCTTCAGTTTGGCGACGTCAGTATTGGTTGAGTATTCTACGAACAGACTATTTCATTCGGGAAAAGACATTTCGAAATAGAGGGCTAGATATCTATCAATATACCTAGGCTGCTTCCCCCAGAGAAAAGGAGGTAGCCGAGAGAGAACGACACACTCCCAATTTACTCATCCATATACACATATTCATTCGCATCTTAGCCCCAAGGGAAGAAGGGTTAGATATAGACTTCATTAACCCCTTTCGTGCTGGGCATCATTCTGGAGCAAATTGAAAATTATCCGACTGCAGCAAGAATGAAATACAAGAAACCGCTATCGGATTGCAGCTGCTAATTTGGAGATGTATGGACAAAGAGGATTTTTAAATTCATCGGATTCAAGAGGTTAAGAAGGTGATAGCTGTCCCAGACCACGAGACCTCCAGCCCAAGCCAACAGTGTGGGAGTTTTTACCTTGCCTGGCCGGAGTTCAAGGAGGTGTTTTATTGAGTTTGTTTCTTTCTTTCTTAGCAACATTACGGAAAACGACTAAATGAAATTACATGAAACTTTCAGAATATGTGGGCACTGGTCCCCAATGTAAGTGTTCAAATTTAGGAGTTTTTTTTTTTTTTTTTGTGAGAAATAAGGAACCAAAGGCAATGAGCCTGCAAAACTGTTCCTTCCAAGAGAAAAACAAAATATAAGAGAGAGCCAAATTCAAGATCCATTCATTTCGAGATGCCTGGACACACTGCGTTTGAAAGACTGAAGATCATAGGAAGCAGGAAATACAGATAGAGGGAGACAGTTCCAGAGTTGACCTGTTGCATAAATGAAGGACTGGGAGTAACGGTTAACTCTTGCATTAGAGAGTTGGACATAAAAGGGGTGAGAGTTTGCTGCTAGACGGATGCTACGCGCCCATCGTAGAAGTGGAGGAATGCATGCAGACAGTTCAGAGGAACAGTGACCATTGAAGTAGCGATAGAAAAGAGATAAAGATGCAACATTGCGGCGAAGAGACAGAGGTTGAAGGGAGTCAGTAAGAGGGGGGGGAGGTAATGAGACGAAAAGCCTTTGAGTGACCTTGAAAGGTCAAAATCAAGATTACAGATTTTCAGAGGGCTTTAACTTGAAAACGGCTGACGATAGAGGTATTCACCATTTGGAACATACAGGAACTCGTAATATGGGCTTTCATTTGGCACGAAGACCTTTGACCTTGAATGTCTTTAAAAAGGTCAAATTCAAGGTCACGGATTTTTAGGGGGTTATAACTCGAAAGTAAGATAGATGTTTACTATTATCAACATAAAGGAAATCCCACATGGGTTTTTAATTGGTACCTTGACCTTTGACCATAAGTGTCCTTGAAAGGTCAAACTCAAGGTCAAGGAATTGCTATCTTTTTGTGAAAGTATACAATTTAACCAATGACAAAATAAGAGCGTACAAATGTATTCTGCTAATAAAAAGCTTACACTATGAGCCATCATGAATACTAAACATCCACACGTATGCAACTTTTTGCATCATTTATTCATAATGAAGCAAGTTTGTGCTCCTGATCTGAAAATTTTGTTCCAGTCACATCCACTCATACTCGCAATCGAAAAACACTGGTACAATTTAAAATAAAGTTCATTTTAAAACCTGTTAAATGTCGAGGATTGAAATAACTATGAAGAATCCCCAAACACAGTAGATAATTTAACAGTAAAGGAATAATCTACTATAATGCCAGAGAAGGAAGTATTTCGTATAATCCCGATACAATAATGATATATTTTATAATATAATAAGATCTTAAAGTATGGGCCTTTCAGCTTACAATTAATACACTGTATTTTTTCTTTCCCAATATTAACTTCTGATGCATTGGTTACAAATTAAGCTTTAACCCATAAAAGCCGTTACTGCACGGAAAGGAATGAAAAGAAACCAAGTCATTAAAGAGTAACCTGGATCATGGAATTCACCTTATACAACTCCTTATTTTTTGATTAATTCCGTGTACAATTGTGTGTGTGTGTGTGTGTGTGTGTGTGTGTGTGTGTGTGTGTGTGTGTGTGTGTGTGTGTGTGTGTGTGTGTGTGTGTGTGAATCTGTTATGCAGTAATCTGCAGTGTTCTCTGTAAATCTACTCGTTTTAACCTCGAGAGAGAGAGAGAGAGAGAGAGAGAGAGAGAGAGAGAGAGAGAGAGAGAGACGACATTCTATTATGTAACGAAATAATCACGATTCCTATATCATCATAATAGTGCCTGTCTTTAATCCGTTCCGTTCCGTTGATACATCGGGAGTGTAGTCTTTCCAACAACTCGCCCACTAGACATCAACAGAAAGGCTTCGGACGAGAGTAGTCAGCAGGCAGGGAGGCCAGATTCTCAAAATAAAGTCCTGTGACAAATATCCCCTCCCATAAAGAAAAAAAAAATTATTAGACAACTAAAACTATACCATTACTCCAAAACGACCTAACAACAGCTCCCCAAAATCGATCAAACAAGTAAAACTGTAGTCCGACCCCAAAGTTTCGAAACATTACAACTCTCAAACTTTGTCTCTAGACAAACTTCAAAACACTCCACCCCGGAAATAAAATAAATAATGTCGATAAGTCACTCTATACCATGCTCCAACTTCAAGGGAGTCGAAGCACATCAGCTTCCAAAGTTCCAGCAGCCATACCACTAAATACATGATTAAACTCGAGCTATGAACTGTGACAATCCCCTTCAAAATCCGAGTACAATACAATTAACTACCCAATTCTCAAAGTGAGCTACACAACTGTATCAATAAATGGAATATGCAAGGCAGTACCATTAAAACCGTGTTGTTTGGTGTAAGGACGCCCATAACTTTTTACCGGCATGAACGGACAGCCTATGATAAGCAGCGTTCGTTCTAACGGTAAATTCTCGAGAATAATTACGATCGACTCAATCTCGTAGCTATTTTTTTCTCTTCAAGAAGGACAAGGAAAGGAGAATTCACAGTCATTTCGTTTTCTCTACCTTAGAAAAACAAAAAATCTTTGCTATGAGAAGGGAGCTATGGTACTGTTTTTCTATACGAAGAACAAGGAAGAAAAAGTGCGCAGTTTTCTAATTCGCTATGTCTCTAGTTCTTATTGCTAGATCAGATCTTAAGGTTACAAGGAATTAATCATAAATACGTTTGAGAATCACACCCTGGGCTGGGATTCACAATCTATCACCCTTCTCTGGTAACAATTACACATTGTTTTTGGCAGAAATCTAAAGTGAAGATTTTTTTTTTTTTCATTGTTAAATAAATTTTACTAACGAAAAATATCATACTCATTAATTTGTTTTCTCTGCCGGAGTGACGAATGAAATGAGGGCAAGAATATCCCATGTCTCCTTGCAAAACAGGACTGAAGTTACTGGATGGGACTGATTGTAAATGTATTAGTGTATCCGGGTCATTTGCATTCCACATTAGACAGTGTAGTCAGCAACGATGGAAAGACACTAAACCCCGTAATTTCGTCTGTTAAGGAAGCTCCCTAACATCTCATCCTTAATGATTTTCTTTGCAACTGGCCTGGGTAATATTCTTTTGTAGGTTATTTGTGTAGAGTATGGCGATATTAGACTTTTTACACCTCACTGTCCTCGTCTGTGTTATATAAGTAAAGCAAACCACTTTGGAAGCGGTGTTACGGAGCTTCCTGAATTCACCGACTGGAACGCCACCCCGAGAACCAAGATGGGGAGAAAATTAAAACGTCTGAACATTTTCAGAAATTATTGTAAAGCATCCGGCCAATAATACACAAATGGCCAAAGGAAATTATTGTTTATAAAATTAATATTACGTAAGAAAAAATACTTGAATATAACAATTTTAGTCAAAGCAAACAAGATATACCCACATCGAACGTCAAGGGCATACTGAGCTCACCCACTCACCAACTCATCATGGTTCAGCTCCAAAGCTTCGAAATGAAATTCCTCTATATCCAAACAACACACGAGAGAATCTACCACCGTGTTCCACAAATAAACGTTATCGTGAAAAATTTAAAATGTACTATCACGAGCATTAGTTTCTTTACCCCCTGGAGAGAGCGGTGTCTAAGTCCCAGCTGGAGACGGACCATGCATTCGAACATTAGCCGGTCCATAGTAGTCGGTTAAAGCTTCATGGGAATGTGGGGTTCTCTTCCCACAATATTACCCTCATCTCTCACCAACTTAAACAACATAGAATTAGTTATTGTTTGTATAGTGATTCCCACATCTTTTCCTTCAGTGTATGCATTACTGTTTATATGTAATTCTCGATATCGTTCTAGGTCCCTTTTCAACTACTTGTCGGTCTAATACACTAAAGCATCTGTCTTAGGCGTCCTACTTTCGAACCATAAGCTTATTTCACAGTGGCAGTGGTTAACAAGAGGATGATATAAGAACATCCTTTAAACTTCGTTATAAATATTCATGCCAGCATGAAAGGTGCTGAGTCCAACTGAGTGAACGACTCTGTCGTACTGAAGCATAGCTGATCATTGTGAACTACATATATTCGTTCGCCTGGTCAGTCTCCAACCGTGACTTCGACCTCGCTATTATCAGGGAGGTAAAGAAACCAATGATCGTGATAGTACACCTACACGACTGTCGCTGAAGCTGCCTGATTATATAAAAGTTCCTCAATCCCCTCCTTGTCCCCTGGAAGGATGATGCTGGTTTTATACTTACATTAGTATGTGATAGTTTTCTTTGTTTCGGAACCACTGCCTTTGAGTGTTTTTTACTTTCAAACATAGTGAAATCTGGTGAAACCTACCGTTGGGGATAAAGAGTATGTCTTCTATTTCGCACCATGGCTCATGCCAAGGCTGAACACGGAGGCATTCAGTGTAAGGTGGGAGGACAAGTATGGTGGTGCCACGTCAGGAAGGGGTACGGCTTCCTGACTTATCGGGACACAGGAGACGCAGGGCCGGACTCAGGGGTGGGCCCATGGGGCCTGGGCCCCGGGCCTCCCGCCAGAAGGGGCCTCCCACCAAACGATGGGCAACTTGACATTCGGTATTTTTCATTACCAAAACAGGACCGACTTGGTAATGAAAAATCCGTCAGATAATGAATAAGCATGATTTGGTACTGAATTTGGAAATGGTAATGAACTTGATTGGATGATGTACTCAATTAGTTTGTTAGATTTTAGAACATGAAAATACAAAACATATGCCATTAATTTTCAAATGAATAATTTTTTCCCTTATACATGTACACTCGCACCAGATAGTATCGGTGCACTGTGGGTCCGATGCCATCCGGAATGAATCGACCATGCAGCATTGACAGCCCGTTAACACCTGTATATATCATAACATTTACGGCCATTTCCTACTCATTATGAAGGACACAAGAGTTATATCTGATAGAGCTGTCATCTATCGTCTGAGATGCCTGCGTGTGGGAGGACAGAGCCGCAATTCCTAGTTCCCTTTGTTCCGTGTGTCAATATATTTAACATATATTCAGCACCGATACTTTTTGGTGCGAGTGTACCCATATTGGCAAGGGGTAAATACATGAATATTCTTTTAAAAAAAATTTAGTAATGACACTGATAATGCCCTGGCTCTGATGGTGTGTCACAGCTTCATCCAGTCTGTTCTGTTCGAATTATGGGTGTTCATTTTAATTCAAAGTTAAAGTACAAGGAACATATTAATCAAGTTGTAAGAGGGTGCAACTTACATGTCAGAAATCTGTACTCTGCGAGAAAATTCCTGAATAGACGTTGCCTAGTAACATTGGTCCATGCAGTGGTCTTGTCTCGTGTTGATTATTGTAAGTCACTGTGGACTGGCCTTCCAAAAAATATACTAACAAAAGTTTAGTCTGTGTTAAACAGGGCAGCACGGCCTATCTTTGGTCTCCCTCCGAGAACCTCGACTACACCGTTCCTAATTGAGCTGCACTGGTTACCAGTAAAGGCTAGATATGAATTTAAACTGTGTCTTATTACACTCAAGGTTCTTAAGTTTGGTGAACCGAAGATCTTGCTGAATTGCTAAAACTCCCATCGGCACGTCCGGGTGCGATGTTACGTAGTGAAGATTCCTTGTGTCTTGACGAGCCTGGAGCCATTCACCAGTACTCTTTCTCCGATCTTTCTTTTGTGTATAGAGCTCCTAGATTATATAACAGATTGCCATTGTGCATGAGACAACTCTTTTCTGCTGAATCCTTCGAGAGACAGCTGAAAGCCTTTCTTTTTTCAAAATGCTATGACCTAGAGAGAGGTACTATGACGGATGATTATAGTTTTAAATTATTGCCACTTTCATACATTTTTTTTTTTTTTACTGAAGTATGTATTGTATATGAGAGATGTCGCAATTTTTGTTAACTGTAATAATAATGTATATGTCTGTCGAGTGCTTGTGAATTCCCTATGGAAGAACTGGCGCTTTTGAGAAACAAAACAGAAAAAGATTATTATTACTATTATTGTTATTACTGTTACTATTATTATTATTGTTATTAATGAAAAACTTAATCTGGGAATTAAAATTGAAGAATTTGGTTATATACCCACGTTCAAATCTGGCAGCCCTGGAGCCGGTGCCAGCCGCCAACAAGTGTTCATATTTGATCACTTGTTGTCACTGTCAGAGGATTTCATTCCTGTCATCGATCAGTTCATAGCTTCTCTTAACCAACGGCTGCATGCGTACGAACTGATGTCAGGTCAGTTTGGCTGCTTCGGACGACTGACAAAGCTATCCTCTGGATAGCTGTCTAGAGCAGCTAAGAAATTACTGGATGTCTATCCCAACGATCTGGAGATTTCATTTCCTGAAGAGTTCATCCAGTTTGCTGCCTTTGCAAATATTACGGTGACGAAGAGCCAAACGACGTTAGTGCTGAACTATTTTGCTACAAACTTAACCACAATAAGCATGTGCTAGATATTTTCCCCCATGTAGAGGTAGCCCTGAGAATGTACCTGGCTGTAATGATGCTGACCGTTTTTTTTTTTTTTTTCAAACTGAAACTGATTAAGAATCGTCTACGAACAAGCAGGACACACGAGTGACTAACGAATTTGACAGTCATGAGCAACGAGTCGGACAACCTAAGCTCATTGGATTTTGATGATTTAATAAGAGAATATTCCATTAGAAAATTGCGGAAAGCACCTGGACTAGACCAGATTTCTAGAAACTGTTCATTCAATGAACAGTCTATACAAGTGTTGAGTGGTGAGTGCACACTTGTTTTTTTTTTCTCGCTTCATTATTATTCTGTTATGTGTGATATGTTAGGAAGTGTTCAGTGCATTTCAGGGCTGCTCTGTTTTATTCATTTAGGGCTAATTAACGTGGAGATTTTTCAGAAAGTATCGTTTTTACCTTATCTTTAATGACATTAATTTCTGAAAACAGTATCATAAGTCGTCGGGAGCGAGATGTATCGTGCGAGCGAGCATGTCGTTGCAACAGTGCAAGGGTTAAAAATGTATTTTCATTTAGCACCATGCTAATTTGATCCTTGGGATGGGTCCCCCACCAGAACGGATCCCAGGCCCGCCACATCCCAAATCCGGCACTGAGGAGACGGCGTTTTTATCCACCTCTCCCCCATTGTGGCCCCTAACCATCCTGTGCCTTCAGTTGCTGCTGGCGAGGTGGTGGAGTTCGCTGTGAAGGAGAGTGCCAAGGGTCCTGCAGCTGCCTTTGTCACCGGCCTTGCAGGTCAGGTGGTGCAGAGCTCTCCCCACGCCCTTTCTCGCCATCGGCTCCGGTGCCAGCCTCCATCTGCTACTTCTGCCTCCTTCCCTGCCTCCTCTGCCTCTACATTCGTTGCCATGTTTGTGGAGGTTGTCAAGGCCTTCTCGGGGGGAGATTTGGCAGTTTTTGCCCAACACCTGCCCGCCATCTTCCAGGCCAATGGGCTCCCTGCCATCATAATCTGCAAAGTCCTTTTCCTCCACACCCGTGGTGCAGAGGAGACCTGGGAGGAGGTTCCCATGTCATCGTCCTGGGCCCCCTGCAACCTCCACCTTGTTCCCGAGGGTGCTGCAGCTGCAGCCCTCGACTCTCTTGATGAGGATCCAGCTGCTGGGATGTGATGTCTCCCGCTGTTCTATCAAGCAGCCCCTCTCTGTGGTGTCCATGGAGGTTGGGGATGATGAGCTATCATCACCAACTGAGGCTGGATTTCCTGCTTCTGTGTCGCATGTGGTGCCTCCAGCTATGCTTCCCTCTTCATCTCAGGTTGAAGCACCAACGAGTCCCCAGCCCTCTGATTCGGCTCGACAACTCTCTTGGGGCAACTTTGCCTCCCTCACCCGGTTTAACCTCAAATGTACAGTATCTAGCAGCAGTTGCGGTACCACGAGGGCAAGGCTCCTGCAAAGTATGGATAGCAGGAATTCAGTAAGAGGGACTACTAGCAGGCCTTGCTTTCCTTTAAGTTGTGCCGGGGGTCCCTCCAGGCTGTCACCAACCCTAAGGTTCGAAATTATCCATTACTCTCAGGATCATCTTAACAACCCTGACTTTGATTCTGACTCAGTCTCCAGTTCTTCCACTTCACCTGAAGTTTATCCAGACTTCAGCCGTCAGCCTCATATCACTACCTCCAGTGTGACTTGGCCCTTCACACCCTTTATTTTTCTAGTGTCTTGTATATTTGTCTTTTGCACATTTGACTGTTTGCGTCTTTTGTGTATTTGAGAGTATTTTGTGTATATGATTTTTTCTGTGTACCTAAGTTTTGTACATACAGACTTTTTGGATTATGTAACCGTTGACCACCGGCTGACGTGTATGAATGTTAGGATTCTGGGTGCGGAGTGCTGCTGGTTGACGTGATTTACCATACTCACCTTCCTGCCACTGTTAGAGCATGCGGCCATTTTCTGTGATACCTACTGGGTAGGTAGAACCCTCAAATACCCCCCGGTTGTGCAGTTCAGTCTGTACGTGGCAGTGGTAGCATAATGAACAATGTCTTCCTCTTCATCATCATCTGATTTCCTCGTACTAAATGAAGGGGCAATCGCCTCATTGACCCCAGTGAAAGTTCAGTCCTTAGTGCCAGGGAAAGGACTAAGAGATAGTGTCATTGGATGTGCCATGGATGACACCGTATCCTCTTGTACACTCAGCAAAAATATGTCCTCAGAGGACAGGAAGAGCTACCATGTTGATTGCAAGCTCTCTCGCCCTCAAACCCCTACATGCTCTCCGACACCAGAGAAGGCTCTGCAACTTCTTCAGGAGGAAGGGACAACCTATGAGAGCGACGATGTCGGTGATGAGGAGGCGATAGATGACCAAGGATATCAGGAAAGTGGCCACGGACCTGGCAGTCATCTGCGGAATAAATGCCACAGAGCCGTTTTCCCCAAACTCTCGCCACCTGCTCGCCGATGTATCATCCTCCAGTGCTCCACAACACATCCTACCGACTCAAGGGCTGAATCTCGACAACAAGGCCCATCAGGAGTGGTATTTCCCACACGGGCCTCACGTGGAGATATACAGTGCCGAGCGTCTCCCCAGTAAAGTTCCGTGTCAGGTAAGTCATCACATGCTTACTCCTCCACCTCCCACACATCTCCCTCTCCTTCTCCACCATCCCCTGCCCGTAGGCATGCACATGGGCATGCGCGAGTGCAAAAGAAACTTCCGGGAACTGCCAGACGGCTGGCTCTACCCCATGTGGATAGTTGAAGCATTTGTGTGGGAGGATGGTGCCAGCTTTGAGCCGTCTGTGCCGGCATTTGATGAGGAGGGTGCAGGTGTGCAGGAGCAGGAGCTTCCCCCCAGGCCCTGGACTATTATCAGTCTCTTCAAGGCAATTTTCACGACACCAGTAATGCAGTACCTGGTGAATGAGCTAAATTTCCACAAGGCCATGTGCGTGCAGTGGCTGGACGTGGTTGCCAGCAAGAGCATGCACATGTGTGATTGGATACCTGTGCAGGTGGGGGAGATGTTTGTATGGCTCGCCCTGACCATGTTGATGGCGCACATTAGAAAACATGTGCTCCACGACTATTGGTTGGTGGATGAACTCATGGGCACACGTGTCTTTGGCAAGTACATGGCCCATGATACGTACCCGGCCATCCAAAGGTTCCTACACTTCAACCGATATTACGGGCCTGCAGCGAACAACAGGTTATGTAAAATAAGACCAATCCTTACAATGCTCAAGGAGACATTTCCCAGGGTTTTTCATCCATTCCAGAAAGTTGTTATTGATGAGTCGCTGGTGTTATTCAGGGGCAGGCTGGCATTTTTTCAGTATATGCCGTCAAAGCATCACAGATTTGGCCTCAAATTCTTTGTGCTTTGTGACTATAAAACTGGATGTGTTAGTTTATTCAGCAACAGATGTTGGTATACCTAGTGATGATCCTCATGGGTTCTCTGCATCGGTAGTGAAAGTGCTGATGGAAAGGTATTTCAACAGGCACCACATCCTGTATACCGACATTTATTACACTCCCCCGGCGTTGACCAAGTATTTGCTTGACCATGGTACTGGGTCCTGTGGAGGTGTTAGGGCCAACAGAAAGAATTTCCCACTATTTCTTGCAAATACTGAGAAACTAACCCTTCTGACTAAGAAATGTGGGAACATGTTAGCCCTTCTCTGGCATGACAAGAGATGGGTTAACATGTTGTCTACAGTTCATAAGGGTGTGTTGAAGGAAACTGGGAAAACAGACTATAGGACCAGGGAACCCATGATAAAGCCAGATGCAGTCAACGATTACAATATCAACATGCGGCTGGCTGATGAATCGGACATGCAAATTGGTAAGGTCGATTGCCTACGTAAGTCCTGCAGGAAAAAGGCATTCTTATACCTTCTTGATATCGCTGTCTTGAACAGTTTCATTCTGTTAAAGGCGCTCGTCAGGAAACCACTCTTTCTATGTGGGTTTGAGAGCTGGCAAGCGAACTCCATGAGGAATATTGAACGCTCAGGTGACAGGTGCTAGACAGGGGACAGCGGCTACAGCAGATGGGCTCAGCTATGCTGAGTGTTTCTGGTGGCACAAGCCGGTAAAGACTGAGAGAACCACAGTAGGTAATCTGCCATGCAGGCAGTGCTCTATCTGTCGCACAACCAAAAGCCGTCCCCCAGCATGAAGAGACCTCATACCAATGTGCAGAGTGCAAGGTACCCCTATTTACAAAATGATTCTCAATATCACTCCGAGTGTGAATACTGAGAAGGTGTGTGGGAAAGTAAAATGTAAACAGAATACAGAAATGCACATAAATGAGTGGAATGTGTGATATTTAAGTGATTTATTGTTCGTGATATAAGTTTTTTATAATAAGTTCTACAAGTGCATATACAGTAAGTGATTTATGGTAAGTGCTATGATATAAATGTTTTAAAATTAGTTCTACAAGTGCAATACAGAAACTGATACTGTTTATTGGATATTATTAAGAAAAATAGTGGAAATACTTTGAGTTAGCCTACCTGCTACCTGAAAGAAAACCACTTGTGAGCAGCCACAAAGAAAAATACCTATTAGAAAATTATTTCATTCGATACCAAAAAAAATTATTATGAATATGAGCATCAGTGTATCCTACCTGTTACCTCAAAGAAAACTACTTGTGAGTAGGCCAGAAAGAAAATCACCTGCTTGGCTATAACTAAATTATTTCACTCAATACTCGGGGGAATTGTGCCAAATATGAGCATCAGTCTATTTGTGACGTGAAGTACAAATTATGTAAGTTGTGTTAAACATTTACATTATTTTCACCGAGACCAAGGCCATGGCTATTGTGCGGCAGGAGCCACCCACCAAAACGTAAAAAAGCACTATTCTTCAACTCATCCTTACTCATCGACGAGACCACCTAGAGACCTCAGGATACCTTCATAGGAAAGGGAAAGAGTTGATGAGTCTTATGAGCTTCTATTGCTTCTCTAGCTCTTATAGTTTCGCAGATATTGGGGTTTAAAGTAAGGGTATTTTTTTCCAAAATCTCGGAAATCCCCTGTAGGGAGAAGTGGGCAGCGGCCGGGAACCTTCGGCGGCCAAAGGTTAATGGCTACATATGGCTGATAGCCATTAACCCCTACACACCAAGAGTTTTCCGATGTCGCATGCTCCTGACTACGGGGGATATCTGTAAAGGAAAAAAAATACCCTTATTTCAAACCCTAATATCTGCCAAATTATAAAAGCTAGAGAAAAAAATAAAGATACATGGGACTCCCCAACTCTTCCTCTTTCAGAGTAATGAACCCCCCCGTCTCCAGGTGGTCCCATCGATGAGTAGTTAAATTTCAAAGGGTGGGGGGAAGATGCTTACATCAATACAAGTCAACGGGCATTGCTCTGCGCCCAAAATCGTGATGGTTATACACATCAACCGGCCATAGGGATTAATTGAAGAAAGAAGAAGAAGACAACTGGGGTGGTACGACGCACCGTAGTTGTCCAGTTCATTAACTCGTTGGCTGCTGTATTTACTTGAATGGGACCCTTTGCCTATGTGGCTATCTCGCCAAAACTCAGGTCTCGCAAAACAACATGAAAATATATCAGTGTACTCGCCATATATCTGTGTATCCTCTGGTAAACATTTTTTTCCCTAAAACGCCGTGGTAATGGCGAAGTTGCGAACAGAAGTTAGAGAAGTTGGTGACATAAAGCATCCTACATTTACCGAATGTGAGGGAAAATGGAGCATCAGAGCGGACCCTAAAATAAACTGAATACACCGATACAAATGTAAACACATCGGGAAATGGGTGTACTGATAAAGTACGTGGCTGATGTGGGGCTTGGAATATAAGAACAATATGTGGATATGGATATGGCATGGATATGACTGATATGTTGAGGTTCTAGTCAAGCCGACACATCGACATAACTGTACACCTGATAATAGCACGTTAAAATGCCCTGTTATGTTCACAAGTTAGCTAGTTAATGACACAAAGAATTTGTCGTGTGTGTGTGTGTGTGTGTGTGTGTGTGTGTGTGTCCTGACCAGCCTCTAAAGTAAGTCGGTGCAAACACAAACCACTGGGGGAATAGAGGGAGTGCGATGAAAAAGCTCATGTTTACTGTGAAAAACAAGAAAAAAGCCCAAAGGCTACACCACGCCCCTCATGCAAGACGCCCGTGCTCTCTCTCTCTCTCTCTCTCTCTCTCTCTCTCTCTCTCTCTCACACACACACACACACACACACACACACACACACACACACACACACACACAAGAAAAATACGTGGATATGGGTATGGAAACAAATCCTAGAGGGAAAAAAGGGGTATACTGATGAAGAGAGAGAGAGAGAGAGAGAGAGAGAGAGAGAGAGAGAGAGAGAGAGAGAGAGAGAACTTCGCTGGGAGATAGGAGACAGACGGGGCTCGCTCAGGTCACCACAGGGCAGGTGAGGGTAGGGGATAATCGGACGAAGGCGGGGCTGCCGGAAATCAAGTGTGCCAAGTGAATTGCACCTATTTCCTTTGTCTAATAAATCTATTTCCATACTCATGAGATGTGATTATAGAAGATGACTAACAATCTCTTGTCGGATGAGGTCGAGGAAGCCTAATGTTCAAATATTGTGGGTGATGTATCAGGGTTGTCACTTTAACGAGGTTAAGTTTCAGGTTTCCTGCATTCCTCGCATTCCTTTGACATTGTATAGTACGGAAGACATGGATATGGATGAAGGAGTTATGTTCAA
Source organism: Coenobita brevimanus (assembly GCF_032717465.1). Lineage (NCBI taxonomy): Eukaryota > Metazoa > Arthropoda > Malacostraca > Decapoda > Coenobitidae > Coenobita > Coenobita brevimanus. The sequence continues at coordinate 39,564,957 of NC_136997.1, read as the reverse complement.
GTCATATAGGCACACATACATATGGATGGGATAACAGCTGGCTAAAATGCTGTCATTATCATACTGTGGTGGCTTATATAAGGGTGGTTTCAATAAAGCGGGGTCAAGGTTCAGGTAAATTATCCTGCCTTCCTTAGTTTCATTTGAAACTGTACAGGACTGAATGTAATAAGCATGGATATGGATTACAGGGTTATGGTCAAGTCATATAGACACATAACTGTACATGGGATTATAGCTATAGTAGGACTCGCGTACGTTTGCGGCTGTGGTGTGGCCCGCACCTGTGTACAATGGTGCCACGTTTCCCCAACTTGCGATGTGAAACGGAAGCTATTTATGTACAAGGCATAACAGATTCGATAAATTCAGATGAATAAAACTTACACTTGTGTATTTTGATGGATGAATCAACAGCAATCTTATTATGCATAAAATATTTATACAGTAACACAGAAACATGGCATACATATTGTACAGTGGTGCTACAAGAAATTGTAGTCACTTTTAATGGTTTTTAGCGTAGTTTTAGGGTGGGTAATAATATC
>NC_136997.1:39474409-39559409 GCF_032717465.1 Coenobita brevimanus | reverse complement strand
TGACACGTAGGGATGCCAACAGCATCTGGTGTTCCTAGGTGGTCACCCATCCAAGTACTAACCAGACCCAACGTTGCTTAACTTCGCTGATCGGACGGGAAGCGGTGTACTCAACGTGGTATGGCCGACGGATTTTTCCACTCATTTTATCCACTGAAATGTGCCCTATGCCCTATTCTTATACATAATAATATATAAAAGAAAGAGAAAAGGTAACTGATACTGCCATATATCTGGAATGGGATAACCACCTGGCAACACTCCACGTGCACTCGTTCACTAATTTTCCCTATTTATTTACCCTTGAAATATGCCGTATGACCTATTCTCATTACAAATATATAAGAAATGAAGGAAGATCCCTAAGTGATACTGACATTCACCTAGGACTACCTAATTTATTATATATTGTCTAGATCTCCTGTCAATCATTGCATAGCATATAAATTAGCAGCTGTCACCACACTGACATTGTCAACCATTCCCTGTCCCTGGGCCACATCATTCAGTTTACTGTCGTCTTTCAAGGTGAAGCCACGTCCGATTCGGCCTGTCCCTAGCCCTCTGCAAAGGGCCTTGTGACCTCTACCCCTACTAAACCTCATGTGGGAAGGGGTAAAGGGCTAGGAGACTGCTGTGAAACGTGAACTGACTAATTTATCAATGATAATGATGGACAGTGACTACAATCTTTCTGGTGACTCTTAAACAGTGCAAGTGGAAATGTAAATAATGTGTAAATATCAAGTGAAAGCAAAGAATGTAAATATAACTGAACAGTGGAAAATAGTTTTATAAGTTACTGTAAGTGACAGTGCATAACATACTGTAAATAAAATAGAAATGTAAATAATGTACATAAAATAGAGAATATAAATAGAAATGTAAATAGTTAGTAATAAAAGAATACCAGTATCAACACTTGGAGTGAAAGTGAAAGCTTTGCTCTAGTGTGTATAAATATTTGGAGTAATGAAAGTGAAAGTGAAAACTTCGCTCCCTACGCTAGTTTACTGAACGAGAAAGTGAATGCCTCGAGTGAAAATAAACTACTAGTACTGAAAGAAACTTATGGATAAATATTGTATATATAAACAAGTGTAATAAAGTACTAGGAATATAAAGTGTGAGTGTGTTTATGAATACTATATGACAGCTCCGTCTCAGAATACCATCGGGGAACGAGCATGGATGGAAAGCTAGTATGAGCTCATACTTTACATTGCTTTCACTGTGTTTTTTTTTGGGGGGGGAATATGGATTCCAAACTACTTGAATTCATAGAATAGTGTTTGTAGTTATAATATAATATCAGGTAGTGGTAACCATATTACGGGGTATCGGGAAGTGTAAAGTGGAGACTTCGTTACCCAACTTCAGAAGTCTCCACAAGTCCTACAGTAGTCGACGAAGGCTCAACAAACATCCCAGGAGAAAGCTGAAGGTATGTGTCATGCGCTTATTTACTTATAATATTCTAGGACTAATAACTGATTTTTGGCAAATATTTGTAAAAACTCAACCAGAGCACGATTATCCTCGCGGGATATGCATGGCACACTCACGACATCCCCATGGTTAAGGGGTTAATCCTCTTTCGTGCTACAGTTTCTAGCCAGTACAATTCATCAGCGTAATATTTCTCGAAAGTCTTATCTTACAAACACATATCCAACTTTTATCCCTTCAAATACCACCCCAGGAGAAATTACAGCAATATTATAATCACTGAAAGTTTCTGCACCTGGCTTTGGTAATATCCATGTGAAAGTAATTAAGAAAGCATTTTCGGTCTTAGCCCTCATTATTATAAACAAAACTTTCCAAACGGGTATTTTTCCCACCAGTATGAAAGTGGCCAAAATACTACCCATCCACAAGGGAGGTAAGGTAGTTGACATCTCTAACTATCGTCCTATTTCAATACTTCCTTCTTTATCTAAAATCTATGAAAGAGCTACGTATAATGGGCTAAAAGAATTTTTAAACAGAAACAACATAATAACTGGTTATCAGTTTGGCTTTAGGAAAAATCTGTCTCCAAAACTAGCTATAACTAAATCGATCTAATTATTCAAAATCTTGGCAACAAAAAATTTGTAATAAGTGTATTTTTAGACCTAAAAGAAGCTTTTGACACACTAGACCACGAAGTAATGCTTAAGAAACTACATCATTGTGGCATAAGAGGCACGTCGAATTCCTGGATATAAAGCTATTTATGTAATAGAAGGCAATATACAGTAATAGACTATCTAAATTTACCACTAGGCTCTGCACTCGGACCATTAGTATTCTTGCTTTATATTAACAACATAATTAATTCTTCACAGGAATTAAATTTCACACTTTTTGCAGAGGACACTGATATAACTCATTTCGGATCTCATATTGACTCTTTAATAAGAATTCTAAATATAGAATTAAATAATGTTTGAACCTGGCTCTCCTGTAATAAGTTATCACTTAACATAGAGGTAACCAAATATCTAATATTTGCAGGAAAGAAGAAATTTGAAGAATGTGAAATAAGAATATGTAATAAATACAAAGAAGTAGTTCAATAAAATATCTAGGTATAAATATTGATGATAAACTCACATGGAATGTTCATATAAATCATATTAATAGTAAACTTGCTAAATCACTGGGAATATTACACAAAATAATTGTTAACTATAGACACACTACTGATACTGTACTATACATTGTTTTATCATTACTTACAATACTGTAATGTTGTCTGGGAAATGGCCAATAAAACTACAATTAAATCTTTAATGCTACTACATAAAGAATCATACGAACCATAGGTTAAGTATGTAGGTAATCATGAAGACACTACTCCAATATTTAAAACCTATAATATTCTTAAGATTCCTGATATATATAAACTTGAGTGTTAGAAATTTATTCATGACCAGCTTCACAGACATAATCTTATTCAATTAACAACAGCCTTTGATGTACATAACATAAACACTAGACACAGACACAACCTCAGACCAACATTTCCCAGTCTAGAAGCACAGAAGAGATTTGTAGTCAATTATGGATATATAGAATATAATGAACTTCCTGACAACCTCATAAATATTACTAATAAAGACACATGCAAAGTTAATACAATGAAATATTTAATAAATTTATATTGAATGCAATGCAGGTGTATATGCAGATTCGATTGTATAAGTATGTCAAATGGTTTATCTGAGTATGCATGTTATGTATTATGTATGGTGTATTTATATTGTTTTGTGTAAAGTGTAATCGCATGTCTAAAAGTACAGTACTCTGCTTGTATGTGTAGGTGGCCGTGGGTATTGTATACATATATGTGTGACCATTCCTGTGATGGTGTCTGTGTTTGTACGTGTCAGTGTATCGAAGTGTGTGTGTGGGTGCTTTTAGATGCTTATTATATGTAACAACAGGTCGATATACTGTATTACCTTGCCAAATTTTTTGTGCATACATAACAGTTAAGTAATCTCATATAATAGGTGTTGTTTGGTTGTGTGCATCTTGATATGTCTGATATGGGCGATGTTTGGTTATGGGTGATGTTTGGTTATGGACGGTGTTTGGTTATGGACGATGTGTATTTATGGGCGGTGTTTGGTTATGGACGATTTTGGTTATGGAAGGTGTTTGGTAATGGAAGGTGTTGGTAATGAAGGTGTTTGGTTATGGAAGGTTTGGTTATGAAAGGTTTAGCTATGAAATGTGTTTGGCTATGGGTGGTGTTTGGTTATGGGTGGTGTTTGGCTATGGGTGGTGTTTGGCTATGGGTGATGTCTGGTTATGGGTGGTGTTTGGTTATAGATGGTGTTTGGTTATGGGCAGTGTTTAGGTTATGGGTGGCAGCACCTGTGGTTACTATTTTGGCGGAGCCCTACCTACTGTACATGATAAGTTTTTTTTCTTGTTACACCCATCCATACTTAGTGCAATATATCAGAGTGATTTGCAAGGATTTGATTGATACTTATAGGCATTATCACCAGATAGTTTGGGCACCCGATAAGCAACATGACGTTTCCCAGTGTTGCCACATGTCATGAGTGACATGCATTTTTCTAAAAGTGCATTTTCGTGATTTCAGGTGTATACCTGTCGCGATGATGTCGGGCAGGAATATCAGCCTGGACGAGGCCTACAACATTCTGTTTGAGAATGATGATGATGCCAGTGATGTGGGCGCAGATGAAGGCAAAACAGACGAGCTTGACAACAGTGACTGGGAGGAGGAGAGTGATGGAGCAATGTCACACCACAGTACCCCCTCCATGAGTGTGACACCTGCCAAGTACGTACTGGCCATCTTTAGTTTTTATGCCACTTGTGACATACTTACCTGCCTATACCATTGGTGTATATAGATATACTTACCTGTTGTAACCATCAGTCTGTAATTTATTTACCTGTTATTACTTACCTGCTCTATAATTTACATTCCTGTTATTACTTACATTTTATTACCTGTTGTAACCATCAGTCTATAATCTACTTACCTGTTATTATTTTCTTTATGATTTACTTACCTGTTATTACTTACCTGTTATTATTTTCTTTCTCTATGATTTACTTACCTGTTATTACTTACCTTTTACTACCTGTTGTAACCATCAGTCTATAATTTACTTACCTGTTATTACCGGTGTTTACAGATGAACTTACCTTTTAATTGTTACTTACCTGTTGATCAATCTTTATTAATTTTGTTCCATTTCTTTCAGGGACGGCATGAAGATCTGGATGGTGCCACACATGAAGGTAGGAACCCATCTTATTTTCTTCTTGAACGAAATTGGGTAATAATTGTACAAAAGTTCATGTTCATCTGGAGGTATCTAAGTATCCCAAGAATATCTGGAATTCTGACCTCAAATAGGTGTCGTTCGGCAAGCAGGCACCTTCACATCAATAGTTTTTGGTGGCATTCATCGCCATCCCAAACTCATGACTTTTATATGTGCTTTGTTGTTAGATCATGTGGGCAATTGCATGCAAATTTTGGTGAAGATTCGTAGATGTTTAGGTACCACAACCAATTTCCAAACAAAACTCGGCCCTCTCAAAAGTTTATCCCATATACTGAGATTTTGTGGCACCTATTGTATTCTGATTTCAATATTTATGTTTTAGGGGAGTTCCTGGATCGTATGGATACATTGATAACAAATTTCATGAAGATCCCTCCATATTTAGATCCCCCCAAAAACTGATGAAATTGGAGGGTGATTTTTTAGGCCAAAAATATTAACCTTTTTTTTTTTTCAAGGATCCTGTTATGGGACACCCAAAAATCAGAGGACGACATCTGACGAGGGCCACACCTTCTATATACAATCCCTCCAATGCCCATCCACCTCAGGCCCACCAAAGTATTTATTTATTTATTTATTTTTTTAGTTACCAGCTCTACTCTTTAAGTCTTTTTCATAAAGAATATCAAATAAAATACTTAATGCCAAACAATTTTTATTTCCCTTTCACGTAATGTAGTGGAATGACTGAAGTTTTCTACATGCAAAAAATTGGCAGTCGCCCATTTTTTTTTTCTTTTTTGGACAAATATTTAAAATCATGGTTGCAGTTTTGGTATTGTTGTACTTGATGTGTGACACAATTTGAACGATACCTATCCAGGGAAAGACAAAATCTGTATAAGAAATAATTAAGAAAACCTATATTGATGGGAGCAGAATACAGAGAATATAGTTAATAACATGTTAAAGAAGGCAAAACAACAGTATTATAGAACTAAATTAACTGCCAGTGCAGGGAATTGTAAACAGATGTGGAAAGAAATCAACGAAGTAATTAAAAGTAAAGAAGAGCATACTAAAATTGAGTATATAACCATTGACAACACCAAAGTCACTGACCCCCATCCTTTTAGTAATAATATAAATACATATTTTACTAGTATACGTCCTGATCTTGCCAGTACAATTCATCAGCGTAATATTTCTCGAAAGTCTTATCTTACAAACACATATCCAACTTTTATCCCTTCAAATACCACCCCAGGAGAAATTACAGCAATATTATAATCACTGAAAGTTTCTGCACCTGGCTTTGGTAATATCCATGTGAAAGTAATTAAGAAAGCAGTTTCGGTCTTAGCCCTCATTATTATAAACAAAACTTTCCAAACGGGTATTTTTCCCACCAGTATGAAAGTGGCCAAAATACTACCCATCCACAAGGGAGGTAAGGTAGTTGACATCTCTAACTATCGTCCTATTTCAATACTTCCTTCTTTATCTAAAATCTATGAAAGAGCTACGTATAATGGGCTAAAAGAATTTTAAAACAGAAACAACATAATAACTGGTTATCAGTTTGGCTTTAGGAAAAATCTGTCTCCAAAACTAGCTATAACTAAATCGATTTAATTATTCAAAATCTTGGCAACAAAAAATTTGTAATAAGTGTATTTTTAGACCTAAAAGAAGCTTTTGACACACTAGACCACGAAGTAATGCTTAAGAAACTACATCATTGTGGCATAAGAGGCACATCGAATTCCTGGATATAAAGCTATTTATGTAATAGAAGGCAATATACAGTAATAGACTATCTAAATTTACCACTAGGCTCTGCACTCGGACCATTAGTATTCTTGCTTTATATTAACAACATAATTAATTCTTCACAGGAATTAAATTTCACACTTTTTGCAGAGGACACTGATATAACTCATTTCGGATCTCATATTGACTCTTTAATAAGAATTCTAAATATAGAATTAAATAATGTTTGAACCTGGCTCTCCTGTAATAAGTTATCACTTAACATAGAGGTAACCAAATATCTAATATTTGCAGGAAAGAAGAAATTTGAAGAATGTGAAATAAGAATATGTAATAAATACAAAGAAGTAGTTCAATAAAATATCTAGGTATAAATATTGATGATAAACTCACATGGAATGTTCATATAAATCATATTAATAGTCAACTTGCTAAATCACTGGGAATATTACACAAAATAATTGTTAACTATAGACACACTACTGATACTGTACTATACATTGTTTTATCATTACTTACAATACTATAATGTTGTCTGGGAAATGGCCAATAAAACTACAATTAAATCTTTAATGCTACTACATAAAGAATCATACGAACCATAGGTTAAGTATGTAGGTAATCATGAAGACACTACTCCAATATTTAAAACCTATAATATTCTTAAGATTCCTGATATATATAAACTTGAGTGTTAGAAATTTATTCATGACCAGCTTCACAGACATAATCTTATTCAATTAACAACAGCCTCTGATGTACATAACATAAACACTAGACACAGACACAACCTCAGACCAACATTTTCCAGTCTAGAAGCACAGAAGAGATTTGTAGTCAATTATGGATATATAGAATATAATGAACTTCCTGACAACCTCATAAATATTACTAATAAAGACACATGCAAAATTAATACAATGAAATATTTAATAAATTTATATTGAATGCAATGCAGGTGTATATGCAGATTCGATTGTATAAGTATGTCAAATGGTTTATCTGAGTATGCATGTTATGTATTATGTATGGTGTATTTATATTGTTTTGTGTAAAGTGTAATCGCATGTCTAAAAGTACAGTACTCTGCGTGTATGTGTAGGTGGCCGTGGGTACTGTATACATATATGTGTGACCATTCCTGTGATGGTGTCTGTGTTTGTACGTGCCAGTGTATCGAAGTGTGTGTGTGGGTGCTTTTAGATGCTTATTATATGTAACAACAGGTCGATATACTGTATTACCTTGCCAAATTTTTTGTGCATACATAACAGTTAAGTAATCTCATATAATAGGTGTTGTTTGGTTGTGTGCACCTTGATATGTCTGATATGGGCGATGTTTGGTTATGGGTGATGTTTGGTTATGGACGGTGTTTGGTTATGGACGATGTGTATTTATGGGCGGTGTTTGGTTATGGACGATTTTGGTTATGGAAGGTGTTTGGTAATGGAAGGTGTTGGTAATGAAGGTGTTTGGTTATGGAAGGTTTGGTTATGAAAGGTTTAGCTATGAAATGTGTTTGGCTATGGGTGGTGTTTGGTTATGGGTGGTGTTTGGCTATGGGTGGTGTTTGGCTATGGGTGATGTCTGGTTATGGGTGGTGTTTGGTTATAGATGGTGTTTGGTTATGGGCAGTGTTTAGGTTATGGGTGGTGTTTGGTTATAGGTGGTGTTTGGTTATGGGCGGTGTTTGGTTATGGGTGGTGTTTTGGCTATGGGTGGTGTTTGGTTATGGGTGGTGTTTGGTTATAGGTGGTGTTTGGTTATGGGTGGTGTTTGGTTATGGGTGGTGTTTGGTTATGGGTGGTGTTTTGGCTATGGGTGGTGTTTGGTTATGGGTGGTGTTTGGCTATGGATGGTGTTTGGCTATGGGTGATGTCTGGTTATGGGTGATGTTTGGTTATAGATGGTGTTTGGTTATGGGCAGTGTTTAGGTTATGGGTGGTGTTTTGGCTATGGGTGGTGTTTGGTTATGGGCGGTGTTTGGTTTTGAGTGGGGTTTGGTGGTTTGTTATGTAATTAATGTATATATATATATATATATATATATATATATATATATATATATATATATATATATATATATATATATATATATATGTATATATTTCTATATACAGAAATCTTGTAATAGATTTGACCAGTTGTAAGGCTGTACCGTATTTTAAATTACTTACAAGGGGCCTATCAAAAATTATCATTTACCTCGTCATCGAAAATCAAACGCGGCTTTCATTTCATTATCAGTATTCCGCAGGTCATGGGTGATACACGTGATGAAGATATCTTAATTGGTGGTGAAATATTAATCTTTTTGTCATGAGTACTGTAATTGTTGCTTCCGCTTGCCACTGACACATGAATACATGAAACCAGGATAGCATTTTGGATAATGGGATTGTTTTTATTGCAAATCAGATTTTATATATATATATATATATATATATATATATATATATATATATATATATATATATATATATATATATATATATAAAGTCAAAACGGTGTGTGTGTGTGTGTGTGTGTGTGTGTGTGTGTGTGTGTGTGTGTGTATGCAACCGTTTTCAAGAGAAGTTGCAACTCTTTAAGAAATTCTCAGAGATATTAATTTAGCATTCATTCATCTCTCTTTTTACAGGTGATGCCACAGCAGTTACTTTGATTTTTTAATCCTTAACACACACAGTTCATACTTCTTAACTGGTGATGCCAGTGATGCAAAGTTTGTGCTGTATAGTGTCTTGTAAGACCACACTGTTCATATTGTTTATTAGCGCGATTTATTATTAGAATTAGAAATTCCTTGATATCTTCTAGGATCCCTGAAAGCAAGAAGATTATCATCTGGCATCCATTTTCCTTCTTGATACATGAATTTTGTGGCTGTATTACCATTCTAGACAGGCGTTCATGTGAAAGATCAGGAAACATTTTACAATAAGGTTTCACAATTGTATCCAACTGGTCATATGTTGGTCATCACTTCTGTCGAACATTTCATATGCCAAATTCTTCAGGAATTATTGAACACCATCCATCACTTCTGGCAAATCATGCTGCTGATTACAGCAAATTAAGAGAATGGTTAACCAGCTCAAGTCCAAACACATTTGTAAGTCCAGTCAAAAATGCCATGAATATGATTATCTGAATACTAAGTCGGGTAGACAGTGAAATGCATGAGAGTCTTTTTCATTAAATTAGGTTTGAACAGTCTTGAGTCGTCGGCCTACACTACGATTGTGGCATCCTTCTGTGGACTATAATCTTTTGGAATGATTATAAAGATACGTTTACTTTCAATTATATGCTGCCTGTGTTAATAGCTACCTTGGTCTCTAGGCTACAAACCCCTAAGTGGGTCCCTCTAATACTCTTATGTTCCAGGACACTGAAGACCCGTTGGGGTAAAAGTGTTGTGAAACTGATTAATGTAAATAGCAGTGAAATCAGATTTATGTAAATATAAATAAAACAGAAATATTTGGTAGTCATTGTCATTTGTATTGAAGAATTACGTGGTCAGTGCATGAAATAAATGGAAGAGGCAACTGATCAATGTTATATAAATATTAATCTTAAAAAAAAAAAAATCAAGATATTTCACAATTGTGGGGCAAAAGGCAAATGCAGAAAAGACTCAAAAGCAATAAATCAAACTAAATGGAAATAAGTAATAAGTAACCATCGATAACTGACTTCTTCCCCGTTATATTACTGGTACAACAATTTAACCCTTCAATTCAATATTTCATCTTATATGATAGTATTTCTCACACCACCAGACGATTTTATTCAACTCTGGAGATACTTTCCGAATTAGGAAGGCTTCGCAAAGCTTTCGTCAATCGTTTACTACAAAAATGTCTTCCAAAATTGGGTAAAATTGTCTGGAGGCAGCAAGAATATATATATATATATATATATATATATATATATATATATATATATATATATATATATATATATATATATAAATGACCTGACTGAAGGGATTAATGTCAATATAAAAACAATAATTCTCCTTTAAGACTGAACGTCAGGTAAAATTTAGCCTGTCTACAAAAATGTGAAGAGAACCCTACACATGGTAGTGCTGTGACCCTCGTGGAGCTGCTGCGGCGTCCATCTGGTAGCCACATCTCATATTTCCCTGCACCTTGTCGTGGGAAGGACCCTGGTTCCTTCCTGGCAGGGGGCTGTCTGGCAGAAGTGAACATCGGGTCCTAACACGGTGTATGTACAGTACTATACTTTATTACTGAATATCTATTGAATGCGAAACGACTAAGAGAAGAAAATGCAGCGTTAAAAAAGTCATTTTCACTGCATAACATAGCTTCGTATAGAAATAGTTATTTTATACTTTGGGAACATTTTAATAGCTTTTGATTATGTTAAGATATTCTATATATGAATAAATTTATTAAACAACATCAACTTCATATTTTTATGAGGCATCAGAAATGTTGCCTAAGTCACTAAATGTGACATAGCATGTGTCGATATTTTTAGGAGGCTCTAAACAAATTATGAAGAGTATTTGACTCTGTTCAGTTGACAAGCATCCTGTCGACAATGCAATGTCATATCTGAAGCGACTTGCCTTGTCTATATTGCGCAGCCTTTGCCGCTACTCCCTTTCGATTACACTATGTGTATCGTTGATAACATGATTTTCCTTTAGAGATACAAATGGTTTTGGATAGTGTATAACTAGACCACCTGTTACAACCAAAGTATAACTGTGGTGGTGTTGGATAAGTGACACTATATTTCCTGACGTAGTATTTTGCCCCTTAAGTTAGTATGAGTTTTTTCCAATTTTTTGAAGTAATATTGTCATCTTTTTTCTTATAGTGGCGAGATAAATTAGGCGGTAATGGTATGAGTGTTTGAGTTTAATATATTTATTTACTTATCTATTCATACATTTACTTGTTATTTTATTAATTTATCATTAAAATAGGGTTACAAGAAAACCTCATCTGATGTGTCAGCTCACTAATTTTGTCAGGCGATATTCCTAGAAGTTCTGACTGGCGATTGCATTCTGTGTGGTGAGGAGAGATTTCGTAATGCCTCTTTCTTAGCAATGTATTTTCCACTTCAATCTTAAATAATTTTTATCCTCATTTATAATACGGATGGAAATTGTGGATGATACAACTGTAGAAATTGTCATGTATCATCCATTTTTTTTCCTTCATCAGAAACGCCGGGGCCCGAGGCTAGGCTACTCAATCCAGAAATTTTAGGCTAGATTGACCAGCCTGACTTTTCCGCAGGGTGGCATTATGGGTGCAATAAACCCCAACCGTCCCGTTATTCACCAGAGAGCTCGTCGCCATTTGGTTATATGGTTAACATTCAGTGTTTTAAATGGTTTCAGAGTCACAAAAAAATCGTTTGGCGTGTAACCCCATGATATAAATAGCATACAGGAAAATGTCATCACGTAATAGCAAAATAATTCGCTAACATGAGGTGCTATGAAGCCTTGTACGTCAGCTAGAATATGACCCTGCCTGTCTTCTCTCGAGCCAGTATAGCAGAAAAAAAGTTGTAAGACTTGTTTGCCCAGAATACTGATGCCTCAGTACGAGTGACCTTTCTTACTACACTGCCACGTAATTTCTTCCCACTCGCATTAGCTAAATACCATGGCGGTCCGGAGGGACTTTTGCAAGGAGGACATAAATAACAACGAAGTTCTTAATCTGACATTTTGATAATGACATACTGACGTACCATATGGTGAAATATATGAAATTTTTTGAAAATCGGAAAAAAAAAAATATGTTCAGGCAAGCTTTCTGAGCAGTTGTGCCAAGTACTACGATAATTTGTCGATTTGGGAGGGAGTTATGGATATTTTTGTATGATTAACCCAGAAGCCCGTCACAAGAACACCACCATGTATGCTGTTAGTATTCCTACCCCCCAAAAAGAAAAAAATAATCAATGTTCTTTATTTTTTTTCTTACTGTGGTGTAGAGGGGTAAAAGAACAAGTTTTGCATGTCAAGTGACATTCCTGGACCACAACTGTGAATACGAGTCATCATTACCTCTGCATCTTAGTGTTAAAATTTTATTAAAATTTTATATCTTGGAGGGAATACCTGTTGCTTTACTGCATTCAAGGCAGATATATATCCTCAGGGGACCTGGTACTATAGTCTGTTGAGGTACAAATGTATGTACAGTACATACCACAAAAAGAGAAACACTACAGTTCATGTAACTTTAAACTTATGTTTTGAAAGAAACTAATTTTTCACATTCAGCGGCTACCTACTTCCTGCCTAGGATCATGAATTTGTTTCAGCTTCTTAAACATCAGTCTTTCTACATGATTTTTTTTCCTACCGCATGTTTTGTGGGTATAGAAAATGTTCAAGGTTTTAAAAAATACGGTCTTTTTTTATTTATTTTTTTCGTAAACACCGAAACCTTTATTGAAAATCTGGGATCATTTTGGGATGCTCTACGTAGGAACTATACAAGGTGAAATTTTCAATAAAATTTATGGAAAATTGTAGGACTAGATAGGTTTTGAAAATTCGCAAAAAGTCTAAAATCACCAAAAATCACCAAATAGCATATTTTCCCTTCTAAAACATTACTTTCTGGAAAATTTAAAACGTTTCCAAAACACACGTCTTGAAAGGAAATATTTATGGTAAATTTCTCAATCCTCTCCGACCACTTTTTCTATTTCACCCAGATATCCTACTGCCCTTAAAATTTAGTTGGTAATGTTCAGCAGCTATAACTGACGCACAGTAAACAGTAATAAATACCAATGATGAAATTATTAAACAACTGAAATAATTGAAAGCTTCAGAGCCGTAATTAATACACATCAAATGTAGATTGAACTAAAGTTGTGTACTGTATATATATATTTCGTCTGGATTGTGTATGATTACTTAGCATTTCAATTTTTTTTCTTGGTCTCTAATTCCCTCACTAGTCTGGCTCTTTCTTGCGATCATTCCTCTTATACTTGCATACTTTTCACCCTTAAAATAGTATGAAGTTAACTAAAACAAAAATTTTGAAAAAGGTAGGGCTACGCTTTTCACACGTATGATTCAATTACTACCACTCCACGTTCACACACACACACACACACACACACACACACACACACACACACACACACATTCTTTTTGTACTATTGTTGAACAGTCTGCAGGTCATATTTATACCCGCATTTTATGTACCTAAAGTCAGGTATATGGAAATAAACATAAAAAAAATCTTAATAAATAACATAGTTTGGTTTTATTACGTGGTTCATTATCAGACTTAATACCAGTCTATATCTCCCACCCAAGTTACCTACATCTACCCTGAATGTCATCATAGCATTTGGCTGATCTCGAATGTAACTAATGTCAAACTGTTATTCTTCCGTCAGTACAGACTGCACACACAATTCGGAGGACTCATAGCAGAAAACAGATTGTGTGTTCGATAATGCAGAGAGAGCCGGTGTTGTAGTAAGATGATAAAGGTTGAGATGTTGACAGTGAAGGTAGTTTTTTGGTGAAGGTGATAATCATGTGCCTCAGGGGTTGAAAAAAGGATATCAAGGTTAATGATCTGATTTGTGTGATATGCATTGCATAGTAATGATAAAGTCTGAGGTGTTTACTTGCAATGTGGTTTTGGATGTAATATCAGTGTGTACAGCACCTATCACCTTTTAGGATGATCACAAAGGTTTAATTGTTCATTTATAATAATGTTTTGGTGTGACGTGCGCTGTGGGGTAGTGAAAGTGAATGTCAACGTGTTTGCTGATGGTAGTGTTTTGGAAGTATGAACATGAGCAGGATTTTCGCGTTGTCTGGAAGGGTAATGATTTGACATCATGGTATGCGCACTAGGGAGTTCGCAAAGGTCGATCTGTTTTCTGTGTCTGGTGTTTTTCCCACTGACATGCGCAGAAGGGATGCGTGAATGGTTGATGTGTTGACAACAATGTGTTGAGAGTGGTGGTAGGGTTGTGTCTCCTTCATTCGCCATGTCGCACTCCACCAGGCAACTTGGCCTCCTCCTGCTGCTGCTTATACTCGTCCCTGCAGTGACCTCATTCCCCTCCCTCAGGCAGCCCTCTCTCCTCACAGGTCAGACACAAAGGCCCGTAGTCTCATGGATTAAGGAATCTCCCTTGTACCAGTTGTTTAGTGATTTATTCCGCATGCTATACCATACTGCTTGTATATCATACTTATCGATATATTTTCGTTAGTATAACTTCCAAGCCTTCTCACTTGTATACTGTTTATTTCTCGTTTGTTCAAAGACAAATTGCACAAATATCATAGAAGGGAGCATGATCATGGTATATGAAGAAATTAACGGCGAAAGAACAGGTGCTACTGCTCATTGGCGTAGGACGTTTCCACCACATTTTTCTTGCTAATTAATTTAGTTCTGCATTTCGCTCCCTAATAATCTGTTGTACAGTATTTATGGATTTTGTGTCGATCGTTGATAGACATGGCTACTTTAAGAGCAAGTCACTAGATGGTTTCTTTAGTCTCAGAAAACAATGTGTTGAGCTGGATGGTAATCTTATAACCAAAAGGTGCTTCAACCGGATGGAGCTTGAAAGGATTTACATCTGAGCACAGGTTAAAGTTTACTACCCACATAATATCACTCAGGCGCAAGTGAGGCTGGACATCCCTGCAGTAAGTGTTCGGACTGAGTAGCCTAATCTCGAGCCCCTACGCTCTTGATGGTTCACAAAAACGTTCGATGACGAATGAGTGAAGTATGCAAAATAGCTTAGGAGGAAGTGTTAGAAAGCCACCCAAGGACGAGAATATGACTCAAAACCCTAATAATATAAAGGTTGTATTGCCTCCAATGAACCGGGAAGGAGGACTTACTGTACGTACAGTGCCTCCTTCTTAAGAAGTTACTTATAATAATGGATGCGGAATTTGATATGTATGTTTCTTTATCGTGTGATGATGATAGAGATATTGTTATCTGCATCATAAGGTGCTCCGAAATATCAGTCTCTTCTCCGTGACGTTACATTTACCGTTCTTCCTTTACACGACGAAAAACCAAACGGTGTTTGAGAATGAAACCACACAAACACTCCCTTAGAACACGATAAGCAACCGTCAGTTTTTAATTATACAGGTACAACCCCGGACAGAAATTGGTGGTACAGGATAATCTGCCACTAAAGGTCAGGTTAATCGCACACATCTACCCCCTAACTCCCCCTCCTTACCCCCACCAAAACACTGATTTGTTAGGCGGATGGATCGGAGATATGAAGCTTCGCTCACCCTCACGTTTTGCCGCATGTAATGTCACTTTTATTTATTCTACTATTAGGTGTTTTATCAAGCGCATAGATCCATAATCAGATCCATGAGAAGTGATTTTGTCGAAGTTTTAGCAGATTTCAATACAATGACTTTAATGTACAGAGTTTGGTTTCCAAATAGTTATCCACCGTGTTCTAAGTGGTAGACTAAAATCCAAGTAACAGTTAAAAGTTATTTGGCCACATAAGTCCCTCTCCTGTTTTTTCATCAGGACAGCCATATATGCACCCACCTACTCATCCACCTACCCACTCTACCCAACCAACACAACCCATCAACCTCATCATGGTCACCCACCCAGCCCACCGATCCCTGCTACCCACCCTGCTAACCCACGAATACTACATACAAAGCTCACCCAACAATGCCATTCAACACTGTCAGTCATTCATTCTCCACCCTGAACCCATCCAGCCACCCAATCCAACTACCCACGTAGATAATCTCGACCACACAGTCGTCTCAACCGCCCTGGCGACAAACGGTGCCCACTCACCCACTCACTTTGTCCACACATCCCTGCAACCTATCTTGCTCACCGACCGCTACCACCCACCCTTCACACTCACGAATTCCACCCATCCTTCCCATTCACGAATTCGACCCACCCTGGTCACCCAACAATGCCATTCATCTCATCCACCCACACAATCCTCCCACCTCTCCCTGAACACTCCCCACCCACCCTGCACACCCGTCCATCCACATGCCCAACCACCCTTCTCACCCAACCCCACTTACTCCGCCACCCAATTCACCCATTTGAACCCGACTTGTCCATCAAACTCATCCCATCCACACCTAACTTACCGACCCCTCTCTGACCACCCACATATCCAGCCACTCACCCACTCAGGCCACCAAACGCATCCACTCACTAACCCATTTACCCCTACAACCCACCCAAAACCACTCCACTCACCACACCCAACAACCGTCCCCTCCCCCCCTCTCCACCATTACCACTGTCCACCCACCCTGGCGATACACCGAAGTACCACACCCACCAACTCAACCTCAACTCCACCCACCCAACCAACTGACTTGCACACACACACACACACACACACACACACACACACACACGCACGCACACACACACACACACACACACACACACACACACACACACACACACACACACACACACACACACACACACACACACACACACACACACACACACACACACACACACACACACACACACACATACACAGAAAACAAGCATAAACAGACAGACAGACAGACAGACAGAAACACACACACACACACACACATACGTGGGACAATACGTGCGGTGGGGGTGGGGGGAGTATAGTGAGTATGAAATGTGTCATAATGGTAATGTGGGTGTGTGCATACGTGGCTAAGGACGTCCAAGACTGATATGTAATCTTTGCCTTTAACACTCGATAACACACACCTCAGTATTTATTTAGGTTCTGTTTATAAGTTTGTAGCATGTTACATTATTATATTATTATGATTATGTTTTGGGGGTGAAACCTGAAACACCATATAATGAAAAACACTGAAGTATTATGATACTGTAATATGGAATCCATATTACATGAATAACTATTTCTTCCAGGAGAAAATAATGTTATTTTAATGTTCATTACAAAATTACACTGTAGGAGCATGTTTTTAATGTTAGCTTACCGAATTCCAAGCGATTAGTTTGTTAAGTTATACTACACCATTGATTTATGCAATATATCCGTTATGTATTGTATTAACTATGTCATGAAGGCTCACACAGTGGACTTTCACATAAACTACTTCGAAAAGGCAGCAAATTCAGTGTTTAATAGTTTGCAAAGTTCATGTATTTTTTGGTGTGTTTATAAATCCAGCTGTCCTTTACAGGCCAATGTAATTCCTTGTAAAATGAGGGTGGTCAAGTGTAAAACCAATTCCCTATGTAGCATAGGAGTTTGAAAATGATCACTGATAATACTGTCATATACTGTATGATTACTGCATGACCCTTCCAAATGACCAAACCCAGAATCTTTTATTTATTTTAATGTTGGGTCACTTGGAACAGATATGAGTAAATGACACGATAACCCACGTGGATTTATTGAATATAACCTAGCCAGTATGAAGTTTCTTGAGTAATAAAATATGTGGGTGTATGGTTATCAGGTGAGAACCTACACACACACACACACACACACACACACGCACACACACACACACACACACACACACACACACACACACACACACACACACACACACGTGAGTAGGCACTGTGTTGGAAAATTAGACTCTTGGATATTAAGCAAATTGAAATCCATGAAGATCTATGCATACAATGTAAGAAGCCTCGCAGAAGATTTCAAACTTGATAACCTAGTGACTCATCTGGTAAACATTAGTTGGGATATTGTAGGTTTGAGTGAGACCCACAGAAAAGAAGAAAAAGTAATTCAGCTCGAAGACAGCAACCACCTATTTTACTACAGAGGAAGGAAAAATGAAAGAGTTAGTGGTGTAGGATTTCTAATTAACAGAAATCTTGCAGACAACATTGTTAAATTCAGCAGTGTATCTGACAGAGCAGCATTTGTTGTCATTAGACGATGCAAAAACTATACCCTGAAAGTAATACAAATTTACGCACCAACTTCTCAAAGCCCAGATGAAGAAGTAGAAACATTCTATGATGACATCTCCCAGATAATGGAAGAAGAAAAGACAACATATATTATACTCATGGGAGACTTCAATGCAAAAGTTGGGAAGTCGAAAAATGGAGAGGGGTGTATGGGAAAATTTGGAGTGGGAGAAAGGAATGAAAGAGGAGAAATGCTGGTAAATTTTGCTGAAATGTTTAACATGAGAATAATGAACACATTTTTCCACAAAAGAAAAGGGAGAAAGTGGACCTGGAGAAGCCCAAATGGAGAAACAAAGAATGAAATTGACTTCATTATAGCAGATAAGAATAACACGATCACAAATGTCACAGTTATCAACAAAGTAAATATAGGTAGTGATCATAGAATGGTGGGTTGCACAGCCAAATTCAATTTCAGAAGTGAGAGAAAGACGACGAGTAAAGGTAAAAAGATAATCCCAATAATATTAAACGAAAACAAATCAGACTTTCAGTTGGAAATAAGAGACAGATTTCAGGCTTTAAGTAATGCTGAATGTGACACTGATGAGCTAAATGACAGACTAACAAACGTGCTAAGAGAATCAGCAGAGGTAGCAGGAAAACCTAATACAACCAAAGCCAAGAAATATTCAGAAAAGACACTCGAGCTTATGAAATAACGAAAGGAAATGAAAGTAAAAACAAAGAAAGACGAAATAGAATGAACGGAATTAAATAAGCTTATCAACAAAAGACAAAGAGAAGAGAAAAGAAAGAGAAACATGGATCAGATCAAAGAAACCATCAAAAATGGAAAAAATCTGAAACAGGTCCAAAGTAAAATGGCACTAGGAAAGCAACAAATGACATCACTGAAAGAAAAAAAAACGGTGAAATCATTAAATGCGGAGATAAGATGGTGAAGAGAGTTGAAGAATTTTACAAAGAACTGTATGTATCAAAGACAGTAGAACCAATAGCTAACTTTTCAGTTGACACAAATGAAATACCTGAGGTAACACAAGACGAAGTAATTATTTGTCTTAAAAATATGAAAAGAGGGAAGGGTCTGGGAGAAGATTGAATAATAACAGTTTTACTGTTGGATGAAGGCGTAGAAGTACAAAACATGCTTGCTCACCTATTTACCCACTGTATGAAACAGAAGAAAATTCCCAAAACATGGTGTAATGGAATAGTTATTTTACTCTACAAAAAAGGTGACTCAAAAGATCTTAGTAACTATCGACCCATTAGCTTATTACCAGTCATTTACAAACCCTTCACTAAAGTCCTTACGAACAGAATAACAATTTTGGAGGAAAACTAACCTCGTGAACAGGCAGGATTCCGAAGCGGATATTCGACCACTGATCACCTACACACAATGAATCAACTAATTGAGAAAACTACAGAATATAATTAACCACTGTGCTTAGGTTTTGTTGATTACGAAAAGGCTTTCGACGCAGTGGAGCACAGAGCAATTATAAATTCACTGCGATAACAAGGAGTGAATGAGAACATTGTAAAACTGCTCGAAAACATAATATAATTAGGATTGCTACAGTTACATTACATAAGGACTCGGAAAAAATTAAAATTGAGAAGGGCGTGCGTCAAGGAGATACAATTTCACCAAAATTGTTTTCACCATGCGTAGAAAGTATTTTCAGAAAGCTACTGTAGACTTGGAAAACAAAGGAGTGAACATAGATGGAAAAAAGCCAAACCATTTCAGATTTGTAGATGACATTGTCCTAATCTCAGAAACAGCGAAGGCATTGCAAGAAATGTTAAATGACCTGAACAGAGAAAGTCTGAAAGTAGGTCTGAAGATGAACCGGAGTAAAACTATTGTTTAATCCATAAACACCAAAGAGCGTCATCAGAATAAGCAATGAAATTCTTGAAGAAGTTGAGGAGTACAACTACTTGGGACAAATACTAAAATTAACAAAAGATCATGATAGCGAAATAAAAAGAAGCATTACGATTCGATGGAAAGCTTTCGGTAAACATAGAGACATTACGAAAAATACCTTGTCAGTTTGTATGAAACGAAAAGAATATAACGAATGTATAACTTTAGCTATGAAGTATTGTTGTGAGACGTGGAAACTGACAAAATCAATGGAAAATAAATTAATCCGTTCTCGGAGAGCAAAGGAAAGATCAATGTTGGGAATACCTTTAAGAGACAGGAAAAGATCAACTTGCGTGAGAGAGCAGACTAAAGTCAAAGATATTATAGAAGTTATAAAAGAACAGAAATGGAGGTGGGCAGCCCATATAGCAATAATAAGGGATAACCGATGGAGCAAGAGGCTGACTGACTGGACACCAAGAGATTATAAGCATAGCAGAAAAAGCCAGACAGGAGATGGAGAGATGAGATACAGAAATATGCAGGGAAAACGTGGCAAAGATTGGCTCAGTTAAGGAATTCGTGGAAAAGGTTGGGGGAGGGCTTTGTTCAGCAGTGGACTAGTTATGACTGATGATATATATATATATATATATATATATATATATATATATATATATATATATATATATATATATATATATATATATATCATCAGTCATAACTAGTCCACTGCTGAACAAAGCCCTCCCCCAACCTTTTCCACGAATTCCTTGATATATATATATATATATATATATATATATATATATATATATATATATATATATATATATATATATATATATATATATATATATATATATATATATATATATATATATATATATATATATATATATATATATATATATATATGGTGATGAATTGTAAGAATTAAGATAAATGGACAGCTTGAGGAAAACCTGGATAATGTGGAAGAGCAGCAGGTAGATAAATGCCAGAGTAGAGAGATGCGTTGATCGTATGCCTGACACTTCTCCATATGACTGTTATCAAGTATTTTGTATTCATAAAATTTAATGATGGAGAAAAGATTTCTGGAGGCGACAGTACTCTATTGTATATGCGTAGGTTTAATGACGATGTGTATAACAAACCTATTTTTATACTTTATCACTAAACAATTTTAATATTATTAAAAAAACATCCAGGGATCAATTGATATTCATAGTAATTACGCGTCTAGATGAACAACACTAGCACCACTGTTTATTAAGCCTTACAATCCCCATAAAATAAATATACCAAACAAATAGTGGATAATGAACCATAACATGAAAAACGGTGGCTTTTGTCGAAGCGTCAAGACATCAGAAATTAAACTAAGTGATGTATAAATATTCTATTCACGTGCAGTAACGACCGTAGGAACATCTACGAGGAGGCCAGAAGTGGACACTCACCGTCAATGTCTGGGGGTGGTTGCGCATCCACGGTATGGGTGACGTCACCAGTATAGGAGGGAGTTCCACTGCTAAAAAATACATTGAAGTTTTGTAGGATTTTTTCCGTCCCTTAGTTCAGGAGCAGAACTATTCGTTTCTTCCCGGCCCTATAGTTTTTGTTCAGGACCGCTGCCCCATCCACACGGCGAGAAGAGTCTCGGAATGGTTTGGAGGTTGAGAGGACTTGCAGCTGCCCAACTGGCTCAGTAATTGAGCAGACTTGAACCCCATCGAAAATGCAGGGGGAAATATGGTTAACTGTTGGGAGCCTGAGAGTGAACGGACACCAGATAAACTACTGGCCCACATCAATACCTGGTGGGAACAGTTCAGAAATCAGAAACAGCTCATACGGAACCATGTCGCCTCTATGCAAACAGACTGTGAGAGGTGATCGAGAAGGGGGATGGCTTGCTTCCTACTAATGAATGAGGGCCATACGTCTTACGTTTTTTTGTTTTTAATAATAAAAATAATAATAATAATAATAATAATATTATTATTATTATTACTATTATTATTATAATTATTATTATCCTCTGATTATAAGGGATATTATTCCATGCAGTATATCAATCTAACAGTAACTTTAATAACTTACTATAACTTATCTGACAATATAACTGATATGACACTATCTTATATATTTTGCTCACTAACATGATTTTTATTACGGGACATTTATACAGAAAGTAGTGACGTTCATGTGCATTTCTTAACCCCTACACCGTGGGGATGTTTTCGCCGATCCGTGCGCATCCTGCGGGGATATTTGCGCTCCTACTGATTTTATAAAAATATTTACCAAAAATCTTTTATTAGCCCTAGAATATTATAATTATATATGCTTATGGCAAATACCTTCAGCTTTCTCCTGGGATGTTTGTTGAGCCTTCGTCGAAAACCGTAGGACTTGTGGAGATTTCTGAAGTTGAGTAACTAAGTCTCCACTTCACACTTCCCGACATCCCGTAATATGATCACCACAGCCTGATATTATCACTAGAAACACTATTCTGTGATTTTCAAATAGTTTGGAATCCATACTCCAAAAGAAAACACTGTGAAAACAATGAAAATTACGAGCGCGTACGAGCTTCCCACTTGCGCTCGTTCCCCACAGGTATTCTGTCATTTATTATTCATAAAAATACTCACACTTTATATTTCTATTACTTTATAACATTTATATATATCTGCAGTATTTATCCATAAGTTTCCTTCAGTAATAGTAGTTTATTGTCACTGTAGGCATTCAATTTCTCTTTCAGTAAAATACGTTGAGAGCCAAGGTTTCACTTTCAGTGTCATAACTTCAAGTATTTGTACTCATATTCTTATATTACTAATTATTTACATTTCTATTTAAAATTTCTATTGTATTTTCAATATTTACACTTCTATTTTACTTACACTATGTTATGCACTGTCACATGCAGTACCGTAACTTATAAAACTATATTACAGTCTTCAATCATATTTACATCCATTGCTTTCACTTGCTATTAACACATTTTTTACACATTATTTACATTTTCCACTTGCACTTTTAGAACTGCTTCAGGCTATGGTAATCAAAGAAGCAGGTAACACACAGGGGAACCTGGCACACAGGGCACTGCCAAGAGGTGTGTTTGTGCTCAGGTGTGCGTCTGGTGGTATGTGCACACACCTGGCACCTGCAGATCGCAGCCTTCCTCTTCGTTGTGGCAGGCATTTGCACCAGTCTGTGCCGATCCATGTACGCCCTCTGCTCAAGTCTGTCAGGAAGTCTAACAGAATGGCGCCTTGGAGCTGCTGCTGTCACCCTACCATGTCTCAAGTAGCTGCTGAACACAAGTCCCGGCAAACAATCTCAGGGAGAAGGACTTGGGTGTCTTTACCTTCATATTCTACAGGATGAAGGCGTTCGGCATCGTCATGTCAATGAGATGCAGAAAAACTTTCCTGTACCACCTAGTATTCTTCCTGAGGCAGTCGATCTCTCCAATCATCATGTTGGACTTGTCCACCAGCCTCATGTTGATATTATAATCGACAACAGCATAAGATTTTCTCACAGGTTCGCCTGTCCTACGGTCAACCTTCCCACTGTCTTTCAGTTTCCCCTTGTGTACGGTGGTGAGCATGTGCACGACCCTCTTGTCATGCCACCGTATTGCCAGCATCTTCTCAGACTTGCGTAGGTGCACATCTCCTCGCTGCGAGTTTCCTGCCTTGGGGATTTTGGGGAAGTTGGCACGATTGCTCTTCACAGTGCCGCAGGAGCCGATGCCGTGCTCTGAAAGGTATTTAGCAAGTTTCGGTGCCGTATAGTAGTTGTCAGTATACAGCACATGATTCTCCCCATAATACCTTTCAAGCAGCACTTTCACTACTCAGCCTGAGAAGCCAAGGGGGTGTGTTCTGTCCAAATCGACAGTGCTGGCTGAATAGATGACGAAGTCAAGGATGTACCCCATCTTACAGTCGCACTGTACAAAGAATTTGATTCCAAAGTGATGACGTTTGCTTGGAATGTACTGTATAAACTTAAGATGTTCTCTGAACAAAACCAAGAATTCGTCTATGACAGCCTTCTGGAATGGGTGGAAGAATGACATAAATTTATCCGTCACTGTGCTCAGAATCTCCCGGTTCTTCCAGAGTGGGTCAGTCTGGGAAGGTACATCGTTGTTGGCGACGTGCAGCTTTCCCATGATGTTCCAGCAGCGATCTCTGGCCATGTACTTATTGAAGGTGGGTGAGGGTAGTAAGGGGTCCATGGACCAGTAATCTTCCAACTCATGCTTCTTTGAATGTGGCATGAGAAGCATGAGGGCGAAGAACACATACAGCTCCTGCACTTTCAGCATGGTCCACTGTTGCATCTTCGCTGCACCTGCACCACTTGCAGCATGTTGTGACTCGTACCTGTTTGTCTCATCATATATGTGCTGCATGACTTCATCATCGAGGAAGGCCAAAAGGAAGTCCACACACTCAGCATCCTCGTCAAGAGCGAAGGCAGGCTGTATCCCTGAGGAACTTTCTTCAAAATGGAGTTGTTCAGGGACGAAATCGGAACCTTCCATCCACACGAAGGCGTCCAGGATTCCCTCTCATGGTGGGGTACGGTGGGTGAGGGTGGAGGGTGGCTGTGAGGCAGACTGGGCTGTTTCAAGGTCACTCTCACTGACCCTAGTTGCCGTGTAGCACTAGCAGCCCTTACTCTACATGCTACTCTACTTTCACGAGTCAGGGATTTACCTCTTCCCCTACGGCCTGCCTTCACTGTAGGTGCTGGTGGAGACTCTGACGACGAAGACTCAGGAGAAAATTCCACTGAAGAGAAATAAGAAATTAGTGAAATGGGGCTGGGAGAGCGGGGAAGTGATTCACCTCAGAACTCATGGCAGGCTGGGTCACGTGGGGCCATTGTTCCGGGGCTAACCTCCGCCTTTTCATTCCCTTCCCAAATTCCTTCCCTTCTTGCACTAAGGGCTTTCCCTTGGAGCTAGGGATAACTTGGGACACTGAAGCACTCGTACTTGGAGTTTCTGTCACAATTTCCTCCCCAGGCTCATCACACAGTTCACCCGAAGGATCAAAGTCACTATCCATCATTATCATAGATAATTCTGCCAGTTCACATTCCACTGCTGAGTCACTTAGTCCTGTACTGCTTCCCACACGAGTTTTTCTAGGGGTAGAGGTCACAGGGCCCTTTGCAATGGGCACAGAAGTGGCAAAAATGGCAGGGCGCAAGTGCGGCATGGTTTCACCTCAAAGGACGACAAGGAACTGAATGACGCTGCGTATATGGGCAGCCAAGGGTTGACAGTGTCAGTAGGGTGACAGCTACTAATTTATATGCTATGAAATGATTGGTAGGAAATCTCGACAATACATAAAAAAAACAGGCAGTTTTGTACTGTCACCTCTGCGATCCAGACTTTTACATGGTCAAAAGGGGCAAAAATCAGTTCCTGGTGATGACCACTGCAGGCTGGAACGGTCGGGAACTCAGATTGACAGAGACTCTCTCCCTCTAGCGGCATCTTCCGTTCCGTATATTACTTTTCAAGTGGCCAAGTTAAGAATGGTAGCATGCTAAAATGACGGGGCCAGTCTCCAACTAGGCCAACCCAAGCCCGACCTTTGCAATTTCCCAAAATGCTTCTAAGGTATCACATTAACAAACTACTAGGTAAGCTCTATACCACCAGTTCTCAAGGGTTATACAAACAATAAAGTTCGAGTGGGAGGAAATGTGTATTAACAAGACCAAAAGATAGATATCTTCCCCAGCTACTTGCTTTTACAGATTAAACCTGAATCAGTTGGCACGTTGTTCAAAAAACATATATATGGTCCTAATATCAAATCCACAAAACTTAACTCCTCTGTCCCAGTCCAGTGTTTCTTCATAATCGTCTCTCTGAGCACACAGTTCACTGGTCCAGTCCTCTGCCACTCCCGACCTTGACTTCCACACTGGGACCATGACTTCCTCACTGGTACTTCGACCTCCACACTTGGACCCGCTAGTAGTTAATATGTATAATGAATAACTATTCTCCCCAATGCAAGTAATCCCTTCACATGATCAGGAAAGTCTCATAATAAAGAAACATGAGTTACAACAGTCGGCATCCTAAGTAATAACAGAATAACACATGGCACTACAGACACACAGGTTTCCTCAAAACAATACTTATTGTAGGGATAACATGGAAGAGAACGTACTATAACAAATACAGTAAGCATGAATAACTTTAACTCTAACCATGAAAATCATCACTGCACCAATATCATTGAACCTCACAAAGTAACTACGTGAACATTAACTCACAATATAGCCCTAATAAGTACTGAAGTGCAAAGTCATCCCAACACAATAAATAATTCACAGTTCCAAGGCACCTGATATTTGGCCTTCAAAAATCACACACTTATCTGAGGCTCAGACAGAACTCTGTAGCTAGCATTCTCGTATTCCAGTTACACACTAAATAATAATATAAAGTACAGTACACAAATATATAGGAAATACCTCACTATTCAGCTTACAGAATACCAGAGTGGTGAGAGGGAAACTCGGGACTCGCTCTTCCAATGGCTAATGGCGTCACCGTTATACGCTTCCTGAGGAACGACAACACTTGATTCTAACCGAGTTTTTTTCTTTATTTCGTCACTATTATCACTCGTGGAATATCATTTATTTGTGCTTCAACATATCAGACATAAGTATCATCTAATTACTTACAGAATTCCTTGGGGGGGGGAGGATGACGACAGCACCGACCATCCGTCACTTATCACGGCCGGTGAGCGAG
This sequence comes from Coenobita brevimanus, assembly GCF_032717465.1. Classification (NCBI taxonomy): domain Eukaryota; kingdom Metazoa; phylum Arthropoda; class Malacostraca; order Decapoda; family Coenobitidae; genus Coenobita; species Coenobita brevimanus. Next base: position 39,532,184 of record NC_136997.1, on the reverse strand, counting down.
TGAAACAAGCCAAAATTGCGTGATGGAAAGGTGGAAGGGGGGATGACGGCTTATGCTATTTAAAATTTTTATTATTACAGACTCGTGATAGACGTGATAGACTCAACGTGATGTCTTTCCCCTTACAATCGATTCCCCGAAAAAAATGACATTCTCTAGTTACAATAATTACTCACCAACACCTCTCTCTTTATATCCTTACATCTAAAAACAATAAAAATCACCGTGCCTTACATCACTTTGCACACACGTATATTATGCTGGATTACATGACCAAAGGTACATGTTCCCATCCACTCGAGTTTTTATATTATAAAGATACTTAATATTAGTAAATTACCGTAGGGAAAAAATGACTTAGCAACTAGGTAACTTAATCTATGTTCTGATCACGTCTGCATGGCAACAACCATGCCCTGGCCACACTCTCTCACTTAACTGAACTTTTGGTCATACAAAATGAACTAAATACAACTCATTATCACTTCCGGGCACTACATCCGCCCACGGTTAGGGAAGCCCAAAAGATTGGGCGACTGGACCTGAACACCTCGGAAATACACAGTACCCATATTTAACAAACTCTGTACGTAAACTCACCTACTTGACCAGTCTCCCTCAGTACTGCTACTGTGGGGTGTTTCACACGCTCCTTGCTCGTGAGGGGAAACCAATCTACACGCCTCCAAAACACCAGCCAACGTGTCCTCTACTGTGACTGTAGGATATTACATAAGCTCCATGCTCGAGAACAGTCGGCAGCTATCAAGTCCCCCCCCAAAAAAAAAAAAAAAAAATCCTCCACCATAAGTTAATTTTCTCATGCCACTCACGATATGCAGCTGACAACGTATGCCACTCACCAGGTGTATTACTCACAAGGAGAATGCCCTGCTACAAGGAGAAACTTTGTGCGTAGGTAAGAGTAACACGAGCCGCTCCTCTGCGTTCTGTCCTGAGAGACCGAGCAAAACCTACCTACCTCTCCTAACATGTGAGAGCCCCATGGTTCAACTTCTCCAAGCCCTATAGAGAAGCAAGTAGGAAACCTCCAGGTGGAGACCTTCAGGTAGAACTGCCCCTCACATGTACAGTTCCCTAAATCTGAAAAAAAAAAAAAAGTCCTAACTGTGAGAGCTTATTTTCCCTAACTTAGCCTAACAATCTAACCTAAAGAAAAAAAGGAATCGAGGTAAGGCAAGAACGACGGTCTATACACCGTGGTGCACTCGATTTGACAAACAGGCAGCTTCGACGCCTCACCTCTCCAAAAGCTGGACATACCCTAAACACTCAACCGTATTAATTGACCCAAAATTACAACATCATAGGTACTGGTAGAAAAGATAAATACATAGGTACAGTCTGGAGAGACCTGGAAGGGCATACCTGACTCCATGTTCCCAGCCAGTTAAGGCAAGGACAAGACGTACTCAAAGAAGAAAAAAAAAAATGAGTACATACAATATATACACCATACCCCCATCATCTACGTGTACTGCAACCTCTCAGGCAGTCACCGGGATCTTACACTAGGCAGTATCTCCTCCTCTTCCTCACTGGTCAAAAACTTGTGATCCACCATACTCAATAAGGCATCTCTCTCAACATATCTTTTGACCTTTTCAGCTGCCCTACTCAAGATAGTGCCTTCAAACACATTTTCTAACTCATAGGCTGGACCCTGATCGATAACTTTGACAATCTTTTAAGGACCCTGCCATTTTCTATTTAGCTTTGATGCCGTACCAGACAAGCACTCTTCGACATAGATCCAAACTAATTCACCTGCTTCTAAAGAATCATTCCTATAAGTCTCATTTGCCCTGTTAAGGTATCCTGCTGTCATTCAACGTTGTGTCTCCTTGAGCATCTGTTTGACATCTATTTTCTTTACACAGTCTTCATCAGTAGGCAACTGCAAATCTCCTACCTCGTGATTTGGATGACGACCATAAAAAGCAAAGAATGGTGATGCACCTAGTGACGTATGCACTGCTTCGTTCAATGCTTTCTCAGTGTCGCACAGGTGCACGGGCCATGTATTCGGGTGTTCTTGGCTCAAGATTGCCAGTACTGTCTTTAAGGTCCTATGTGCTCTCTCAATAACTGAATTTTCTCGGGGATGGTAGGGTAGACAGAATCTTTGCTTAATCCTGGCTCTTCTACAAAAATCTCTCAACTCTGCGCTGGTCAATTCTCCTCCATTGTCCATGATAACTACCTGTGGCTTGCCATACCTACAGATGTCCTTCTTAAATTCTTCAGCTACAGCTTTCGTGGATTTTGTACGAAGGGGGTAGATATGTAGGTACCTAGAAAAATGGTCTATCACCGTGAGACAATCCTGTGACCACTCCTACTATTATGCAAATCTATGAGATCTATTACAATTCTCTGAGCATTATCATCTACTGGTGGCAATTCCTTTAAATGGTGTATAATCTGCCCGAGACCCTTGAACTGTTGACATGACTTGCATGATTTAACAAAATGTCGCACATCGGTCAGTAGAGACGGCCAATAGAAAAATTGTCTTGCCTTGGCTATCATCTTGTGTTCTCCTAGGTGTGAAGGGTTATGAACAATAGAACAAGCAATAGCAACTAAAGACTTGGGTACTATCAGGCACAATCTAGACTTTCCCATTTCTTCTTTTCGCACATACTGTACAGAATCTCCTCGTTCATTTCGAAAGCATAAATGGGACGATTACCAGACAACTTCCTGGGTAACTGACCTCCTTCTAAATACTGAATTACCTGTCTCCACCTTGGGTCTGCTCTCTGGGCTTCCTGGACCTTGTGTACCGTAAGGCCCAGCCACCGAAATTCTGCATTAGATTGGGTTATATCTGAGGCCTCCTCAATTGCTCCTACTGGTCTACTCAAAGCATCTGGGACGTAATGATTCACACCCTTTTTATATCTTATCACAAACTCGTGGTCTCTCATCTCAAACAAATAATGCGACATACTTGGGGATTTAGTCTTTTTCTTAAAGATAGTGGTTAATGGTCTATCGTCAGTAACGATGGAAAAGGGTTAGCACCATAAATAGTGGCTGAAAAATCTACATGCACTCACTACTGCCATAGCTTCCTTGTCTGTTACTGAGTATCTTTTTTCTGTTGGGGTAAGTTTCTTTGAAAAGTATCCAATAGGACTCAGATCTTTCTCGCCCTCCAGCTGCATAAGAGTTCCGCCAATGTGCGAGTCGCTAGCACCTGTGTGTAACTCGAACGGTTTAGTTAAATCTGCCTTTACTAGTACTGGAGCTGACACTAACTTTTGTTTAAGAACTAAGAATGCATTCTCACACTCCTCTGACCATTCAAATCTTGAGTCTTCCTAAGCAAATTTGTGAGAGGACTGGCAATGGCAGCAAAGTCAGGAATGTGTTTGCGATAGAAGTTACACGTGCCCACAAAGCGTCTCACTTCCTTGGCCTACATTTGTTCAATAGCTTTAAGATTCTTATTATCCGGGCGTACTCCTTTCTCTGACACTACATGTCCCAAGAACTTAATTTCTCACTTTATGAAAGAGCATTTACTAACATTCAGCTTCATTCCAAACTCGGTTAATCTTCCAAAGGTAATCTTCAGTCGGTCTAGCATCTGATCGAAAGAGTCTGCCCAAATCACAACATCGTCTAGGTAGTTACAGCACCAACCTTCTCTAACTAAAGGGGCTAACACTTGCTGCATTTTCCTCGTGAATATAGCTGGACTCACAGAAATTCTAAAAAGGTAAGCGCTTGTATCTGAACAAATTAACTCCATCAAAAAAAGTTGTCAAGTCTCGAGAGCTTTCATCCAATCGAAATTGGAGGTAGGCGTCTTTCATATCATGAGTGTAGTAAAACTTTTTCCCAGTGCTTTCCTCTACTAATTTGTCTAATCGGGGTAGGGGTTGGATATCTATCTTGACCTTCATATTAAGAGCCCGATATTCAATACACATCCTTTTACTGTCGTCCGGCTTGCTGACTAAGACTATGGGGGCTAAATATGCAGTGTTCAATTCCTCAGTCACATGCTTTTCAATCATCTCGTCAATTATCTTAGAAATTATCTTTCTTGCTTGCTCAGGATGCCGATACAAGGGCATACGCACGGGTTCAGAGTCGATGGTATCAATGTGGGCTTCGGACCAAGAATGAACAGTGCATGATTATCCAATATCAACTCTCTCAATTTGTCCCTCAGTGACTGAGATAAATGTGTCCAGTTCAGCCCTCTGAGAATTGAATTAAGCGCAGCACTTCAGTCACTCCCATCATGTGCCTGATCCATGTGTGGTAACAAAGCATTATCTACCCGAACTACTGGTGCCACAAGGTCACCTTCTGCCTCGCCTACTGGTTGCACTAATTCAGATGAACTTCTGTCCTGTTCCTTGGGGCTGAGATAGATAATACTCGACTCGTCAACAACATGGTACGTCCCCAACACTTGTCCTGAATTTAGCTTCACTGGTCCCATGGTTACATTGGCAATGGGTAAATAGCATGTCCCATTCTCACTAACTCTCATGCAACAATTTGGTGCTAATGAAGCTTTACCCCTGGCCTTCTGAAATTTACTAATGTGTAAGACATCTCCGGGTTTTCTGTCTTTTAATGCAGTGGGTACTGACATTAATGTCTGTGCAGGTACCACGGTTGTACATTTCACTTGTACTAGCTCTCCTTCTGCTTTTCTCATATGGTTGGACTGGAACCTTATCCTATTCACTGTCTGGCAAAGCTTATTTCGGACCTTGTACTGTTGACCACCACAACAATGCATCACCTGACCTTCCCCGTCCCAAGTGAAAATCGCTCTACCAATTAAGTCTGCACCCATGGGCACTTTGGTTGACAAATAATAGTCTGGGACCACTACAGATCACTGCATTATGCTTGTCTCGGGGGCAATGTGCACTACCGACGAAACCTGGCCAACAACAGTTAACTTACGGTTGGATACTGAAATCAATGAACGCCAGCACTTGCTAATCTTTAACCTTAATCTGTTTGCTGTACTCTTTCTCATCAGTGTTGCTACACTACCAGTATCTACAAAAGCTGAAACCTGATACTGGCCCAAAATCAAGCATATCACTGGAGTGTCTACATCTCCTCGAACTTTTCAGACTTCCTCAACCTGAGCATTTGAAAGGTTCTGACAGCCCTCATTCTGCTCTACATCCTGTACGCTACGCACAACATGACTGGTAGCCTGCATTGCCTCAGGGTTCTCTAGTCATTCCCTAGCCGGTCGGGAGTCTCGATGCAATTGAGAATCCTGGTGTGGAAGGGGATTAACTGTTGTGGGAGGTGTACTTGGCACGCTTCTCTCCTGTTTTCTACTTAAGTTATGTCTACCAGGGCATCCCTCATGTCCCCTTGTACAGTTCGCTTTCAAGCAATCAAAACAACTTCCCCGCTCTGGTTTCCTTGGACAGTTCACCCTGTCATGTTTACTGCCATTTGAACACCACCCACAAGGCCACATTGTAGGTCTAGGTTTAAAGGATACCTGACATATGGGTACTCGAGTCACTGGACGAGCATTGTCACTAACAACTGAAGGTTTGATTCTAGTATGGGTTGGAACATAATTATCAACAGACCTTTGTTCATCCACAACTTTCACCACTCTATGCCACTGTCTGTAACCCCTTTCTCTCTGTACTTCTGAAATAAAGGTCTCCTCCATTCCCAGATATTTAAACAACTCTAAACGCTCCCTAACTTCCTGCGGTACATTACGTAGCACAGCTTTCTTCCACAACTGCTCCACATTGGGAGGGTTAATATGGGGATGTTCTCTACAAATTGCCCTAAAGTTACTCTTGAACTGTCTAACAAATCTCTTAGGTGGATCCTCAAAGTTATACTTCATTTGAGCAAGCTCACGGAATGCATCAGCGATCCCTTCGGGACCTCTGAACTCACGCTGCAACAATGTCTTGATGTCCCAATAAGTACCACCTGCCTCATATAAGTTTAACTCTCCCAGAACATATGTTTGCAACTCTGTGTCCATACGTGTGAGCACTACCACCTTCCGCTGTCCTAAGTTAGCAGTCACTGACTCCACCTGCATTAAAAAGTGATCCACCAGGGCCCTAGGATGTACACCATACATTTCACTCATCCTAAGGACGTCAATATCCTTGCACTCTAGTACTACCGAATTTCCCTGATAGCTCTACATACCTCCAACAGGCAAATTTGACCACTGTGGAGTTAACTGCCTAAATGGATTTCCAGACTACGGGGGTATACTGTGATGGGCCTCAAATCTCGGTTCGGGTCAGTCCAGGTGGGCCTAACATCTCCTCCAAAGCTCTAATACGCTCAAAACATTCATCAATTGCGGAGGGTTCCTGCTTCACACCTACTCCCTCAGGCATCTCAGTCTCAATGTCAATCAATTTTTCTACACGGAACTCCATCATGAATTATACGAACTTGAGCTACCCCAGGAGGTGAATGCTGAAGTAGTAAAATGCCCAACTGCAACACCGAAATAGTACACACTACAAATACACATACCTTATAATTCTACACATAATGCCAAGTACATATAACTTTGAGAACTGGGAGATGAGCTATTATCTCAATTAGATTAAATGACAGTTATCTAAATGACCTCTCAGATATTGCTTACAAGTTAAATTACCTCACATTAATAGGTCGTTCCAATGTTGTGCAACAACTTGTACTGTCACCTCTGCAATCCAGACTTTTACATGGTCAAAAGAGCCAAAAATCAAGTTGCTGGTGATGACCACTGCAGGCTGGAACGGTCGGGAACTCAGATTGACAGAGACTCTCTCCCTCTAGCGGCATCTTCCGTTCCGTTTATTACTTTTCAAGTGGCCAAGTTAAGAATGGTAGCATGCCAAAATGACGGGGCCAATCTCCAACTAGGCCAACCCAAGCCCGACCTTTGCAATTTTCCAAAATGCTTCTAAGGTTTCATATTAACAAACTACTAGGTAATCTCTATACCACCAGTTCTCAAGGGTTACACCAACAATAAAGTTCGAGTGGGAGGAAATGTGTATTAACAAGACCAAAAGATAGATATCTTCCCCAGCTACTTGCTTTTACAGATTAAACCTGAATCAGTTGGCACGTTGTTCAAAAAATATATATATGGTCCTAATATCAAATCCACAAAACTTAACTCCTCTGTCCCAGTCCAATGTTTCTTCATAATCATCCCTCTGAGCACACAGTTCACTGGTCCAGTCCTCTGCCACTCCCGACCTTGACTTCCACACTGGGACCATGACTTCCTCACTGGGACTTCGACCTCCACACTTGGACTTGGACTCACTCACTGTTACTTCGACCTCCACACTTGGACCCGCTAGTAGTTAATATGTATAATGAATAACTATTCTCCCCAATGCAAGTAATCCCTTCACATGATCAGGAAAGTTTCATAATAAAGAAACATGAGTTACAACACTTGGCATCTCAAGTAATAACAGAATAACACATGGCACTACAGACACATAGGTCTGCTCAAAATAATATTTATTGTAGGGATAGCACGGAAGAGAAACTACTATAACAAATACAGTAAACATGAATAACTTTAACTCTGACCATGAAAATCTTCACTGCATCAATATCATTGAACCTCACAAAGTAACTACGTGAACATTAACTCACAATATAGCCCTAATAAGTACTGAAGTGCAAAGTCATCCCAACACAATAAATAATTCACAGTTCCAAGGCACCTGATATTTGGCCTTCAAAAATCACACACTTATCTGAGGCTCAGACAGAACTCTGTAGCTAGCATTCTCGTATTCCAGTTACACACTAAATAATAATATAAAGTACAGTACACAAATATATAGGAAATACCTCACTATTCAGCTCACAGAATACCAGAGTGGTGAGAGGGAAACTCGGGACTCGCTCTTCCAATGGCTAATGGCGTCACAGTTATACGCTTCCTGAGGAACGACAACACTTGATTCTAACCGAGTTTTTTTCTTTATTTCGTCACTATTATCACTCGTGGAATATCATTTATTTGTGCTTCAACATATCAGGCATAAGTATCATCAAATTACTTACAGAATTCCTTGGGGGGGGGAGGATGACGACAGTACCGACCATCCGTCACTTATCACGGCCGGTGAGCGAGTGAAACAAGCCAAAATTGCGTGATGGAAAGGTGGAAGGGGGGATGACGGCTTATGCTATTTAAAATTTTTATTATTACAGACTCGTGATAGACGTGATAGACTCAATGTGATGTCTTTCCCCTTACAATCGATTCCCCGAAAAAAATGACATTCTCTAGTTACAATAATTACTCACCAACACCTCTCTCTTTATACCCTTACATCTAAAAACAAAAATTATCGTGCCTTACATCACTCTGCGCACGCGTATATTATGCTGGATTACGTGACCAAAGCCACATGTTTCCATCCACTCGAGTTTTTATATTATAAAGAGACTTAATACTAGTAAATTACCGTAGGGAAGGAAAATGGCTTAGCAACTAGGTAACTTAATCTATGTTCTGATCATGTCTGCATGGCAACAACCACGCCCCGGCCACACTCTCTCACTTAACTGAACTTTTGGTCATAAAAAATGAACTAAATACAACTCATTATCGCTTCCAGGCACTACAGTTCCAGGTGAATGTAAATATCACATAAGCTTATTCCTTCCTTTCTTATATATATTTTTATTACAAGAATTGATTATACGGCATATTTCAAGGGGAAATTACCTGGGAAAATTAGTGAACGAGTGCACGTGAGGCGTTATCAGGTGATAATTGCCAGTTCCAGGTGTATGGCACTATCACTTACCTTATTTCTTTTTTGTATATATTAGTTAGTGTAAGAATAGGGCATAGGGCTTATTTCAATGGATGAAATAAGTGCAAAATTCTGGGGAAGATTTGCTTAGCGCAGCACGGCCGGGCAGGAGAGAGGAGAGGGTAATGGAGGGGAGGTAGGAAGGGGAGTCAAGAACGGGGAAAAATGGCTAAATTGTCAACAATGGATGGGAGTACAGATGACATTAGGAGCGCTGACTATTGTTGGACATTGGCAGTACTGATAGATGATACAAGCCACCACTTGAAAGCCTGGGAGATTTCAAAATAACACAGAATCACAAAAGTGACGCCCCACGGTATGATCCATTGTGCCTGAGCGTCAGGAAAGTGACGCCCTGTGGTTAAGGGGTTAACACAACTTTCCTGTTACAATGGCAGTTTTTTTCCATTAAAATATGATGCTTTCTTGATTGGCACAATCACAACTCTCTAGACATTTTGCCAGCTCGCTAGACATCTTGCCACTTGCTGACATGCCTAAGATGCTGTTTTCCAATCGTGGTAAAGATTATTAAAAATTACTCAGGGATATGTTGGTCAGTGTGTGATCAATAACAAATACCGGTAAACTACTAACATCTGCACTTGCTGTCTGCTCGATGTAGTTTTAAGTGAACGTCCACCATGACAACAGTTATAATTCAGTATATAACATATTACTTAATTCAAAGCTACAGTATAACGAAACATACTGATCAAAGGAAATCTGATAATCTAAGCTTAAGAAACACTGCACCTGCAACGTATTTAAATAGATGTTGTAATACGGTAATATTTCTTAATGAAATATTGTTATTCATGTATTTTGCCACACATAATGCATTTTTATAATATTTCAGTGATTGTCTTTATATGGTGTTTTAGGTTTCACCCCCAAAACATAATCATAATAATAAAATAATGTAACATGCTACAAACTTAGAAACAGAACCTGAATAAATACTGAGGTGTGTGTTATCGAGTGTTAAAGGCAAAGATTACATATCAGTCTTGGACGTCCTTAGCCAAGTATGCACACACCCACATTACCATTATGACACACATTTCATACTATACTCCCCCCACCCCCACTGCACGTATTGTCCCACACCCACACGCACACACACATACTGTATTTGGCATTCTGTGTACTGAATGAAATCCTGCTTTGAATTCTGTTGCTCCAAATGTTAATAAGCATATAGAACAAACATTAATAGCATGTTCATTAAATTGCACACTGTCAGGCTGGCAATACTGCAACAAAGGACCCAGACTATGGCTGGTGCGTGAGAGCTGGAAAGCTCCCACAATATGCTTCATAAATGTGTTTTGAGAGTTCCATATAGGCTGTGTCTACTATTCATAAGAAATGGGTGTTCATCAGTATGTTAACTTTATTTATTGACATGACTGGAGGAAAAGGAACCTTTGCAGTGACACTACAACTCACCATCATAGCTATGAGAATTGGGGGTGTCAGCAGCCATCTCCCCTCTAACTGGTATCAGCCACTGAACACACGACTACCTTTCACATTAACGAAAATATCACTGTGGGTATGGCTACCCCATGAGTATTACTAAAACACAAACTATGCAAATAATTGTTGATTACTGGTTACCGTAATCCGTAATGCAACGTGGTTATGAATTGCACTTGTATTTTGACACAGTATAAAATTTTAGGTAAACATACTAAATGCAACGTCATTACTCATTAGCACAAACTGATAATGTGTGTGTGTGTGTGTGTGTGTGTACTGATAGCCAGCTAAGGAGTTTTAGAGAGAGAGAGAGAGAGAGAGAGAGAGAGAGAGTCGAGGCGGTGGAGCAAGCTGCATGTTTTCCGTTAACGAGGGAGGGGGTATCCACTGTGTAATCGGTTCTACATAAAGATGATAAAAATTAAAATGTTTAGTATTATTTAGGATACAGGATATCATTGACACTTTCATAACTATATCGTAATGGCTAAGAATATATAACAGTTGGCCGCTCACTCGCATACTCCCCCCTTCCCCCTACATCGCGCCATTTCTGGGTGAACTTGCCCTCTGTTTGTGAACCACAACTAAACCAGTATTGTGGTTCACGCTACAAGGCAAAAGAATTATTTTATATAACTCAGACTATAAATAGTATAGTGCACAGCCCATTATCCCAGTCACATAATTATTACCCTATATCATATCATAATACAATGGCCATATAATATAATTCAAAAGATGAAGCTTAGCCAGTCGAAAAATTGTCGGGCACACAAACAAACACACACACACACACACACACACAGGCGCGCGCTGTGCCACGTTAGCCAAATCCCGCAACCAGGTGGTCCAGTCGGAAATCTTGCCGAGTGTACCTATTTTCACTTCCAGCAAACAAACACACTGGTAAGAAAGAACCGTACCGAAAGCTCCCCTGGTGTGCCTGTGAAATTGGGGACTGAGTCCCGGACCTCAGCCTGCAAAGCGTGTATGCTACTAGTTATACTATATTATAAACTACTGAACAATTCGCTGTTAGTTAGGCACACACTTTTTAATATTTAATATGCTGTTATTCAGAAATTGTCGGTTATTCTTTCATAAATATACTATAAAAAAGCAGTGACGTTGAACCCCGAGATGGCTACTACCATGGTTCTTGTTATCACCAGAAAGTTTTATTTATTTATTTTTATATTTTACCATTAGTGAGTGTGGGTTACAATTCATATGACACTGCCTGACATAAATGTTTTCACAAAGAATAAGTAGGTTGCGGGAAATATTTTCTCCCTGAGGAGTTGCGCTCTCTACTTTTTATAATAGTCGTCCATGGTTAGAAGCAGAGAAAATTTTAGATCGTTGTCGCTTGTTCGAGTGGTTTTTATAACCCAGAAATTACGTTCTCTTTAGTATTTCTTATTATTAATAAATGAAATGCAACTGCGTCAAACCCTCGTGGACTACTATATTGTAAATACTGTACATGTAATTATATGGAAATTTCCATTGAGCTAAACTGCATCTGCAAGTTAGATGACGTGGCGAGGATGAGAAAATCCTCATATAAAGCAGATAGATTTAAGATATTCCCATAGTTAAAGCGAATATTTGGTTTAACTTTAGTTTAATTAAAACTAAGATTAATTTGTTAGATTCTTCCTGTAAATGTCATGATGTGATCTAACTGTATTTTAGTACTGTAATTTATTAACAGTTGACACATTCGAATCCGATGAGGGAGAAAAGAACCAGCAGTCGAGCTTCACTCTGCTCGTAGACATTGTCGAGCTAGCACGTTTGTACTATCGTGGACATAAGTTTCGAGCCCCCCACCTGATCCAGAATCGCGACGTGGTTTGGTAACATTGTTGCCCTCCCCTCCTCCCTCTCTCAAGTCACGCCCCTTCACCTCCTGTCTCACGCAAGTCACGCCCCCTTCCTCCCTTCCTCTATCTTTCCTAGTTTCCGTTCTGCATCTTCTTATAAACACCTTCTCTTAACCACCACCACCATAAGAACGAGGCCACAAATCACACCATATTGTTTATGCTTTCTTACCATAGCCTTTCCTTGAAAGGAAGTATTAATTCGTTACATTAGCATTACGTATTTCATGTTCACATTTGCCACTGTATAAGAAGTAAAGAATATGAAGCTTCATGAACCATTCAAGGATGAACCTTTATTAACCTACTATCCTTTTATCAAAGTCGAAACCTACTAACATGACGATATTATCTTAGTCTTATGCCTCACTGATGTATTTATAAACTGAGCAAGTGTTCAAGATCACAGAAGTAAAAAGCTTCCAATGAAAAAACAAAAAATTCCGCGATTGGTAAACGAGGTTTACAAGTCTTCTGTATTCTTTATATTCACCTGCCTTCTACTCAGCCGCTGTTACTCAACCCACCTACCTCCTAACTACACCCACGCTTAGCTAATCACACATCGTAACAAGTCTGACAATTTAATATGTTCCTCAGATAGTGTGATTTCACGATTCTTATATATAGATGATTTGTTATTCGACACAAAGGAAAACAACATTATGTGCAATTAAACTAATACGTTTGTGAATCATGAAATATATTAAGTAATGGCTGCGGAATCCTGTTTGTGTTGTATGGACACACGAAAAGAGTTAAGTAGGGCCGAACCTGTTATGTATTCTTTTATTAAAAGTATTGGTATATAGGTATCGTTATGTAATTTTTGTTGATCTGTATCCTATATATCATAATAATTTCACACACGTTATGGCTTTAGAATGAAGCTTACAGCGAAAATGTTTGCTAGGTTTTCATTTGACATGTTATATTTCCATATCTTAATCACCATAATATTTTTCCCGTTGGTAGGTTGTACTAAAAATACAAATGTATTAAAATATGGGCAATAATGCGTTTAGAGTTCAACAGAATAAAATAATAATAATACTAAAACTACTACTACTACTACTACTACTACTAATAATAATAATAATAATGCTCAATAACATAATTTATATTACTAGAACAAACACAGCAAATATCATAACCAAAAATCTTTTACATATGGTTAATTCTATAGAGCTTTATGCAAAATATATGAGGCGTCCGGTGGCAGAGAGGCAAGTTGACTATAATCCCTAACTTGAGATTCTTGCTGTTTCGTTCTGTTCTAATCTCCCTCTTTCTCTTGGTCTGAAAAGCGAAGAGACATCCGAACTTCTATCCTCTACAGTAGAGCTCAAAGTCATGTGGTTTGTGGCTTTAGCCATAAACCACAAGAATCTGAGCTCTACTGTTTTGGGGAATAAGGTTAAATGTTGCTTAGCTTTTCAAACCAGGAGAAGGAGGGAGATTAGAACAGAACGAAACAGCAAGAATCTCATCTTAAGGTTTGTAGTCAACTTGCCTCTCTGCCACCGGACGCCTCATACATTTTGCATAAAGCTCTATAGAATTAACCATATGTAAAAGATTTTTGGTTATGATATTTGCTGTGTTTGTTCTAGTAACATAAATAATGTTATTGAGCATTATTATTATTATTATTATTATTATTATTATTATTATTATCATTATTATTATTATATTCTGTTGAACTCTAAACGCATTATTGCCCATATTTTAATACATTTGTATTAAAATATGGGCAACCTACCAACCAACCTACCTACCAACGGGAAAAATATTATGGTGATTAAGATATGGAAATATAACATGTCAAATGAAAACCTAGCAAACATTTTCGCTGTAAGCTTCATTCTAAAGCCATAACGTGTGTGAAATTATTATGATATATAGGATACAGATCAACAAAAATTACATAACGATACCTATATACCAATACTTTTAATAAAAGAATACATAACAGGTTCGGCCCTACTTAACTCTTTTCGTGTGTCCATACAACACAAACAGGATTCCGCAGCCATTACTTAATATATTTCATGATTCACAAACGTATTAGTTTAATTGCACATAATGTTGTTTTCCTTTGTGTCGAATAACAAATCATCTATATATAAGAATCGTGAAATCACACTATCTGAGGAACATATTAAATTGTCAGACTTGTTACGATGTGTGATTAGATAAGCGTGGGTGTAGTTAGGAGGAAGGTGGGTTGAGTAACAGCGGCTGCGTAGAAGGGAGGTGAATAGAAAGAATACAGAAGACTTGTAAACCTCGTTTACTAATCGCGGAATTTTTTGTTTTTTTCATTGGAAGCTTTTTACTTCTGTGATCTTGAACACTTGCTCAGTTTATAAATACATCAGTGAGGCATAAGACTAAGATAATATCGTCATGTTAGTAGGTTTCGACTTTGATAAAAGGATAGTAGGTTAATAAAGGTTCATCCTTGAATGGTTCATGAAGCTTCATATTCTTTACTTCTTATACAGTGGCAAATGTGAACATGAAATACGTAATGCTAATGTAACGAATTAATACTTCCTTTCAAGGAAAGGCTATGGTAAGAAAGCATAAACAATATGGTGTGATTTGTGGCCTCGTTCTTATGGTGGTGGTGGTTAAGAGAAGGTGCTTATAAGAAGATGCAGAACGGAAACAAGGAAAGATAGAGGAAGGGAGGAAGGGGGCGTGACTTGCGTGAGACAGGAGGTGAAGGGGCGTGACTTGAGAGAGGGAGGAGGGGAGCACAACAATGTTACCAACCCAAATCGCGATTCTGGATCAGGTGGGGGGCTCGAAACTTATGTCCACGATAGTACATAAGCACCTTAAGGACTGCTCGAGTTTCAGTGGAGCAGGGACAGAGGAGAACCATGGCAGCCAAGGTTGTAGGTCGGGTTAAGTGGTACCACGTCCGAAGGGGTTACGGCTTCATAACTTGCCGGGACACAGGGGAGGATGTGTTCCTCCACCGGTCCTCCATCGTGGCCCCCAACCCTGCCCACCCTGTGCCCTCTGTTGCTGCTGGTGAGGTGGTGAAGTTTGTTGTCAGAGAGGATGTCAAGGGCCCTTCAGCTGCTTCTGTCACCGGCCCTGCAGGCCAGGCAGTGTGGGGCTCTCCCCACGCCCTTCCTCGTGATCGTCGTCGGTGTCAGCCTCTACTTGCTACTCCTGCCTCCTCTCACTCTACCATCATCACCATGTGTGTAGAGGTTGCCAAGGCCTTCTCGGGAAGAGATTTGGCAGTTTTAGCCCAGCGCCTGCCTGCCATCTTCCAGGCCAACGGGCTCCCCACCATCTCCATTCACGATTCTTTTTCCTCCACACCCGTGGTGAGGAGGAGGCCTGGGAGGAGAGCTCCTAAGTGTCGTTCTGGGTCATCTGCAACCCCCACCTCCCTGGTTCCGAGGGTGCTGCAGCTGAAGCCCTCTACTCCCCGACAAGGATCCAGCTGCTGGGGCATGCTGTCTCCCATCAGTCTGCCTCTCAGCAACTCCCTGAGGTGCCCATGGAGGTGGGGGATTTTACACCCTCCTCGCCACCTGCTGTTGCTGCTCCCGACGACCCTGTGACTTCAGTGGCGCCTCCTTCTGTGACCCGTCCTCCACCAGAGAGCCAGGCATCGGCGAGTTTACAGCCTACAAGCTCGGGCCGACAGTTATCTTGGGAGGACTTTGCCTCCCTCCCCCAGCTGGGCCTCGAGATCTTCGAGGACCAGCTACGTCATTATGAGGGCTCGGCACCAGAGGAAGCTGGCGAGCTTGAGTATGCCAGAGGGGACTATCGACGGGCATTGCTCTCTTTCACCGAGCTGCGCTGGGGGTCCCTCCAGGCTGTAACCGGCCCCGAGGAGTACAGTGTCCTCTCTTACACCCTCGGGGTCTTGAAGTCCCATCTATCCACCGGTCCTAACTCTGAATCAGACTATGACTCCAGCGATTCGACAGCATAACCTTCTGTCAGCCTCCATAGCCTTCGAGCCCTACTGCTCCTGTTTTGTAGTCTCCTTAAATTCAAAGTTCTAATGCTCTAGAGAACTGGCACATAGAGATATTGTAGGCTATATACAGTACAAAGTGAAATGCATGTAAGTGTATATGATGTATATATATATTTTTTGGCTTAATGGCCTATCATGTGGCCGATAGTCATAAATACCAACCAGACAAACAAACAAAAGATTCTGCTCGTAGACATTGTCGAGCTAGCACGTTTGTATATAAGCACCTTAAGGACTCTGCTCCTAGACCTCGTCGAGTTAGCACTCTGCTCCTAGACCTCAACGAGTGGGGACTGTGCTCCTAGACCTCATCGAGTTAGCTTGTACATACACACTCAAGGATGCTTGATTGCTCAAGCAACTACACAAAGCAGCCTCGTCATCGGTTGTCCGACACTCCCTCTCCTCTAGCTAAGTACCCTTTACGAATTGGCCAATTCAGAGGAGGATTAGCTGGGAGATAGACGAGAAATAGTTACTGTGGGAAGTTAAGATTAAGTTACGGTTCACCCAACTCTATGAGACTTGCTTGAATTTACTTAAGGACAACTTTCGAGACGAGTAACGACCTACGAGTTGTTTATCAGAAAATACCAGGTATTTCTCACATTGTGGTGCCCCGAGAGAGGAGCACCGACTTGTATACATTAAATATTTTTCACATAGGTATCATTGTGCACCATCGTTTTAGTTGCCACCACTAAATTTTTTCCAACACCTTGCACCATTTCTTTATCTAACTTGAAATAGTCTTCGTCCTACATAGTGCTGGAAACTCTCACACCCATAAAGCAGTTTAATGTTCAGTAAATACACTGCATGCCGTACTATAAGTATGTTGTAATAAACGATAATTGGGTACCAACAATAATAAATTTCAAAGCTACCATCCAAAAAGAACGTCTCCTGACATTAAATATTCCATACTCGTGTGCAGTTCAATTAATTCCCAGTATTTGCAGAACCGAGTACATAATTTTCCATACTTTCAGGTCTCAGTACGTAGACTACAAGTTTTCCACAAAGTATGGTGTTCCTTCTCACACTTTCCTGCCAGAATTGGTTATTTGACTTAACCTCTGAAGGCGGTTTGCAGTTATCTAATTATATTGTTCTCCAAATCTGCAACAATTCCTGACATTAAGAACAGTACACCCAGCAGAGACCAGTCGGCCTACTAGAGTTATCGACTTCCCTTCTGATGTTAATTCATGGAAAAATACACTCTTAAGTCTGGCCCTATCATGGCTAAGATACTCACCAGGTTTTTCTTTTTTAATGAATATATTTAGGGTCATGTAGAGACCGTCATGTCATGATTTGCATTTTGTGGGATTCAAGGTTGCACATACAAACTGCCTTACGCTGAAGCTGTGTGAATACTGTTCCGTGCCCCTGCTTTCAATTATACAGCTTTGAAACACTAAAATTACAGTGCTGTAATTTGACATAATTCGAAAAGGAATGTGATAATTACCAACTATGACGTAAGTCAATATGTTGCAAAAAGTTTTTAGAGCTTTCATAACTGGACCCTGTACAGTTGTAATATTTCTTGCCCCAATTCTACAAGTCTCAAGCGCAACCAACCCAGGAGTGTAAACGATCTGTTAGGACTGAGATGCCAACTGAGGTTGTAAACATTGCCAAAAAGGTTCCATGGAGGGATATTTAAAATGGTTACCTCACGATACATTTTATATATATATATATAATCTCAACTCATCAGCCGTTTGTATGTCCACTGCAGGACCGGCCTATCCCGACTGAAGTGGGGACAATACGGCCAATGTATCTCTACCAAGTGGCTTAGGCTGTCTAGTAGAGATTGTACAGTATGTAGGGTGAGGAGTGCTTGTAAGTGTAACTGTTGTCTTAGAGTAGCTTTGGACGTGTGTGTAGTCTGTGAACTAAGTGTAATCGGCCCGTCCAAGCCGACTGGGTGCAGGCATACTTTAGAGTATGCGACACTGGTTCAACCACAGCACCGCTTGTGTTCGTCAATGCGGTACTTGGCCTGAAGATCGCTCCCAAAGTTTATTACTCTTGCGGGGCGCGAACCCTCGTTCTTCAGTGTACGAAATCGCACACTTTACCACTGTACCACAGAGACTTCATATATATATATATATATATATATATATATATATATATTACATATATATATATATATATATATATATATATATATATATATGCGTGAGAGGTGCGAACGAGGGTGGAAGTGGTGAATGTGTTCAACAGTGCGAGATATGCCGTGATGGCACTGTGTGAAACAAAGATGTAAAGTGGAGGTGTGGAAGGGTGTGAAATGTGTTAAGATCAGGCATGAATGGAACAGGAAGATGCAAGCAAGGAGTTGTTTTGTTGATTAATGAGGTGTGGCAGAGTGGAATGAGGAATTACAAATGTGTCAACTTAAGATATATCTATGTCATGTTCAAGTTTGAGAAGGTGAAGTGGTAGTGACTGTAGCGTATGCACTGTCTGATGACAGGAGTAAGAGAGAGAAAAACAGGTTTTGGGATGGGCTGGATGAGCAGCGGGAGAAATGGCCAGGAGCTATAAAGCGATCGCAATGGGCGATATGATTGGAAGATTACGCACTAGTCCTGAGGATGACATAATGGGTTGTAATGGAGTACCAGGAGAAAATGATAATGGGAAGCAACTGAAGGATATGTGACAGGAAAGGAGTGTGCATTCGTAACTCTTATTTCAAACACGAGGATGCACATAAATATTCAGGGTATAGAGGGAACGGGGATCGTGTTGAAAGGAGCCTGATTGATTACTGTACGTGCTCGCAAAGAGATCGATGCTGCGAATGGTTGCTGATACCAGGGCCATGAGAGAACGATGTGGAGGTCTACCAGATCATATGATTGCGGTATGCAGGGTCAAGCTGAGAGGAGTGAGGAGGATCAGGAGAGAGAGGAGCAGTCAGGCAGAAAGACCGAGAGTCAAGAAACTGAGGATCAAAGAAACGGCGGATGAATGCAGGAAAAAAAGTAGGGGAGGAGTTGGAATCAGTGAACTGGAAGGAAATAAATCAGCACAGCCTGTGGAATGAATATAGGGACTGCTTAATTAGGAGTGCTAAAGCGGTGTGTGGTATGGCAAAAGCAACAACAAAGATGAAAGGTACGGCATGGTGAGGTGAAGAGATTAAGAGAGCAATAGAGGAAAAGAAGTGGCAAGAGAGGTTACAAGACAGGAGTTCAATTGAAATAAGTGTATATAGTGAGAGCAAGAAGCATGTAAAAAGACTAGTGAAGAGGAAAAAGAAGGTGGTAAATGATGATCTAGAAAGAAAATTGAATGCAAATTACTCTGAAAATAAAATGTTATTCTGGAAAGAGGTGCAGAAACGTGAAAGTGACAGCGGAAAGAAATGCAAAAGTGTGAAGGATGTAAGTGATAGATTATTAACCCATGGAGATGAAGTAAGGACCAGATGGTAAGAATATTTTGAAACCCTGATGAATGGGAATACAGACAGCAGAGCAGCTGTAAACATGATTGGTTTTGGGGTGTGCAGAGAAGGAATGCAGTGCCAGGAAAGGTGACACTCACACAGGTGAAGAACGCTATGAAGTGGCTGAAAAATGGGAAAGTAGCTGGGGTTGATGAGGTGTATGCAGAGATGGTTAAGTATAATGGGGAGACCGAAATAAAGTGCTTGTTGGAGGTACGTAAGAAGGCATGTATGAGCGAACCTGTGCCAGCAGAGTGGAAAAATGCTGCGATTGTACCCCTGTACAAAAATAAAGGTGAGCGAAGTGAGTGCAAGAATTATCGTGGAATATGTTTATTAAATGTGGTAGGGAAGCTATATGGAAGAATGATTATAAAGTAAGAGAGATATGAGAAGTCCTGTTGAGCGATGAACAGGGTGGCTTTAAGAGTGGAAGAGGATGTGTAGATCAAATATTTGCGGAGACAGATAGTGGAGAAGCCTTGTGAGAAGGACTTTAAGATGTTTATGGCATTTATGGATCCGGAAAAAGCATACGACAAAGTAGACGGAGAAGGACTGTGGAAGGTTTTGCGTATGTACGGTTAAATGGAAAGCTGCAAGGTGCCGTCAAGAGTTTTTATCATGGTAGTGAGGCATATGTAAGGGTAAATGGGCATCTAAGTGAATGGTTCACGATCGATATGTGTGTGTGACAAGGCTGTGTGATATCCCCATGGTTGTTCAATATATATTGTATAAATGCATGGGGTGATGAGAGAAGTAAAAACACGCGGAGAGAGAGATGGCGTTGGTAATGAATGGTGATGGATGGAATATCTCAAATCTGTTGTATGCTGATGATACAGTGCTGCTTGCAAATACCGAACAAGAACTTGGTAGACTAGTGCAGAGTTTTGCTAATGTGAGCGTTGTGCCTTGAGAGTTAATGTAGAAAAGAGTAAAGTGGTGGTTATTGAAAGAGAAGGTGACTCCCAGTGTGATGATACAGTTATGGCGAGAGACTGGAATTGGTGAGATAGTTCAAATACCTGTGTACAGTGATAGAAAAGAGAGGAAAATGTGCAAAAGTAGTGGATAGTAGAGTGACACAAGAAAGGAAAGTAGTCGGTGCAAAGAAGCCCTTGATAAGCAACAGAGGCTTGGGTGTTGCAGCTGCGCGAGGGTTACCTGAAGGAGTGTTAGTGCCAGCTGTAACATGCTGGTGTAAGACTATGGTGTGGCATGAAAATGAAAAGTCAAGAGTGGTAGCAGTGGAGATGGGACTGCTGAGGAAATATATGTGGAGTACAGAGAGTGCATAGGATACGAAATCATGTGGTTCGTGAAAGATGTAGAATGAGGAAGTCTGTAGACACCAGAATCGAAGAGAGTGTACTGAGATGGTATGGTCATTTGGAGAGAATGGATAATAATAGAGTGGTGAAAGAAGTATATCTGAGCGAATTTGAAGGAGGGAAGAGGCGAGGTAGGCCAGTGAGAAGGTAGAGGGATATGATGGATGAGTATTGGTGAGGTTAGGGGACTGACAAGAGATCGAACTGGCTGGATGAATGTTGTGAGAACAAGTGCATGATCTGGGATTTGTCAGCCCTTTTTAACGTGACAGCATTCGGACTGACTCTGTCCGATACGTTTATGTGAAGCTGGAGAGTATGATTAAATTTTTTGGTGTATCAGATAGAGCCAGGATTCCTGGGTCTTGAATGATGAGTGAATGGAAGTATGGCCCATAGGACTGGGCAAACTTCGGCTGTCTTGACGTTGCTACTCCTCACCCTGCCCTTAATCACCCTGTAGTTTATCAGTTCATCCCTATTTTTGCTAATTAAGAAATTATTTTTGTACATTTAGGAATCAGAAATATTTAATTTATATTTACCCAATAAATACATATCCTTTAGTTCACTTAAGATTGATTGATTGATTGAGTGAATTAAAATCTGGCGTCGCAACTGCCAGGGTCATATGCCGCCGATAGTTTACTTAAGGATGCACCGTTTACCATATGCTTAAATAATTACAAAATATCCTAGTTATGAATATATTTTATCATTCATACAAAATGCAGGAACTCTTTAATTCTCATGCATTAATTATTCATAAAATTTACCTTCGTTTACAAGGTTTTCTTTTATATGGCAGAGTATGTCCCTAGCAACATTTCTTGATTTCCATATTATTATGAACACAGTAATAGAAAACAAAGAAATGATGAAATATTCGTTGATTATTGATATATCTTGATTTTTTTTTTTTTTACTGATCTTGAAAGAAATTAGAACCATGTCTTGAAAATCCTAATTTTCCTCTCTGGAAGCACTAATATATATATATATATATATATATATATATATATATATATATTATCTATCTATATATATTATCTATCTATCTATCTATATATATATATATATATATATATATATATATATATATATATAAACTATATATATATTATATATATTATCTATCTATATATATATATATATATACATATATATATATATATATATATATATATATATATATATATTATATATATATACATATCTATCTATCTATCTATATCTATCTATCTGTCTATACTAACGAAACGTGATGATGTTATAGTCATACAGTGAAAATGCTATAATTCTTTCACTTTAACTTGGTCCATAGTTATGTCTTTTCGCAGCTAAATTCACGTAGATCAATAGTATAAAAGGGCAATGCTATGGCTATAGATACGTTTCACTAGATTTCTTCGGGACTAGTATCCCTGTCGGGTACCGAAAGTTTTCAAAAAGTTTCAAGGACATGATCAGAGAAAGGAGGGAGGGCAGCCCCTGCTGGCGCGAATAAAAACATTCCTATGGATTTTATTTGCCTTCGGAAAATGGTTATTTTGGTAAAACGTATATACCATCGTCTTCGCTGATGTTTATACTGTACGTAAATAAAAATACACAGAACTAGTGAGTAAAAGTACAGAAATGCAGTGACAGTAAACTTTTTCCCGAGAGAGTTATTATATTTTGAAGGTAAGCTCTTGTTACAACTCGGCATTCACGATGGAGAGATGGCGTTTTTAGGACCAATTGGTGTAATAAGAGCATAATACCTTTTTCAGCATGTCAACGTGACCTTAGACCATGCTCATTTCACCTAACTTTATGGCTCTGTATCATTATACTTACCATTTTGGGGTGTACATTTTGTACTGGCTCCGCTATATTACACACTTTGGGTTTATATTTTGTAATAGTTTGGTCATGTTTGAGTTTTTATTTTGTACTGAATTAGCCATGTTACGTTGTCACTTGAGCCTTTGTTAACACTCTCAGGATAAAGCACACCAACGAAGTATTTCTATATATACATATATATATATATATATATATATATATATATATATATATATATATATATATATATTTTTTTTTTTTTTTTTTTTTTTGCACAGTTTTACCTTAGGTTGGGAAATGCCAGGATGTGTTTTTCTAGTTTTAAGTTTCAGATTAATTACCTTTTTGTTATCAATTTTGTTCTGCCAAGCTGCCTAGTGCAACTCATAAGTCAAAGTTGGAGAGCTAGCAACTTGACGAACAGTGGGCCAAGCAGCGCCCCGCGATTTCTGGTCATTTTGCATGTTCCAGTTTGTGTGTGTCATCTCCTTAAACTAATTATACGGTGATTACAAGTGTTAATAATGAATGTATTTCATCTTTTCCTGTACCCTAAACCCAGCTATGCTGTTGAGTTTATTTGGAATAAGAAGTTATTTAGGGAAATATGTACTAAGAACTTTTCCTGATATCATGCCTCTTTTCCCACACAGATGGTCAAACTATGATTATCCAGACTTTGTCATCACTGGTTAGTGGTCCACTGCACGGGCATGACCTCCTGATGGTGAATGACAACCACAGCCAGCATCTGCTTGACACGAGTCAGGTGGTGTCGGCAGCTGGAGCCTCCCTCACGCCTGTCTTTCTCACCGCCCAGCACTCACTCCTCAACACTGCCCGTACCCCATACCACATTAAAGGAATCCACCTCACCGCCATCATCATATTCCTCCATGACCCAACTACCTTCCTCCTCCTTTTGACAAAAAACAAACAGTGGAACCCTGGCTACCTCATCCTCTTCTGTCTCAACCCGCACCTCAACACTACATCAGTAATCAATCAACCTGTAATCCAGCGCTCGGAGTTCATCTTGTTGCTGCAGCCACAAGAACGGGCTGGACTTCAACACTTAATAGCCTACACCAGTTTACCCACACGTACTAAAGCACCACTGGGAGTCATGACCAACAAGAAATTCCACACCAGACACGCACTCTTCCCTGATCGCTTCAGCGACTTTGGTGGACGGGTTTTAGAGATCCCGGTGTCCTGCTACAATGAGCCGTTCCTGTATTTTAACAAGGATGGAAAATGTGGTGGTGGGAACCGGGATGCACTTCAAATCATTGGTGATAAATACAACTTCACGCATGAAATCACCCTCATAGACACAATTACATGGGGAGTCAAGGAGAATGGAACCTGGAATGGTATGCTGGGTGATTTGATGTACAATAATAAGGATATTGTGATCAGTTCAATGAAGCTGAACACTGATCGGTTTAATGACTTCGACTACATCTACCCTTACTGGCGATACAGCTTTGCAATCCTCCTACGTGTCCCACCGCCCATGCCCAGCTGGAGGAGTATCTTTTACCCTTTTTCCCGTATGCTATGGGGATTTATCCTGGCTTCAACCATCGCAGTTGCCTCTCTGCTCTCCTACTTACTTTACTCCCTCCACCACCTCAGTGACCCCGTTGACATCATTTTCAAGGTGATTAACGTCTTAGATATGCCACGCCACTTGGTGTAGCTGGTAACTTCAGCACTTAACTTACCTTACCTCTGGGGTAGTGGCTGCTTAAGTTTTGCTCTGACTGTATAAAAGGGTCCACTGTACTGGAAAGGAGAGTCATATTTAGAATGTGACAAACATGGTAACTAAAATTACTGTCAGTCTAAAACGGGAGATTACTGAGCACAATGACATCTGTAGTGAATGATAATACAATTCTAAAGCATCATTATTCCACTTCATGACGACACCCTCTATGGAGTCATTTCGTCATTGCTGCTTATGAATTTGTGACATTTACAAATTATATCTTATATAGTTTTTGACAGTTTAAAATATTTTTAAAATCTGTCATGTAGGGCTGTCCTATGAAGGGAGTGTAATATAATTTCAGGGAACAGATTGTGGCCCCAGTCGAGCAGGGGGGTACTCCCAAAAGTGGATGGAAAGCTGATGACAGGGAGAGCCAAAAGTCCAGTTTCATCAGCCCTCGGGACTAGCTTCTGATCATCCCCCTTTGCTGAACTTTTTTAGTGTTTCATTATCACTGAAAGTAGGCCAGCATGCTTTCCAGTACACGTTTCTCTAACCGTCAACACCAAACTCCATGCACACTAGATATTACACTTCCTATTCAAAATAGAAAATAAATGGCATAAAATCCCCCACCATCTGCCCCTCACCCTGTAACGGCCAGTCAAGATGCCTGGAACCACTGTCTGACTCAATTCTTCTTCACTTCTGCTACGTATGCAGCCTTTTTCTCTAAATTACTCTTTGTTGAACATCCTCCTCATCTAAACCTCACCTTATCATCCTCACTGAGACTCAGCTCTCTGAGGTGAGTGAAAGCAACCCCATCTCTGTATCCTCCTACTTTCTCTATACTCAGTTCAAAGCCAAATGTTTATGTTGTGTATATGTATACAAAAACATACCTTGCTCTCGTGTTCCTGAACATGAATCTTCCGAATTCTCTATTCTCTGGCTTCGGCTATCTTGCCATTATTTGACTAAATAATATTATATCTTTGCTGTTTACTTATCCCCTAATTCTACCGACTATGAAAAATCTTCGACTATCTTACTTCTAAAATGGAATACATCCTATCATGTTCTCCTTTCTCTGAATTATTCATTTTAGGTGATTTCAGTGTTCACCACCACGTTTGGCTATCCTCTCCTTTCACTGATCCACCTGAAGAAGCCTACATCTTATCCTTAAAGACCTATAACAGCTTGCTCATCCTACCTATATTACTGATTACCTCTAGGAGAGTACCAGCATAATTGTCCTCTTCCTTACAACTAATTCTTCTGCTTTGGCCGTTAATCTTTTCTCTCTATCGGGCTCCTTTGATTAAAACCTTATCACATTAACCTGTCCTATCATTCTAGTAAGACCTGTGGACCTTTGCTTGAAATAGCAATTGTGGTTCTTTGGGGGCCCTCAGGCAGTACTAGTTTGAATTTCCCTGGAGTGATTATTGCTTCTATAGCCGAGAGCCATGCGAGTGTGCTTTGCACATATTAAAGGTTATTCTCTTGGGCATGAAGGCATACATTCCATTCTCAAATCCTGTGACTAAAGCTTGATTTAATCACGCTTGTTCTAATGCCATCCGCAAGGAGAGGAGGCCTACAAAAGGTACCGGAGCCCACCCACCCCTGAATCTCAGCTCTTTTGTTTTTCTCTGGAACTGTGCTAAGCCTGTTCTTCACTCTGCCAAAAATAATTTCATTCGTACTAAAGATTTTGAACTCTCCAACTGAAATTTTCCTCTCTCCTTCTGACACATTGGCAAAAACATTTCTAACAAAGTTACCTGATCATCCTTTTCTCTCCTTTTCTGCCCTAATGACTCGGTAGCTGTTTCTTCTACCAAGAAAGCAGAAGTCTCCACTCAGACTTTCTTCTCCAATTCTACCTTACATGATTCCAGTACTGTTCCTCCATTACTTCCTCCCAACTTTCTCATGGCTGACATTAAAATTTTTAAAATTCGTATATATTCTGCCAGCACTGTCTTCAATAATAGCAAACCATATGGCCCTGATGATGTCTCACCTGTTGTCTTCAAGAACTAAGCTTCTGTACTTACACCCTGCCTACGTAGACTCTTTCACCTCTGTCAACTTGTACCTTTCCTTCTTGCTGAAAGTTTGCTTTCGTTCTGCCTGTCCTAAAGAATGGTGACGATTCGCAGCTCTTACTATAGCCCAGCTGCTTTAACGTCCTGTTTATCAGATGTTTTTGTGTC
Source organism: Coenobita brevimanus (assembly GCF_032717465.1). Lineage (NCBI taxonomy): Eukaryota > Metazoa > Arthropoda > Malacostraca > Decapoda > Coenobitidae > Coenobita > Coenobita brevimanus. The sequence goes on along the minus strand of NC_136997.1, from coordinate 39,505,338 downwards.
TCTGTTTAATAACAAAAAATTAAAACACCTCTCCTATCACAAACTTCTTTCATATCGTCTGTATGGGTTTCGCCAGGGACGCTCCACTGGCGATCTTCTTATCTACCATTCAGACACATGGTTATTCCCTCTTTCGGAACTTAAGCGAAGCTTTGGGAATGCACTTGACACCTCAAAAATTTTTTATCGACTCGGCCATAAACTTTGGATGTTCAAGCTGCCCTCTGACAGTTTATATCCTTCTGTCTGTGCCTTCATCTCTTGCTTCCTTTCTGGTCGTCTATACAGTAGCTGCTTTTGTAGACGGCCGTTGTTCTTCTACAGATATCAATAATGGTGTTCCCCAGGGCTCTGTCCCACCACCAGCTCTCTTCCTTTTATTCGTCAATGACCTTCTAAGCTGTACATCAGACACTATCCACTCAGATGCTGATGACTCCATCCTTCACCTTTCCAATCGCTTCCCGCAGCGTCCATATCATCAGTTGCTTCAACAAACAGGAGATGAGGCTAAAGCACACCTACAGTGTAATGTCTGACATGGGTCATACCTCTGACTGGGGTAAAAGCGATATTGTTTTATTTTTGTATTTTTTTTTTTTCAGAAACATAGTTCTTACCTCTTTCATTCTGACAAAATCTTCCATAGGAGTATCCTGTAACTTTTAAAAATATTAAACTCAATCCTGCATCATCTTTAAACATACTTGGGGTTCCATTCTCTCAAGATTTATCTTGGAAAGATCATGTTCTCTTTCCTTTAAAATCTGCTTCCAAGAAATTAGGTGTCCTAAGCCGACTCCATGCCTTCTTTATCCCACACGTGTTGACTTTATACAGAGGTTTTATTCGCCTTTGTTTGGAGTATAACTCTCATATGTGGGCAGGCTCCCCACACACAGCTCTTCTAAACAAGTTGGAGTCAAAGGCTTTTCATCTCACCAGCTCTCCTTCTCTTACTGGCATCCTTCAACCTCTGTCTCTTCGCGGCACTGTTGCATCTTTCTCTCTTTTCTCTCACTACTTCATTGGCTACTGCTGCTTTGAACTGTCAGCATAACACCATTCTAGACAGCAATTTTCATCCGTTTTCTGTCCAACTCTCTAATGCAAGGGTTGAGCGTTACTCCCAGCCCTTCATGTATGCAGTAGGTCAACTCTGGAACTGTCTTCGTATGTTTGTATTCCTACTACCTATGATGTCCAGTCTTTCACACCTAGTGTGTCAAGATATCTCGATATAAACGGATCTTGAATTTGTCCTTTGGTAATCTGTTTCAATTTTTTTCTTAGAGGGGACAATCTTGCCGGCTTCTGGCCTTTGGTTCCTTCCTTCTTGCATCAAAGAAATCGACTGTAAAAAAAAGTCTAACGATTTTATATAAACTGCAGAAAAATATAATTTTACTATTAAAATGCACATGCATTGTAATTAATTAATTTTGCAAACCCAAGTGCTATACGAAATAAATTCCTGTATATTTTGTACCTCAGCTCCACAGCCAGCAAGACAATGATAATAGCTCAGTAGAATTCTCTAGTTTTAATTAAAAGCATCAAAGCATAACGTACCCTAATCAAACTTATTGTATCTGAAAAAGTATATCATTTTAATTTTCAGTATAATTATGGTTATCAGATTATAAAATACTCACAAGAAAGAGCCAACCAAGTCATTATAATTATTTACACTACGAGAGCAATTACTCCATGTCTGGTCTCTCCTGAACGGACTGAATGATCATCTTCAGCCCGATGGATTTCTCTGGAGAGTATTAAAATCATCTGTCTGGTCACAAGGTGTTCTCTGGACAAAAGCCTGAATTCCTGTACGACAGTTACAAATATTGACACCAACTGGCTGAAGTTTCTTCTCAGCAGTCACAAAATTACCAAGTGTATGAACAGTTACATTCGTCACTCCGTCAACTGTAGGACGAAGAGGCCTAAATTTTACCACTCCAGCCTAGTGATATTAAACCCGGTCCATCACAACAGTCTGGATTGACATACCTAATGTCGACCGTGTCTCTTTTTTTTTGGGGGGGGGGGGGTGTGGAGGGGAGAGAGTTAGAAACACAAAGATTCTGCAGTTTCCCCTGTCCTTCCTGTAAAAACAAATCCAAGCTACAACAACGTTTTACTTAAAGTTATTTGGCTGTGCAGGAATATCAAAAGACTTGGGAAAATTTTAAATTCATATTTCCTTGTATTTCCTGCATGAACGAATCCTTGATACAACACAAAATTTACCGTAAGCTTATTAGTAAATCTCGACCTAGGCGACAAAATTCATGGATCTTTTAAATTAATCTAACTTCATTTAAGTTGTCACTCTGATGTATTGGGTATCTATCAGTTATCTGAAAGAAAAATATCTTCCCATGTTAAAATAAGTGATTATATCAACAATCTTCTCTGACTTTATAAAATGAACTTAATTTTTTCAGTTCTTTCACGTGATACCCACCACTCTTGTGAGGAAAAAAAATGTCCACCATAATGACCTTTCTGCATTTGAGAAGTATAATTCTAAGTCTTCTAACCAACATTACTTTCTTTGTATTCCTTAGTTTACCATCTAGGACTGTATCAGGATCAGATGCTGTATTGTAATCTCTAAATTTGCAGAACTCCGTATTTCTGATCCACAAGATACTGCAGAATAGGAAGGGCACAGTGATTATATAATTCTTTTAAATATAATGAAATTTCATTTTTCATAAAATTCTGTTCATGAGATTCCATCAGCCTGTCTCAAGAATTTCCTTTGCACGATTTTTTCTGTTGTGAGTTCAGATAATATAAGCTGGCTGACATTATTATGATATATATTATGCAGGTCTGTGCAAAATCCAGCTGGAAGCAAATGGTACACAAGGTGTGGTAAGGAGGAACTACCCTTTAACAGATGTGAACAAATAGTGAAGCTAATAGAATGCCAAGTGCCTGCTTTCGTAAAAACTGTAATGAACTGCACTACGTTGCCAAATTGCTAGAACAATTTTACCCAGAATGACAAAACTATGGTATCAAACTATTATACGCAAGTCCCCCAGTCTCTGTGAACCCACAAATTTAGTAATTTAGCAACATTTCCCATTATCCATGTCAAAATTATGCCAGGTAAAGGTACTCAAGTTAAGAGAGACCTCTTCTAGTTCAAGGTTTAAAGACATATTTCTCATTCGCTGTGTGGTACAGAAGGTGTGTAGGATGCTGAATCAGGCTATGCATGTCGAGAGGGTAACAAGTTCCATGGTGCAAATTGCCATCTTATTTTCCAAAACATAAATTCGCCTCAAATTACTTATTCCAATCTTTTTCAGTTCTCACCTTTAGATTCGCAGATTACTAATCCCACATGTATTCACAGGTTGTGTCGGGTCTGCTGGGTCAGTCCATGAATGACAGTAGGGTGCGGGTGTTTTCGTGGGTGCGTGTGTGGCTGATTTTCTGGTGGGTGGCTGTGGACATCTTAGCAGCGGCCTACATGAGCAACCTTGTGTCAGTGCTTACCGTGCCCGTCTACCCACACCGTATACAGACGCTGCAGGAACTGGCTGAATCTGATATCATGTAACAGTAGCATAATTTCTTGTTTTAGTCGTTTACTCTTATCTATCATCTGTTATCATGAATGTACATTTTTTTGCAAAATTTATGTCAGTAATCACCGTGCCTGTCTACCAACACCTTATCCAAGCGCTGAAGGAACTGGCTTATTCAGACATAATATGAGTTTTTTCTTTTTCATGTCTCCATTTTCTCTCTCTTGATTTAACTTGGTGTTGGAGAGGGACGCTTTAATGTGATGACATCGACATAGCTGGGTGGCTTACCTGCGTTGTTATACAAACGCCCCTCAGCTACTTTCCTTTTCCCTCAAAGGGAGATGGTGGACTGCAGATGGGCAGAAAACGTCTGCAGTACACTGGGATCCCCTATCAGTTTAGCCTTATGTTGCAGCTACTACATCCGTACTAGCATGGGACTTTGGAGCATTTAAAAGACTGAGATATGGTGTGAGGGTAGCATCATGTAGCATCGTCTCGGATAATTTACTTTAAGTCTTCACGTATCTTGATCATTTTATATTTTTGTCAACCTTATGTCTGTGCTCACACATTTGTCTTGCTGTTGTTCTTTGTGTCGTCATAAGTCACTTCAAAGTTTCAAAACCATTGCCAACCCTTAAATCCGAAAGGGAAAATCAGACACCCAAAGAATTACTTCCTTAATAATCTTTGAGCTTTAACTATGGATAAATCAGGCCACACTTCTCCTCTCTTCTTTCCCTCACCCAGACCGTGTGGGAGACTATGGACGCTATATTTCCAAGGCTTAACAATCCTCCAACAACCTTGTCTACATCAATCTGAGGAGAGGAAATACAGTATAGTGAGAGTCATGAAATACTTTCTTGTTCGTCTGGTCTCATCATATTCACGCATTATACGATGGAATAAGGAGGTTTTCTTCTTAATATATTTTCCCTTTCCTCCGGGCTCACTAACCTTCATTGCTTACAAAGGACCTGTTCGCACTGCGGCCAGTTTAGGATATATTCTCATGTAAACTTCCTCATTGTTTAGGTTGGAATAAAAACTGGAAAAATATCCCATTTCACTTGCACAAAATCTGGATTTTTTTTTTTTTTTTTTTATGACTGCCAGATGTAATATGAGTGAGAGTGAGAACCGCGATGCTGTGAATTTGAACCATTGAATCAGACTGATATTGTTCAGTATTCATCCTGACTTAAATAATTCAACATTCTGCACAGAATATGTCTAATTCCGGTTTCACTGAAGATATTCCCCAACACATTACAGTATCATATACATTTGTGTCCCTCACCCAGACCCTGTAATGCAGACTTCAGAGGCTTTCTTGACCAGTCCCTCAAGAATCCTGCGACTGTTAATCTGTCCAAGAGGTGTTGGATGTACAGTCGCCAAACGTTCCACCTGGGCCACCCAGCTGCGAGGGGTGGGCCGCGGGTGCTGGCAACAGTGTATGTATTTGTTCGTGTGCACTGTAGATGCTCGAGGAAAAATAGGAGCACCAACTCTTTTCCTTAGTGAACCATAGTCAGAGTCTGAGTTCATCCTATAGATGGCGGGGTTGTGCGGAGTTGGGTGGGGCGTGACAACTGGGAGAATATAGGCTGTCATTAATCATATGAATATTACAATTTAGGTTATTCATGATTATTACAAGGTAGTTTTTGTTAGTTTGCAAAAGTAAATTATCTATACAGTATACGGCGATAATGGCAGTGAAACATGAACTCGTCAGTATCATTGGAAATTTACTCTCTTGACTTTTAATATGTGTCTGGGTGGGGAAAAATGTTTCAGGAGTAAGTTGGCGCAGCCAGCTATATGAATCCGAGTGCAAGGAAAGTTGTTGTGTGCTATAAGTCTCGGTGACCAGGGCAAAAATCTGTTTGCTTATACTTATAAGGTAATATAATTACAATAATGAAATATAAATATACTATAAAAAGTTATACAAGAATATATATTATGCAACTCATTTGGCCAGTGGCAGTGTAATCTGTGGAGACGGTGGATTCGAAGAGGTGCTTTATGGGGAAGCTGCGCATGTGAAGGCCAAGGCAGGCACTGGTTGCAGGGGTGGATGGCGGGTTGCGTATTTCCCAAGTCTAGCCCGGTACCGCTTACTGCTGGGCCAATATGAAGGAGAATAGCGCTTGGGTTATAGCGATAAAACCAGCCATAGGATTAGCTTGGAAATAGTCTCATTCTCTTTTCCACCTCATTTTACATAATGATCATTTGAACTAACCTAATCTGGACCTAACCTAACTTAACCTAACCGCGCCCTTACCGATATAGTGAGAGACTCGGGAAATATGCTGGCGGGTTACGGTATTATATCACTTACAACTCTTTGACTGCCACTGTTTCTTGTTTATATTTTTCTTAATTAAAATAAAAACATCTTTAGTTATAGTTAACCAGTGATAAAATGACGACACTACAAAGAAAAGGGGCGATGGGGACGTATTTAACCATTAGGGCTAGTAACTATTTACTCTAGCATAATGATAACATATGGATTTAACCAATATTATACACTCATACAATGCGACAATGACACTTTGAGGCTTAAAGAAAACATGAAAATGGCAAATAAATACCAATGGGGGAAAGAAATTTAACGGACGACCAAAGAAAGAAGACCGTCCTAGGCCTGGAACTGAGACCCCGTAGGACGCAATGAACAGGCGCGGATCCAGAAAATGGATTTGGGGGCGGGGGGGGCCCGATGCTAAAATTTCACAGGCTGACATGTCTCAAAACACTGAAAACAACTAACGTGCAGAGACATTGCGAAGGACAGGTGCTCAGGCTCGTAAAGGGCACTAGTTTCTACTATATGTTCGCATGTGCGTGTGTGTGTCTGTGAAAAAGTTCTACGAATAATTAAAAGCCGTAGAGAAAATATCTATTCTTACTGAGGTTATGAGGGTGAAATATTGTTTGATAATCTATGCCATCAAGCTGCCCTCAAGGAAATCGTACTATATAATAAATTTCATATTTGATTTCAGCGTGAAATTCTGCACCAGAAAAACTGCACAAAACTTCGATCCCAGACAAAAAGTAAAAATCGAGATCTGGACCATGATGTATTATCTCAAAAACTTCAAGTTCGATTTTGACCAAATTTTGGTATACAGTATTGTAGAGCTCATCGATATATACCCCCCCCCCCAAAAAAAAAAAAAAAAAAGGCGATTGGATACTCACCTATTAAGAGCTTCAAACCAGCTCTCGCAGTTCTAGAATTTGGTCTTGGATTGAAAAAACCGGACTTTTGAGAAAAAATACGATAACTTCTAACGGCACCTCGTAAGAAAAAAAAAAAAAAGTTTGCATTTTTGTTATCTGCGTCAAACTCCATATCAAATGAGCACTAAATATTAAAAATAAGAACACTTGAAAAGTTCGCAACTTCGTATATACTGAGGACATGCAGGTAAAACAATGAAGGGATAGCGTGGAGAAATATATTGGTTGGGAAGAGGACTGCCAGATGACAGGGGATATGTTGGCAATTTGTTTGGGGTATACTCTTATAGGAGTGAGGAGTCAGGGTTTTAAACATGCTCTTACATTACAATCAGGCTGCAAATAATGCAGACACATTGCAAACATATTCTAACATCGGAAAATGCTTGCAAACATGCTCTAACATTACAAATAGGTTGCAATCCATTGCAAGCACATTGCAAACATGTTCTATAACAATGGAAACCTCTAGTAAACATGCTCTAACACTAAAAACAGCCTTCAAACCATTGCAAGCGCGATGCAAATATGTTCCAGCACAGGAAAAAGTTTGTTAACATTTTCTAACTCTACAAACAGGCCGCAAACATTTATTGTTTTAAGAGGGGCACTTTTGGAGCACAGGGCAAAGGGGCAGGTGCTCGAGCACTCCCAACACCCTCTCTTTGCACGTGCCTCCTGAAAACCAGAGAGAGAGAGAGAGAGAGAGAGAGAGACTGCAGAGTAGCATGGCAAAAATAGGCAAATGTCGTGAGATGATGGTAATTTTTTTCTCTCTCGCTGCGGCTGCGGCTGCTGCTGCTGCTGCTGCTGCTGCTTCCTCAAACCAACGTGGCGCGTCACTCAAGTGCCACAATGTAACCACACACACTCCACATTTTTGGGGGGCCCGGTGTGAGATAGTATTGTGACCCCCATAGATTATTGACCCCAGTGTCAAAATACTATAGTAGAAAAGTGACCCCCCCCCCCATAGATTATTGACTCCCAACTGAAAGGAGTGCACTAATCAATGGTTGGTCTTTGCATGGCAGTGTGTTTATGAACCTAACCTAACCTAACCTAACCAATCCTAACCTAACCTAACCTAACCGACTCAAAAAATCCCTAAGTCCTAACCTAACCTATCCTAACCTAACCTAACCTACTCACAAAATCCCTAAGTACTACAAAATTTGAAAAAAGGGGGTCATGATTCTATAGAAGGGGTCACTTTCCTATGGGTATAATCCCATAGAAAAGTGACCCCGGGGTCAGATTTCAACCTAGTAATCTGACCCTGGGAACACTTTTCTAGGGGGCCAATATTATATATGACACCGGGCCCCCTGCCCCCCCCCCCCTGGATCCGCCCCTGTCAATGAAGCATGGAACTGACAAAAGAATACAAGCGAAAGGAGAGCAGAAATTCAACTAGCCTACACTCGTTAGATATTGAACATCCGGTTGCCATATGATAAGAATCACAGAAGATGCGTGTTAGAAAACAGGACATTTACTAAGGAATGGAAAGTAAACCACCGATTTCATATCACTAAGGGAACCCCCTGGTGAAATGATGTGGTATTCGAAACCTAGACGGTAACACGCCGTCAACCCACTCAAGCAGCAGTGTGTTAGTGTCCTCTGCCGCCAAGGACACAATTAGCTGAGGAGATCCGAGTGGGATGACATTGGCTTAGTTAGATAATGGATGAAAGCAGGTGTGGGACAAGAAAGTCACATAACGTGTGATATGAAACACACGATGGGGAAATAACCGACGGGCACACACTGTTACCAATTTGGAAGGGTGGCGCGCATTTTGCCGTCTGGTCCAAAACAGAGGTGCACATGCTTTTGGCCAAAGGCTGCTGGGGACTGGTTGATCTGGCATCACTGGTAAAAATCTAGAGGTTTTCATCAGTGGCTAGTGCCCGTAGGGCAATTTGCCCGTCGTGTGGAAGGGGCCTAAAGAGATCCGTGTTTATTAAGAACAGGAAGGCCAGCCAAACGGCTTTGCGCTATTGATCTTTGTTTCGTTTAGCCCTCAGGGTCTGAGACCAAATGGAAAAAAACAAAAATAGATTAGACAATAGACTGGCTGCAGGTCGTGGGCAAGTTTCATAAATCAATAGTTTTTCACTGAGTCTTCACAATATAATTAGTTTTTCTCTCAGACTTACCCGGTGCCATTTATTAAAAATATATATTCAAATTTTGTGAAACCATCAGTCATCGGAAACATGCTATATATATATATATATATATATATATATATATATATATATATATATATATATATATATATATATATATATATGTCAGCTCGATGACGTCATAGCATATTGCACGGGCGATCGGCCTGATGATGTCACAGATATGATGGCATTCACCTCTTGATACAGGGCTTAATCTTTTATTTTTACCTTGTTATGTTACATGAATATCATCATGGGATAATTTAGCACTTTCTTCATCCAAATGAAAAATAAAATTGACCAAAATTTCGACCTGCAACCAGTGAGAGGAGAAACAGGAAGAAAGAAGGATTTTGGAAGTAGGAAGAGTTGGAAAAACTTTGAGGTAAACAGTTCGTGTAAAAAAGGGCTTCACTATCCTTAAGTGGTACTGCTTTCGTCACTGCAGGCAATAAGCCTAGGCGAGGATATCATCATTACAGCACACCTGCCCATTCATTTGCAAAGAGTGACTGAATTCCTTATTACAAGAAGAACTGTATGTGAGCGGTATACTGCATATGTTTGAAGTCAGTCATTTAAGTGTCCATCGATTAATCACCGAACAACACCAACACCATTTCAAGCCATAGAAGGATAACATCACTTCTCCATCACAATAAACAACAGCTTCCCCTTACTGTTAACCACAATTACGATTGATATTATGGAATAAGTTATGGACTTTTATTGTTAAGAACACGATTAACAATGAGATGCATATAATACATTAATAAATGTATTTAAATAACACACGTTTGTTCTCGGGCCTTCTTAAACCTACAACAAACAAAAGCACATGTAATAAAGTTAAAAAAAAAAATGCATATTTACAATAAGGATGACTACCAAGACCCCACATAGCCTATTTCATTACCTCATCAACTGTCCTAATACTGTGTCCAGCCGCCTTCTTTTTCTATCACTGCCCGCATCCTGTCAGGCATGGAGGCAACATGGTTCCGAACGATCATTGGCTTGTTCCGCAGCATTTCCCACTGAGCATGTGTGTGCGCCATTAGAGCGTCCTGTGTCCTCTCCACCTCTGGCTCCCAAGTATTTACCATATTGGCCCAGATGTTTTCTATTGGGTTCATGTCCGCCCCCATAGTTGGCCAGTCTAATAGCTGGAGGTCCTGTCTACCTCGGAACCATTCACGAACAATGCCCGCTGTATGAACGGGACAGCGGTCATGAACGAAAATGATCGGGCCAGGAGGAAATGGATAGTTTCGCTGCTGCAAAGATGGAAGGAAGAAATTCTCCAAAATGTCAATATATTTGGCAGCAGTGAATCTCCCATCGATCTGGACGATGTCACCCATACCGTGGATACAAAACCAGCCCCACACGTTCACGGTGACGTGTCCACTCCTGGCCTCTTCATAGATGTTGACCCGATCGTATCTGCTGAAAAAAGAATATAACATTAGTGCTTAGTTATAATTTAATCTGTCTGTGTTAGTTTTCTTTGTGATAATATAGATTTAAAACTCCTGTAGGTTCTGTGAGTGGTAAAATACAGAAAGTGCTTCGTGTGCTTTTTCTCTGGCAATGGATTACCCATATCTTCCTCGCGGAACGTGACACGGACCATTTGTATCTCTCTCTCTCTCTCTCTCTCTCTCTCTCTCTCTCTCTCTCTCTCTCTCTCTCTCATAGAATGACGTCACAGACTGATGCTTTGATTCATATCAGTTTTGAGGGAGTAAGCCTTTGTAAAACATTTTTGGCAAAAGGTGTTTTTGCTAACAAGGAACAGCTCAGAAAATTAATTTAATGTTAGTGCATTTCAGTGGAATAATACTGAAGTCATTTGCCACTTTGCTCAAGAATAATAATCTGCTTGCCAAGTTCACTTACGCTAGTCTCATGTTCACTTACGCTGAACCATGCAGTTTTAAAGTGAATTCTTGTTAACGCAAAATGAAAGTTTATACTCCTCTTTTCATTCCTATTTCTTACCTTGTGGTAACAGGCCTCCAGTTGTGAATTGTTCCATGGTTGGTGCTGTTAAAAAGTTTTCTCGTCACAGAATATAACTCTGGACCAGAAATCCAAATTCTCTGCCACATTTTGACGGGCGAAGGCTAGTCTTCCTGCTCTGTGTTGGTCGTTTAAACGCTCCTTTGGGCAGGAATTCGGTGACGGATACCAGCCTCCTTCAGACGTTTCCGCACCGTTTGCGGAGTCACATTTAGGTGCAGACGCTCAGTAATAGCCACAGCGTTCGTAAATGGGTCCTCCAGCACCGCTCGTCGGATGTTTGCCTCATCTTCACGGGAGGTTAATCGTGGCCGGGGTCTTCTCTCTGAAAGAATATGCCATCATATATTACCTCTACCAAGTAGAATATTATAAGAGAAGGTTTCTTTTTTCATCCGTCTATCTGAGGGACACGAACTATACGATATTGCTCTGAAATAAGTGTCCAGTTAATGTATTAATTTAAAGAGGTAGGACTAGCATCAGCCACTAGTGTCCAGTTAATGTATTAATTTAAAGAGGTAAAACTAGCATCAGCCACTGAAGGACTTTTCTTCATAAAAAATGCCGTTTCTCATTAACTCTGGGGTGGCTTAACAAGTTAGAAGGAAAGACAGTTTGAGTCAGAAAGTGTCCTCAATACGGATCTCTCTTTCCATACATTTTTTAGCCCCCAACTTTTTTGCTCCTTCTCCTTCCTGAGCTTATCTCCTTATCCTGATTATCATCAGACTTTACTTCCACGCTTCGGTATCTAAATGCTGTCAGATTCCTCCAACACTTCTCCATTCATGGATATCTGAAGATTTCTCAGTTCCCTCCACTACTACACTTCATCACGTGCTCTTGCTCGCATTTCCCTTATTTACCTCCTCTTGCACACTCTAAAATTCTGTTACCAGTCTCTCTTACTTCTTTCTGTGTCTGCCACCAATGCTGTATCATTTGCAAACAATAATTGGCTCACTTCCCACCTGTTACCACTCTTACTACGTAACTCTGCTTCTGGTCCCATTGTTCTCGCTACCTCTTCTCTCAACTTCATCCATGAACATATTAAACAGCCATGGTGATGTCATGGAACCCTGCCTCAAACCTATTTTTTTCATTAAACCAATCATTCACTTTTCTTCCTGTCGACTCTAACACATGCTTTGCTGTCTCTATACAAGGTCTAGACTTTATAGCACGTAAAATATATTATGCAACTAACATAGCTTAATGCACTAAAGAAACACCATTCTACTCACCAAGATCATTCAAATTTCCAGTTTCCTCGTTTCTGTGTATCCATTTCTGTACCGTGGTGCGGGACACTGCAAGCCTCTGTGCTATCACCCGAGATGAGAGGCCGACCTCGTGGAGGGCGATGATCTGTGCTCGTTTTGCAAGTGCAGTTTGCTGACGGTTCATTGTGAGGCCTGAAGAGTACTGACGACCGAAAATTCTGGGTGGATAGACATCACCTTGGTCGACTCTTGATTGGCTGACTATAGTTCATTTAGTCCGAGTGAATTCTGTTCGATCTTTCCCACTGTAAATTTGTTGGCTCCTCATGATAAAAATTGATTAGGTAAATAAATGAATAAATGTATAACGGTCTCAAAGTCATATATGATTGATGACATTTTCAAATAAAAATTACAACTATACGATACGAGACCCACAGAGCGTGGCAGCTGGGGAAAAACTCTACTCAAGATATTGTGTTATGCCTAAACGACGCATTTTCTACCTCCAGTATCTTCAATTCCTACCAATATTAATGCATCCGATATTGTTTTATTATTGCACCCAAGCGTCAGACCATAACACAAACAAAACATAAAAGGAAGAAAAATGTCCAGGAAACACAAACAACCACTGCTATAAGTCTGAAATGATATTAGTAAGATTATTAATACGTTATGGTTTAATGACTTTCCTTATCTAATCCTGTAATGATTAATGACATCAGCTAATCCTGTAGCCACAGTTATTAACTTACCTTATCTAATCGTGTCTCAGATCAACAATGGTATTTCGTTATTAGGTTAAAAAGCGAAGGCCCATGACTGCCGATATGTAAAAGGAACTTCAGACCCTTGGTTCTGTTTTCGCAAATAATTGTCTGGTGAATATTATGGGAATTGAACCAACGTGTGGCTAGGTTCATACTTCTATATCATAATTATTGTGTCTCTGTTTATCCTATTAATCAAAGACGATACATCTTTATAAAATTAAAGTAAACAGAAGTTGGGCTATAATGTCGATAACTGTCCTGTTTTCGAGGCCTGAAAGAACATATTTCAGTATGTTTTGCTTGGTTAAATTTTTATATGAATAATTACAGTAGTAGCATACTTTTCTCATCAAAATTATGGAACTTGGCAGGTCTTTAGGTCAGTCTCCTTTCGCTGTCATATTCATTATTCTAGAGGAAGAAATAACATCACACTTACTGAGCATTTGTAATATATATATATTGTTAGCATCATACCATTGGAAACAGAAAAACATTACCCATGTTATGATACAAGACATTAGACTTACTCATTACTTTTGGTTACTAGACAGTAAGTGAAGCCGATAATATAAAGATTATCATCCTAGTAGTGCCGCATTACCTCTTTACACGATGTAGTACTGTAAACATCTAATAACTGTGGACGCACTAGTTTTAAAAGCTTTTGTTACGAGTATATTCATTGTAAGACAATATTTCATCACGGAATTGCTACCGATATCCATAACTACTGTTATGGAGATAGACATAGCCCATTACTATTATAATGGTAACAGACTTAATCACCCTCAAAGCATGCTAATAATTCGTCTCCATTCTGTTAACCAGATGGGTGAAGCGAAGGGAACCCTTGTTGGAGCTGTTTATAATATAACGTTTACTGACAACACTATGAAGTCATAACTTCGCCATCTATGGGATGAACTCAAGACTATGACTGAGGTTCAGTGCGGAAGAGAGTTGAGGATACGAACTTCCATAGAGCATGTACACACGAACAAACACATACACTGTTGCCAACACCCGCGGCCCACCCCTCGCAGCTGGGTGGCCCAGGTGGAACGTTTGGCGACTGTACATATAATCGGTTTATATTTTCTGCGAAATACTCTGACATTACTGACGTTGACAACTAAAAATAAATAATTAAATAAATGATAGATTATAGATTATGGAAGGATACTGCTCCGAACCAATATAATCCCTTTTGTACGAAATATAAATTTCAGAGTTTTAACTTTGAAGGTTTTGCAGCATAATCGAAACCTTCTTACTCCTCCTATTCTTCTTCTTCAATCAGCCCCAGCATGGTGGACTTCGGAGGGTATGTTCCCAAAGCCCTCCTACAATCAACCAACCCTGTGTACCGCGCTCTGGGGCGTCGGATGTACCTCCACCCCATCACCAGTTCTGATGACGCAGATACCTTCCTCCTGACGCAGGTTCAGAAGGGAACACACTGCTTCATCGACGGTATTGATTACGTTATCATCCTTCAGATAAAAAGGAAACTTCTTCGTACCACGTATATTATGGATGAGACGGTAGGAGACTCAGTGTGGGTTTATAAGCCTCAGTAACATTTAGTAACTAAGTAATAACTTACTAAATAAAATCCCACTTCAAAGGGCTAGACTGTTCGATGCATACAGTTAAAATCAGGAACCCCAAAGCCCACTACGCCACATGGTCGCCATCTGGGGGGTTTATTGTAAAAAGAAAGTTATAAATATTTTCACTTATAAGTATTTTAATCATGATGACACTTGCTCCTACCTGATGATGGGATGAAGAAACAGTTATTCTTACAACGAAGGCATTTTCCACATTTATCTTGCTTACACCCAATTATTTTGTTCAGTTTGTGAGACCTCTGACTTAAACACACACACACACACACACACACACACACACACACACACACACACACACACACACACACACACACACAAACTTAATGCTATCCTTTTGCTACAGAAGACGATGCATACTACACTCTCACTGTTTTTGGTGCCAATGTGTGTGACTCTCCAGACTAATCATAAGATTCACAAACTTTACCACACAATCGCCATGTCAAGTCCGAGTTTGCCTGGATAACTATTTTGGTTGTGTCACCGTTATTCATGCTCTTCTCGGTAGGAGGTTCCAAGTTTCTTCAGATGAATGATTCCTTCGCTATATGGGGTTTTCTTTTTTTTTTTTTTCTTTTTTTTTTTATAGGCATTGGTTTCAAGGTCTTTTAGTTTGTTGCTGCATTCTTCAGAGAAGTTCTTAAATCATCTTTATATCCCTTCTTTTCTCCTCTGGGTTGTGGCGTCCTGTATGGACCTGGAAATACAGAACATGGCGGGAAAGCCGGTTCTCAGGCATGCGGAACACGTGTCCGACCCATCTCAGCTGTTATATAGGCAGCATATTTTCTGTGCTGGTTGAATTTGCCCGCTGGAGAATTTCTGACGAGGGACTTTATTCTCCCATGTGATTTCTGTGATGCACTGTACGCATCGGATGTGAAACGACTCAGGCTATTGGATGTGATGCTTGTAGGCAGTCCAGAATTCTGCACCGTAAGAGAAGGGTGGAGTGGCATATAGCCATATATTCAGATACTTTCGTCTCGATTCTCAAGTTAGTGTCATCGAAGACTCTGGATCTGATACTTCCAAAGTAGGATGAAGCGTGGTTGATTCATGCAAGGATTTCTGCATCAATGTTAGGTTTATCAGCGAGCATACTTCCAAAGGTAAGTAAAATTCTCCACCCAATTTACATTGTAGCGATGTATCTGAAATGCAAGAGGCTGCTGTGTTGTTTCTCTCGTATATTATTTCCATTTTATTGACACTTTTTCTGAGTTCCATTACATGTTTTATGTTGGAAGAGATGGTGAGACTCTGTTGTAGGGCTTCTGGGGTATGTGCAAGGACAGCACACTCATCAGCATAATGTAGCTCTGGGAAATGAGCCATATCAGTGTTTCATTGCCCCTGAAGACGTCTGAGATTAAAAACTTTACCTTCAAGATAGAACTGGAATTTTATTCCATAATACTGATTCATTTGCTGGAGATTTAAAAGGGGTAATGAAGTAAGGTAGATGTTGAAAATGAAAGTAGCCCAGACAAATTCTTGTTTTACATTACGTTCATGTTGAAGGATTCTGATTTGCTCCCGCCCGTAGACACACGATCATTCATGTTGTTATGCACGCTTTTCGGGATGGTACAAAACTTGTTTGAATCTCAAAATTGTGAAAGAGCATTCCATAATAGTTGTCTTTTGACAGCGTCAAATGTGTTAGTGCATATTGCTGTTAGTGTGTGTGTGTGTGCACACACTTCTGTTACGTCCCGAATGGCGACGTCACCGGAAGAGTCCTGCGGTGTGTAGGCGGAGGAGCGGTGCCCGGTTCGTTGGCAGCGTGAAGCTGTTGAGTGCGGTTGTTTCGCGTTCTATTACTGGTAGCAGAGCGTGGTTCGAACATAATGGCAATGTGCTCAACTAAGTGGCCTCCAAAACTTGAAAATGATTCTGCCTACGAGAGTTGAAAGGACATCGACATTTGGTGCGGACTGACAGACTTTCCGGAAAAGAAGCAAGCTCTAGCAATTCACCTTTCATTGTCAGGAAGGGCGAGGGTAGTGTCTTCGGAAATTGACGTTGCTGTTTTGAAACAAGATAATGGTGTTCCGATTTTGTCAAACAAACTAGACAGTTTATTTCTCGTGGATAAAGGACGTTGGCAGTTTGCAGTTTTTCATGAATTGTACAACTTCAGAAGAGCCGGTGATATAAACATTCGTAAGTTCGTGGCAGAATTAGAGCATGTTTACTTCAAATATACGAAGCAGGACATGGAACTGCCGAATTCTGTGGTGGCTTTTATGCTTCTGGCTTCATGCAAACTTTCGGATAGTGGGCAACAACTAGTGATGTCCGCGATAACTGAGGTGACTTACGAAAATATGAAATCTGCCCTGAATCGTATTTTCGCTGGTGAAATTTACGGGCAGAACTATGCATCGGTGTCTGCCAGTGAGATGAAGAGTGAACCAGTCTTTTGGAGTGACGAAGTCGGGGGTGAGGAAACGTTTTACGTTAGAGGTACTCGACGAGGACGGACACCGTTTCGGGGTGGTGCAGTACGTGATCGAAGTCGTGGTGATGACCGATATTCAACCGTATCTGCTAGAATTTCCTAACGCTCATCTACCGGCAGGAGGCTGAACCCGCTCAGGCCTGACGGAAAAGTATGGAGGTGTTTAGTATGTGATTCTCCTTTTCATTAGGCACGTGACTGTCCGGATGCATACGAAAATAACGGCAGTCGTGAAGACAATTCGGAAACAGTGCATCTGTCATTATTTATGGGCTATGCGGAAGATGCCGCTAGCAGAGGTAAATTATAGACGCTGGTAGAAGCACCTAAGGGATGTGCTGTTCTACACACAGGATGTTCTACAACTGTATGTGGAGCTGAATTGATCAATTGCTATCTAAGTAAGCTCAGTGATTACGAACGTGAGGCTGTAACAGAAGAAAAGTCATCCTCAGCATTTACTTTCGCTGATGGCATCACAGATTCTTCCCTCAGACGTGTAACTGTGCCCTATTACATTGGTAATATTGTTCTGGTGTCACTATTGTTTTCCATGACTAGTTGTAGTTTCACACTATTGTTGCATATTACATATAAAGTTGTTTATTCATAATTAACAATTTGCAACGTAGTATGAATGTTAAATAAACAAACGCCATTTCACTGTAAAGTGTGGCTTGGGATAGGATGCGCCATCAGATATCTTCTTTTAATCAAAACCTAGAGTAAAGGGAAGGCGATAGAGAAATATGAGTTATATATATGTTTAAGTCTTGGGGGGAATATTTGCCTTGTTGGTATACTTTAATGTAGTCAATACTACTTTATTGAGGTGTATAATGTACATGGTACAGTTATGATGCTTTTATTCATGTATAAATCCCAGTTGTCTGTGGAGGTTTAGCACCTCTGATTTTGGTGACCCCAGCGCCACACCCAGACGAGGACGCTGGCGGGCTAGGGCAGAATGCATTTATCATTCAAACGAGAGGGACGTTTAGCTCTGAGCACTCTCAGTGTCGCAGTTGTATCATTCTGTGGCCAATAAAGAGAGATTTAATCTGCTCAGTTTCAGTTCACCTGCACACGCTACCTCTACATTCCTTCAACAGGATTCTACACCGATTTCCCACCATCTCCAGTGTGTGAGAAGACTTTGGTGGAGTGTGTCAGCCGGAAGTGACTTCGACCAGGTGCAACTATAATCTTGCTTGAAACTGTGAGGTCGTGACTCAGCTGATATATATAAATTGGTGATCAGTTGTGGGATTCCAAGCTGATATTTTAGTGACTAATTGAGGAATTCCTATACAGCTGATACAATATGTGTGCAACCCTTGTGACTGATGTTGTGAACTGCAGTATTTCCTTGCTGTTGAGCAAACGTTCCACGAAAAAAGCAAAAATGTTGATTAACTTTGAAAGTGACCAGGGTAAAATTTGTGGAACTATAATTAATTTGAAGTCCTTATCTTCAGGCCATTACTTGCTTCCAATTTCTTTATGACTAGGCAGAGAGTTTTGTGAAACGATCGCGCTGGCATCTCTTGGGGGTGATGTAGAAAAAAATGGCTTTGAAGCTTGACACGCAATTTGGACACCCAACGTCAACGAAACTAATTAAGCTGATTACAGATGCTGGAATTAAAAGTTCAGAACTGGAGTAGGCTATCAAGGTTGTATCTGTTGCCTGTACAGTCTGTTGTAGATACAAGAAAGCCAAGCCCCGACCAGTAGTCAGTTTGCCCATGGCACCATAGCCATGGATTTGAAAGTTTGGGGAAGACCTTTTTTCTTAGTCCTTGTTGGTCTGGCGACCAAGTTTTGCACTGCGATTGTAATCACAGACAAGTGTGCGGCCACCATTATCAAAGGAGTATTTTGGAGCTGGATTGTTGTGTTTGGCGCACCTGGAAAAATTCTTACAGAAAATGGTTGTGAATCAGTGCTGAAATGCGAGCGTTGGGATAGGCCTTCAATATCAAGATCATGAAGACGTCTGCAGGGAGTCCATGGAGCAACGGAGTATGTGAGTGTCAAAATGTAGTCATTTGTGACAGTGTTAGGAAGATGACGGCTGATAGCCAGTGTGACTTAGATGTGGCCTTGGCTTGGGCAGTATTGGCAAGAAATTCTATCATCAACTACAGTAGGCAGGTTTTTCTCCTAACCAACTTGTTTTTGGTCAAAACCCTGGCCTGCCTAATGTGTATGCCAATGATCCTCCAGCCTTGGAACCTACATTGCCATCAAAAAGTGTGAGGGACAATTTGAACGCTCTTCATTTAGCAAGATAAGAGTTTATAAGGACTGAATTGGGTGAACATTTGGCTAAGGCTCTGCAGCACACCATACATTCGAGTGGCTTAAACGACATCCGAAATAGAGATGAAGTCTTCCACAAAAGAAATGACAGTCATGAATGGCATGTTCCCAAAACTGTAATAGGCAGAGATGAAAAACAAATTCTGGTGAGACACGGCGGTGTCTACGTGCGAGTGCACGTGTGCTGTCTAGCACGTGCTCCAGAGCAAAATACTACGATTGGGGGCGGTATCAGCAGTGATGAGAACAATGTAGTCCAGGAGAAGCCCAATGACGATTCTTCGCAAGTTTTGAATGACTATCCACCAGATGATGAGTAGGAAAATGGTGCAATTCTGGTTGATCAGCCTCCCACAATTTCTATTCCAGTTAATCAGCCTCCCAGATTTTCTGTTGGTCAATGTATAAAGGGAATACATTCAGAAAGTGGAGAGTTGATGTCTGGAAAGATTGCGAGTCAGGCAGGTAAAGCCACTGGAAAGTACAAACACTGCTACAATGTGAAGAGGGACTCTGACAGCAACATTGATTCGGTGGATTTGCAAAATGATTTTAGCACATGGGAAGTAGTTGATGACGCAGAAATGCTTGTTCTTTTTGACTCTGAGAACGTATTGTGTGCCAAGGAAAACGAAATTACAAACTGGCAAAATAATGATGTGTATAAGGAAGTAGATGATGTTGGGCAACATGCCATAACGGTTCAATATTTTTTGACGGAAAAAATGAAAAATGGAAAGTCGATTGTTAAAGCCTGTTTAGTCGCCAAAGGATTTGAAGAAGACACAGTGGATCTCCAGAAAGACTCTCCTACATGCTCAAAAGAAGCTATGTGTTTGGCACTTTCTTTT
Organism: Coenobita brevimanus; assembly: GCF_032717465.1. Taxonomy (NCBI): domain Eukaryota; kingdom Metazoa; phylum Arthropoda; class Malacostraca; order Decapoda; family Coenobitidae; genus Coenobita; species Coenobita brevimanus. The sequence goes on along the minus strand of NC_136997.1, from coordinate 39,485,024 downwards.
GGCTCCACAAACCAATGAGACTGCTACCCTATGAACGTGAAAGCTGCCTACCTGCAAGGTAACGACACTGATCGAGTTGTTCATGTACATCCTCCGCCTGAATATGCAAACAGTAAGCTATGGAGACTAAAGAAAACGGTTTGTGGCCTTTGTGATGTTGCTAGGCATTGGTATCTGCGCGTAAAAAATCAATTGTTGAGTCTCGGAGCTAAAGTGTCATCAGTGGATTCAGTGCTGTTCCCTTGGAGCAATAGTGGCAAAGTCAAAGGCACTGTATGCATATATGTCGATGACTTCCTTTGGGCTGGTACACATGAGTTTGAGCAGCAAGTGATAAACTGCTTGAGTCAAATATTCCCCACGGGCAGTTCGGAATCAAAAGCCTTGAAATATGTTGGTCTAAATGTCGTCTCCAACATCGATGGCAACATAACCAATTCCAGTATGTTGCGTCTTTGAAACCAGTCACGCTGAGCAGACACTGAGTAGCAGTGAAATGAGGAGAGCTGTCCGAATCTGTGATAACGGAGTAGAGAACTTTAAGTGGGCAACTCAATTGGCTTGCCACACACACTCGTCCAGATATTGCCTTTGATGTGTGTGAGTGTGACACTGTGACTATCAACCGAACTACCATAGCGGATTTGTTTAGGCTCAACAAGGTGATCGCAAGGGTGAAGACTGATAACATGAAGCAATACATTCCGAGAATGGGGTTGCTCGACAACTGTTATATAGAGTGTTTTTTGGATGCCTCATTTGCCAATCTTGTAGGCAATGGGTCTCAGGGAGGTTTTGTGATCTCCTACAAGACACTAGTGAGGCGAGATGTCCCATATTCTGGTAGATTAGAAAGATCAGGTGGGTAATCATATCTACCTTATCTGCTGAACCGCTGGCGCTGCTTAAATGTCCTGAGACTGTTTTATATCTCACCAGCATTGCATGAGGTCTCTGGATGTGGAAATTTCAGAAACAAGTGTTTCATTGACAACAAGAGTCTGATGGACACCCTTTACCCCCGTAGCAGCGTAGGAGACAGGAGACAGAGCATGTTGGAACAAGAGGCGATTGATGAAATGCCTTGGATGGACACATCACGAGTGGCTGATTGTCTTACCAAGAAAGGTGCCTCGACCAAGTGGCTGCATGCAGCAGTCAGCCGGTACTAAAAGGATTATAACACTTCAAGGGACATCACATATCTGTATGTGGCCACAGACTGGGTCTTGATGGTACTTAAACAAAAGTCTATGAATTGGATACATAGTGTTTATCGGTCATCAACAGTCCATTCAGCTTCGTCTTTGGAATCTTACTTTAAATTAAGAAGAGAGGACGAGAGTGTTAGTGCATATTGCTGTTAGTGTGTGTATGTGTGTGTGTGTGTGTGTGTGTGTGTGTGTGTGTGTGTGTGTGTGTGTGTGTGTGTGTGTGTGTGTGTGTGTGTGTGTGTGTGTGTGTGTGTATGCGCGCACACGCTTCTGTTACATCCCGAGTGGTGACGTCACCGGAAGGGTCCCGCAGTGTGTAGGTGGGGCCTTGTTAGTTGGCAGCATGAAGCCGGTGAGTGCGGTTGTTTCACGTTCTAATAAAATGATTTTCCAAGATAGATAAATGCAATACATAAGTCAAGGTTCTACTCGTGGCATCTCTCTTGCTATTGTCGGGCAACAAAGATCGCATTAAGGTACTTAATTCCTACTGAAATCCACATTGTGTTTCAGGAATTGCCGACTCAGATGTTTTATCAGTCTGGATAACATTATCTTGGCTAGTACTTTGCTGGCATTCACGAGGAGGGAGATTCCTAGATTGTTGTCACAATAATTATGAGTGGTCCCTTTTCTTGTATATGGTTAAAATTAATGTTCAGAAGTAAGACATTCAGATAGAAATCGTTCTTGGTTCCAGATAATCTGTATGAGATCATGGATGTGTCGGGGGAGTAACAGGCTACCCTCTTCGATTGGTTTAGATGGTATGCCATCAGGGCCAGGGCTTTTGTTATTTGTTAGAAATCGGATGGCCTGAACAGTTTCTGAAAGTGTTGGTGGGACATCGAGCATTTGAAAGCGTATTATTAGTTGCAGTTTAATGAGTATAAAGTTATGGATCCTCAGCACCTCTCAAAGCTTGAGTTATAAGACATTCTTCGATCTCGCTGTCTTAATATGACACAGCCAGTTAGGCGTCTATGTGTAGATCATGAGTGCATCCATGTGGTCTTGTGTGTTTTCTTAATTTAAAACTTGTTGTTGATGGTCAGACTTAGGTCCGAGCATAAACAAAGCATTCTAAGGCCATTTTTGTTCATGTTACCAACATAATGGCAGCCTATAATGCCATGCCAAAGATGAGTATCTTTTCCTACCCTAGCACAAAACTCTCCAAGCAGGATGAGTTTGTCATTATGTGGTACTGAGCAAATGGTAGCATCAAGAGGGACATAAAGAGAATCTTTGACTGTGTCCTCAGAGTCAAGTGTTGAGGCATAGACGTTAAGGAGTGCTGCTTACTGGCCTTTAGAGTGTGATATGTGCCAGGACATCATCCTATCGGATATACTGTAATGGGAGGTGATTCCTGGATCATCTGTGGTAGCTTCCTTTGGACTGCAAACCTATCACTATGGTTTCTTTTTACAGTGTGTGGCAATCCCATCCAGAAATAAATACACCATTAGGTTGCCCTCTCCTAAGAAGCAAGTCTCAGACAAGGCAGGAATGTCAATTTTATATTATTCAGGTCATGTACAATAAGAACAGTCCTTCCGCATGTTCGTGTGTCTTAGTAAGGTTTATATACTGAAGGTAGCAAGAGTCAGAGGGATTAATTTAGATTCTGGACTGCATTTTGAGATGCCTTGACAGACAGTTATCTGCTTCCATGGCCTGCAGCCATCTGAGTGTGTTTTGCACATTACAGAGGTTCTTCTCTCGGGCATGGCAGCATGCATTCCTTTCTCTTATCCTTTGACTAATGCAAAAAACCCTTGGATATTCGTGCTTGTTCTAATGCTGTCCACTGCAATGAGAGGGCTTACAATGGGTTTCTGCCCGGAATCGTGCTAAGTCTGTTTGCTCTTGGCTAAAAGTAATTTCATTCGAACTAAATGATCTCAGCACTCCAAATCGATTCTTCTTGCTCCTTCTGCCACCTTGCCAAAAACCTTTCTAACAACTTTACCCCATCATCCTTCCCTCTTCTTTACCATGCTGATAGCTCTGTAGCTATTTCCTCTACTGAAAAGGCATATCTCTTCGCTCAGACTTTCTCCAGCATTTCCGCCGTAGACACTTCCGGTGCTGTTCCTCCATCACTTCCCCCCTATGACTTCCTCATGCCTGACATTAAAATTTCTCCAACTGATATGTTTTCTGTCATCACTGGCCTCAATACTGACAAGGCATATGGGCCTGATGGGGTCCCTTCCGTTGTCAAGAACCGTCCTTCTGTGCTTACACCCTGCCTAGGTAAACTCTTTCGCCTTTGTCTATGAACCTGCACCTTTCCTTCTTGTTGGAAGTTTGCTGTCATTCACTCTGTCCCAAAGAAGAGTGACCATTCCCAGCGCTCTAACTATCGCCCAGCTGCTTTAACATCCTGTGTCGCAAAAGTTTTCGAGTCTATTATTAACATAAAATTTTTAAAGCATCTTTCAGATCACAACCTCCTTTCTAATCGTCAGTATAGGTTCCGTAAGGAACGCTCCACTGGCGATCTTCTCACCTACCTTTCAGACTCCTGGTCATCCTCCTCTCGGGACTATGGCGAAAGCTTTGCTGTTGCATTTGGCATCTCAAAGGCTTTTGATCAAGTCTGTCATAAATCTTTAATTTCCAAACTGCCCTCTTACGGTTTCTGTTCTATCTGCGTCTTCATCCATAACTTCCTTTCTGGTTGTTCTATAGCCGCTGTTGTAGACGGCCACTGTTCATCCCCTAGGTCTATCAACAGTGGTGTTCCTCAGGGTTCTGTCCTAGCACAAACTCTCTTCCTTTTTATTCATCAGTGACCTAAGCTGTACATCTAACTCGTTCCACTCAAACGCTGATGATTCTACTCTTCACCTTCCATTCGGTTCCCTCAACGTCCATCTCAGCAGTTACTTCAACAAACAAGGGATGAGGCTGTGGCACACCTAATGTCTGACTTGGCTCGTATCTCTGACCGGGTAGAAGTAATCTTGTTTTCAATGCATCAGAGGCTCAGTTCCTACATCTATCATCTCAATAAAATCTTCCATAGGATTACCTACTAATATTTGATTTCAAGCTCAATCCTGCATCATCTCTAAAAATACTTGGGGTTTATTCCCTCGGAATTTATCTTAGAAAGATCGTTTTACATCTCTTGTAAAGTCTGCTTCCAAGGGATTATGAGTGCTAAGCCGACTCCGTACCTTCTTTACCCGTGCACGGTTGTTGACTTATACACGGGTTTAATTCGCCCCTGTGTAGAGTACAACTCTCATGTGTGGGGAGGCTCCCCAGTTACAGCTCTTCTCAATAGGGTGGAATCAATGGCTTTTAGTCTCATTAACTCTCCTTCTCGTACTGACTCCCTTCAACCTCTGTCTTTTCGCCGCACTGTTGCATCTTTATTTCTTTCCTATACTACTTCAGTGGTCACTGCTCCTCTGTCTGCATGCATTCCTCCACTTCTACGACGGGCGCGTAGCAACCATCTAGTAGCAAACTCTCATCCCTTTTCTGTCCAAGTCTCTAATGCAAGAGTTAACTGTTACTCCCAGTCCTTCATTTATCCCACAGGTCAACTCTGGAACTGTCTCCATCTGTCTGTATTTTCTGCTTCCTATGATCTCCAGTCTTTCAAACGCAGTGTGTCCAGGCATCTCGAAATGAACGGATCTTGAATTTGGCTCTCTCTTGTATTTTGTTTTTCTCTTGGCAGGAATAACAATTACGCGGCCTTTGGTTCCTTCTTCCTCCCATAAAGAATATATATATATATATATATATATATATATATATATATATATATATATATATATATATATATATACTCTAATTACTGTACATACATATACAAAATTAGTCACATACACAGGTAGACAGACAGACAGAAACAATAAACATTATAAAGCTATGATTCAAAACCCAGCACAAGGACAATACATGCATTTGCACCTGACGTGTATGTGTGTGAACAATAATCACACACACACACACACACACACACACACACACACACACACACACACACACACACACACACACACACACACACACGCATGGATGCGCGCGCGCACGCGTGGGAGAGGGCAGACATGCGTCATTGAGCTCTGCTCACCTGCATCAAATACCTACGTACAGTATATCTAATAATGAATCAGTCTCTGTACTAAACAAAATTATGGATGATTTAATACTCGTATTGTAGAGCAAGTAAAAACTAAAAAGTGAAGTCAAACAAAGTATACCAAATAATCAGAGACCTAAGGAATTTGCAGTGTTAGCAGACAGACATGCGACGGGCATCACAACAGAAGGGTGCCGGGTAAATACCAACACTGACATAACGGAGATGCTAAACCGTAAGTAGAAAATATATTTTTCTAAGATGCCGTACTTTCAAGAAGTGCATCTAGGTAGGAGGAAGGGAAACAGTAAGGAACAAAGTGATGACCACACAGACCTGGTGGAACTGGATACATTTAATAAATTAGAAGAGAAAGTGAATAAACTGGAGGAAACTTTCAAACTGGAAGTGGATGAAATATGGAAGGAACTGTACCAACAAAAGAAAACAAACGAGGAACTGGTAAAGGAATTAAACAGAAAAGATGCAACAACAGGTGAACAACGAGCTGAGGCAGACGTTGTGAAAAATTTAATGAACGAAATGGGAAATAGAGTAGTCAACCATGAGAGAGTTTTGAAGGGGTACATTAATGATAAAGACATGATTAGACGAGCAGGTAATCTGACAAAGCAAAGCAAAAACACTCATGAGAAGATAGCTCAGGTAAATGAAATTATTAGAAATTACACAGAGGACGTACAAAATACATGGGCAGAAGTAGCCAAAAGAAGTGAAGATCTAAAAAACAAGGCTGAAGCAAAAGACATGGCAAGAGAAGTGATCAGACATCATAAGATAAAACCCAAGGCTGATAAAGGAAACAGCTGGGATTAACAAATCTATAGTTATCACTGGTAAAAATGAAGAAGAAATAAAGCGTAGAATCACCAGAGGTTACAAGGAGATGGTAAATATAATGAACATACCGAAAATCGTACCAGAAAATCTGTGAGAAAGAGGTAGAGGAATTTAAGAGAATAGAGAAACATGAGAGAAACAAGTGAAGGCGGTTGAAAGTAACTTTCAAAAGTGTGAACACTGTAGAGGAGGTATTAAAATATGCTAGCAAACTTAAGGAATCAGAAGAATACAAAGAAGTATGGATAAAAGGTGCCGAGCTCAAAAGGAATGGGGATTACTAAAGGAAAAGAGGGAAGCAGCAAAAACTAAGAATGATGCAAGGTCAGATGAAGAAAGAAGTAAATTTCTTTACACAGTAGTAGGATTGCAAGTAAGTAAATGACATAAACAGCAGAGACTAAGTAAAAGTAAGACAGCAGACTCAACCAGTGCCAAATATGTGAACAATATGACTAAGATGACGTACTCTAATGTTGATGGAATGGTATCCAAATTATTAAAGATTATAGCATAGATAATGAGCCTCATAATATTTGTGTAACAGAAACAAAATTAACACCAAGGATATAAAACGACTCCTTAAATTTGGTTGAGTACAATATTTGGCAAGAATGGAAGTACAAAAAAGGGGGAGGAGTTGTGATACTAACAGAGAAAAGACTCCAAGTACAAAAGATAGAGACAGACATACCCTCACAAGTAGAATTATTTGCAGTAGAGATTAGTACATCAGAAGGGAAAATAATTATGGAAAATTTTAATATGCCATCCAAGACAAATACATGAATAGGAAGACCTGGCAGAGAAGACTATTCAGAGTTGACCCTGCTATACAGAATGGAAGAAATATCTGAATGAATTAAATGAACGGGATATTTTAACACAAATATGAAGTGAAATACTCTAGATGTAAGAAGCTATGAAAGTTGTTGGGATCAAAAGCTCCTGGATCTTATACAGGAGTTTTTTCTAACATAACATGTAAAGGAGAACACCAGAAAAAAGAGGACCAGAAGATTCCTCATTATTAGATCTCGTATTTACTAAGCAAAAAAAAAAAAAAAAATGAAATTGACAATATAATCTACCACCCCCCATTCGACAAAAGCTACCATGCAGTATTAGATTACAATTTCAGGATAGCATATGATATGGTTATAATGAAAATTACAAAATGGGACTAAACTACAAATATGGCAACTATGATGACCTAAAAAAAAAAGTAGCCTACTTTAAGGATATAGATTGGGAAAAAGAGCTAAAGGGACAAGATATAAATGTTATGTATAAATAATTCTGTGAAGTTTATGAAACAGGAGTCCAGAATTATGTCCCACAGCAGAAAGAAACAGAAAAAAAGGATAAAGAATTGGTTTAATACTGACTGCAAAAATGCGAAAGAGAACAGAGCTTTGATGTGGTTCAGATACAGAAGACATAAAAATGATGGAGCATATAGCAGCAACTACAAACATGCAAGAAATGATTAAACGTGGATAAGGAGAGAAGCTCAAAAGCAGATTGAGGAAGACATTATTAATACAAGTATTGATCAGCCGAGGTTGTTTTACAGCTACATACGCAGCAAAACAAAAGTAAAAATTAAGAGCAGTCGGTCATGGATGAGGGGATAATCTATGCTCAAGAGGAAGATATTTGTGAAGTACTTAACAAAGAATGCCAATCGGTTTTTACAAAAGAAGGTCTATTTGCGACAAATGAAAACAAACAAGCTTGTCCACACGTAATAACAATATTATGTATTTTGAAATAAGAGGTCCAGGAAGAGATGAGGAAATTAGACAAAGGAAAAGCTATAGGCCCTGTTGAGATTTCGTGCTGGGTATTACAGGAATGTGCAAATAGTTAAGCATTCTATTATACATAATAGTCAGAGAAATCCCAAGACAATGTAAATTACCTGATATTTGGGAGAAAGCAAACATTGTGCCCCTTTTCAAGAAAGGAAACAGACAAAATCCTTTTAACTACTGACCAGTATCATTGACCAGCGTCGTAAGCATGGTTTTAGAAAAGCTGACACAAAGAATTTGGGTAAATCACCTAGAAAAACACAATATGATAACAGAAAGATAATTTGGTTTTAGAAAGGGAAAATCATGTGTTACTAACCTATGAAACCACTATGATAGAGTTGCAGAAATACTACAGAAAAGAGACGGTGGGGTAGACATCATATATTTAGATTTCAGAAAGGCATTTGACAGAGTACCACACAAAACACCTTTACAGAAACTGTACCATCAAGGAGGAATCCAAGGTAATCTGTACGATTGGATGCGAGATTTTCCCATTAAAAGGGAAATAAGAACAGTGCTTACGGGAAGTTACTCATCATGGAGAGAAGTGAGAAGTGGAGTTCCACAGGGCTCGGTGCTATCACCAATTATGTTTTTAGTATATATAAATGACACAGACAGCAACACTGGAAATGGAAGCTACATAAGTATGTTTGCTGATGATACAAAAAAAAAAACAAAGGAAAATTACAAACACAGACTCATGCATAGAGCTACAAGAGGAATTTAATAAGCTTCATGAAAGGAGCAATAAATAGCAAATGGAATTCAATGTGGACAAATGTCATGTAATAAAAACTGGGAAAAGTAAAAAAAAATAAAAATAAACAAATAAATAAAAGACCATACAGGGACTATAAGACAGGAAGTTCAACCCTACACACATCAGAAAACGAAAGGGATTTATGAGTGATATTCAATAACAGACTATAACCAGCTGACTACATAAATGAAAAAGTGAGGAACCTGCACACACTGCTAGCCAATATGACGGTAGCATTCACATATATAAATTAAGACATGCTGAGAAAGATACCATCAATCATCAGACCAACTCTGGAGTATGCATCAGTAGTCGGCAATGTTACATCTCAAATAAATAAATAAAAAAAAAAATAAAAAATAAATAAAAATAAAGATTGAAAAGATACAAAAGGCCGCTACAAGATGGGCACCAATTAAGCTTTTGAGAGATCTAAGCACTGATGGAAGACTCGAAAAATTAAACCTACCAGCGTTACAGGAGAGAGAGAAAAGAGGAGACATGATTATGTTATATAATGCATCACAGAAAAGGGAGAATAGACATGAATAAGAAAATAGCTTACAGGGAAGCAACATCAAGAGGACACTCCAAAAAAATGTACAAAAAGAGGGGTGATAAAGACGTAAGGAAATGCAGTTTCCCAAACAGAGCAAATGATTAGTGGAATGCACTACCAAATGAAATATTGTGTACCAACACAGTTTATAAATTTAAAGACGAATAATAAAAATGGTTCAAAACACGGGACAGTACGAACTTGACTCATTTCTATAAAGATACAATTAGGTAAAAACAATAAATAAAACACACACACACACTGCACCTGACTTGTATAATATATATATATATATATATATATATATATATATATATATATATATATATATACCGTTCAGCTCAAACCCCAACACCCTGGGGAATATTGTCCCTGAAGGTCAAGCAGGGCAGTGTGCTTGACAGAAAAAATAAAAAATAATAATAATAATACCTTACGGCATAAAAAATATAGAAGTAACTATCATTATAAGCACAATAACGAACAAAGACATACGTTGACACATTCATGGTAAAACGTTGTTAAAGTCATGTTCAATACAAGTTTTGAGATGAGCAAAGTGGTACACAGATACGCACGTATGGACTGTACATACGTCTGCAGAGAGACACATATCCATATATATATATATATATATATATATATATATATATATATATATATATATATATATATATATATATATATATATATATATATATATATATATATATATATATATATATATATATATATATATATATATATATATATATATATATACTGTATACATATATATATATATATATACTGTATACATATATATATATATATATATATATATATATATATATATATATACTGTATACATATATATATATATATATATATATATATATATATATACATATATATATATATATATATATATATATATATATATATATATATATATTCACGCACATGTAGAAACAAACATAGAACATGTACAGGATAGATACGCATGTATAAAGATATTGGTATGCGTAGAGCCGTGCACACATGTACAGTCGCCAAACTTTCCACCTGGGCCACTCAGACGCGAGAGGTGTGTCACGGTTGCTGGCAACAGTGTCTCTCTTTGTTCGTGTGTACACATGCTCGACGAAAGTTCGAATCATCAACTCTCTTCGTCCGTAGTGAACCTCAGGCAGAGTTCATTCCATAGATGGCTGTGTACAGAGTTGGGTGGGGAGAAAAATGTCTCAGGAGTAAGGCGGCTCTCCCATCGGCTCTGCCAGTTGCATGAAACTGGTCTCACGGAAA
>NC_136997.1:39423867-39474309 GCF_032717465.1 Coenobita brevimanus | reverse complement strand
TATAGCAGCAACTACAAACATGCAAGAAATGATTAAACGTGGATAAGGAGAGAAGCTCAAAAGCAGTTTGAGGAAGACATTATTAATACAAGTATTGATCAGCTGAGGTTGTTTTACAGCTACATACGAAGCAAAACAAAAGTAAAAATTAAGAGCAGTCCGTCATGGATGAGGGGATAATCTATACTCAAGAGGAAGATATTTGTGAAGTACTTAACAAAGAATGCCAATCGGTTTTTACAAAAGAAGGTCTATTTGCGACAAATGAAAACAAACAAGCTTGTCCACACGTATTAACAATAATATGTATATTGAAATAAGAGGTCCAGGAAGAGATGAGGAAATTAGACAAAGGAAAAGCTATAGGCCCTGTTGAGATTTCGTGCTGGGTATTACAGGAATGTGCAAATAATAAAGCAGTCTATTACACATAATAGTCAGAGAAATCCCAAGACAATGTAAATTACCTGATATTTGGAAGAAAGCAAACATTGTGCCCCTTTTCAAGAAAGGAAACAGACAAAATCCTTTTAACTACTGACCAGTATCATTGACCAGCGTCGTAAGCATGGTTTTAGAAAAGCTGACACAAAGAATTTGGGTAAATCACCTAGAAAAACACAATATGATAACAGAAAGATAATTTGGTTTTAGAAAGGGAAAATCATGTGTTACTAACCTATGCATAAACCACTATGGATAGAGTTGCAGAAATACTACAGAAAGAGGACGGTGGGGTAGACATCATATATTTAGATTTCAGAAAGGCATTTGATGAACAGAGTACCACACAAAAACACTTTTACGAAAAAGAAACTGTACCATCAAGGAGGAACTCCAAGGTAATCTGTAATGATTGGATGCGAGATTTTCCCATTAAAAGGGAAATAAGAACAGTGTTTACGGGAAGTTACTCATCATGGAGAGAAGTGAGAAGTGGAGTTCCAACAGGGCTCGGTGCTATCACTCCAATTATGTTTTTAGTATATATAAATGACATCAGACAGCAACACTTGGAAATGTGAAGCTACCTAAGTATGTTTAAGCTGATGATACAAAAAAAAAAACAAAGGAAAATTACAAACACAGACTCATGCATCAAGATTGCTACAAGAGGAATTTAATAAGCTTCATGAAAGGAGCAATAAATAGCAAATGGAATTCAAATGTGGACAAATGTCATGAAATAAAAACTGGGAAAAGTAAAAAAAAATAAAAATAAACAAATAAATAAAAGACCATACAGGGACTATAAGACAGGAAGTTCAACCCTACACACATCAGAAAACGAAAGGGATTTATGAGTGATATTCAATAACAGACTATAACCAGCTGACTACATAAAATGAAAAAGTGAGGAACCTGCACACACTGCTAGCCAATATGACGAGTAGCATTCACATATTATAAATTAAGACATGCTGAGAAAGATACCATCAATCATCAGACCAACTCCTGGAGTATGCATCAGTAGTCGGCAATGTTACATCCTCAAAAAAAAATAAAAAAAAATAAAAAATAAATAAAAATAAAGATTGAAAAAAGATACAAAAGTGCCGCTACAAGATGGGCAAATCAATTAAGCTTTTGAGAGATCTAAGCACTGATGGAAGACTCGAAAAATTAAACCTACCAGCGTTACAGGAGAGAGAGAAAAGAGGAGACATGATTATGTTATATAATGCATCACAGAAAAGGGAGAATAGACATGAATAAGAAAATAGCTTACAGGGAAGCAACATCAAGAGGACACTGCAAAAAAATGTACAAAAAGAGGGGTGATAAAGACGTAAGGAAATGCAGTTTCCCAAACAGAGCAAATGATTAGTGGAATGCACTACCAAATGAAATATTGTGTGCCAACACAGTTTATAAATTTAAAGACGAATAATAAAAATGGTTCAAAACACGGGACAGTACGAACCTGACTCATTTCTATAAAGATACAATTAGGTAAAAACAATAAATAAAACACACACACACACTGCACCTGACTTGTATAATATATATATATATATATATATATATATATATATATATATATATATATATATACCGTTCAGCTCAAACCCCAACACCCTGGGGAACATTGTCCCTGAAGGTCAAGCAGGGCAGTGTGCTTGACAGAAAAAATAAAAAATAATAATAATAATACCTTACGGCATAAAAAATATAGAAGTAACTATCATTATAAGCACAATAACGAACAAAGACATACGTTGACACATTCATGGTAAAACGTTGTTAAAGTCATGTTCAATACAAGTTTTGAGATGAGCAAAGTGGTACACAGATACGCACGTATGGACTGTACATACGTCTGCAGAGAGACACATATCCATATATATATATATATATATATATATATATATATATATATATATATATATATATATATATATATATATATATATATATATATATATATATATATATATATATATATATATATATATATATATATATATATATATATATATATACTGTATACATATATATATATATATATACTGTATACATATATATATATATATATATATATATATATATATATATATATACTGTATACATATATATATATATATATATATATATATATATATATATATATATATATATATATATATATATATATATATATATATATATTCACGCACATGTAGAAACAAACATAGAACATGTACAGGATAGATACGCATGTATAAAGATATTGGTATGCGTAGAGCCGTGCACACATGTACAGTCGCCAAACTTTCCACCTGGGCCACTCAGACGCGAGAGGTGGATCACGGTTGCTGGCAACAGTGTCTCTCTTTGTTCGTGTGTACACATGCTCGACGAAAGTTCGAATCATCAACTCTCTTCGTCCGTAGTGAACCTCAGGCAGAGTTCATTCCATAGATGGCTGCGTACAGTTGGGTGGGGAGAAAAATGTCTCAGGAGTAAGGCGGCTCTCCCATCGGCTCTGCCAGTTGCATGAAACTGGTCTCACGGAAAATTGTGTGCCACAGGTCGCGCTGGCCAAGGCCAAATAAATATGACTATATTAATTATATAAGGTAATATGTATAATATTATGATGTAAATATAGACTCATATATAATAATATATATTATACTATACTTATTTGGCCTTGGTCCGTGCAACCCGTGGCACGCAACAATTCCATGCGACCGGTTTCCTGCAACTGGTCGAGCCGGTGGGAGAGCTGCTTAAGGGGGGGGGGGGGCTTTGCATAGTGAGGGCCAGGGCAGGCGCCGGACGGGTGGGGGGGAGGGAGGTTACGTTATGCATACCGCCAGTGATAACAACTGCCGAACTAGTTTTTGAGATCCATTAGCATTCTACGAAATATTTGCATTCTTAACAATACTAAACATTTTATTTTCAGTGTTGTTTTTACATTGCTACCATAACATGTCAATGCACTATATACTGGAATTGCTCCGTGTCTTTCTCTCTCTCTCACTCTCTCCTGATATCAGTAATTCTGTTTCATACGGGTTATCACGTGATACCATTATCAGTATAGGTTGAAGAGGAATGCATTTACCTGATATCTACGTCTGGTTACAAGTAAGATTACCTGCCATATTCACATCATGAATGACACTGACCAATAAACATTAGGATGATATTTACACACTGTTAATGGTTGCCTATTTCCTCGTTGGCAGTACTTCAGGTGGATGTTTTTATGTGTTCTGTGGTGCACCACGTAGAGGTAGGAGGTTAAAATACCGTCACCTCAACAGGCAAATAGTTTATGCGTACTGTTGTCGAATGTGGCTATTAAATTATCAGCAGTGATAATGACTTACCGTAACAAATTTCATATGACTAGGTCATTACAGCACACCTTTATAGTTCATTCATCTAACGAGTGGCTGCATTACACATTACAAGGAAAATTGATTTTGAGCGGTGCCGCTTTTGTGTGAGGTCACACATTTATACGCTCATCGATTATTCACCGAACAACATTATCTCACATTATTGCAAGATGAAGACATCACTGGTACAGTCACTCATAAAAGAAACGACCCCCCCGGCCAAGACACCTTTCAACCAGTATGATATCGGTCCTGGTAACACTGTAAATGACGTCAGGTGTGGGAGTGTGAAGCTGCGTTTGGGGGAAGTTCATTCAAAGTTCATTCTAAGTGTGTCGAGCCCATTCATTTAATCCTTGAGGCCGGGGGTTTCATTTGCATCTTATTCCTGCCACCGGCTGACGATTTTATTCAGCTAATGATAAACTTTTTCAAATGTGATGGGTTATATACACATGCCTTGATAAACTCCATACAATACAATAGACCTTTCCTGAGTTGATAAAATCATCTGGTAACAGCAAGAATACAGTGACGTCACCCGGAGCCAAGGGGTTAATAATATGGTTTTGATACAGTAGGTGGCATGGCAGGAATATGGAAATATAAAGAAAAACACCCACAGGTTTGTTTCCATTTTGCTGTGTGTTAAAGAATACGTATAAGTTGAATAATATTGAATATTATTTTAGATTCACAAAAATTATAATAAATCATACTGCAAGTAATAATAGTTACACACAAACATAACAATCGGCATTAGAGTATAATAACATCCAAAGATGTTCATAAGTATAATAATTATATCATCATGTCAATTATTCCATGTGTAACTTATACCTTTATACAATACTGCGATTATGGGATAAGTATGTGTGAGTATTCGACTATGACATTTAGAGGTGGGCCAAACAATTAATATTTTCCCCAGTGTCCATTTGCGGCGATGATTGCATTAAGTTTGTCGGGAACGGACTCTACTAGACGCTGCGTGTAGTTAGGGATGCGTCTAATATTCTCCCACTCAGCTATTGCGTGGTTTTCGATGGCCTCGCGGTTTCTTTCATCGTGAACATCCCATGTCCTGACCATCATGGCCCACACATTTTCTATAACGCTAATGTCACATCCTTTGCTTAGCCAATCTATCACCTCAATTTTCGGATGTTCACGGAACCAATCCCCTACTACACGACTCATATGAACAGGGGATCGATCTTGAGCAAATCGTATCGGGTCAGGGGCTGGAACTGCTTTCTCACGAATGGATGGCAGATTACTATTCAGTATTTCTACATATTTTATAGAAGTCAAGTTTCTGTCTATCCTTGTCAAATCCCCGAGACCCCCAGACCATATCCAGCCATGAAACGACAAGCTGTTATGTCCACTCCTACGCACTTCCTGGATGTTTCGTGTCTCATAACGTGTATTTGGTGGACGCCAACACACATGCTGACGAGCAGCAGTTGTTGAGAAACTTTTCTCGTCTGTCCAAATTACAGTCTTCCAGAACTGTAGGTCAAAGATATCCTGGGTATATCGCTGAGCACAGACAAGCCTCATTTCCCTGTTTGCATGAGTGAATTTTTCCTTCTGAGCAGGGACTGAACACTTTAGTCCTGCCTCATTTATGTGACGCCTCGTGGTTTCAGGGTTACACGGTAATTGTAGGTCTTGTGTATGGTCAACAGCTGAAGTGTGCGGTTTCTCCAACACAGCTTGTAAAAGTCGCCGATCATCTGCTGGAGACAGAATCCGTGGCCGTCCATTTCTGGGTCGCGTAGCAAGCGTACCCTCTCCATCCCATCGTCGTATCCACCTCTTCACTGTCTTAATAGTAACACCTCTTGCCCGGGCGATGGCTTTCAGTGGCATGCCGGCATCCCGCATAGCAATAATGGCTGCCCTTGCGCTTATTACCTCAGGCCGATCAGCACGTCCCGTAGGAATGTGTGCCCTCTGTCGAATTCTGGGTCTAGGCTGCTCCATTCTACAACATGGTTTACGTAAGCCACTATATTTACCATCTCATACGGCAATATGAATTGGGCATAATTGCCCAGTCCATTAAACAACACACTAAACTCAGCCCAATATCAAATGGTGGACCATACCAGAGGTGACTTAAGAGGGTACCCTCTTAAGTCACATTCACATACACTCAGTTGCTCTCTTTATGGAATAATTATAATACACCCCATTCCTCCGTTTGTGTGTGTGTGTGTGTGTGTGTGTGTGTGTGTGTGTATCACTATTCGGCACTCTTTATACGGTAGGTATTAGTTGGTTATTTATATACAAGTCCAGTAATAACACACTATGAGGAAATAATGATATAAAAATTATGACAAGCGTTATAGAGCCATAAACTGCACCATATAGTATGCTATACGGAACAGTGAACTATTAATTATAAAGAATGAACGACTTTACCAATACAGTAAAAGGGATGACTTAAGTCGAGAGTATACTGCATTCCTGTATTCCTCAACATTCCTCGACGGCTCGGAAAGCCCCCCTCCCCCAGTACACACACACACACACACACACACACACACACACACACACACACACACACAATTATAGATTACACTGAGTATTATGTGGTTATACATTATAATGGTATATCTATAACCAAGGTAGCCTGCCATTATAAATAAAACCTTGAATCTGATAACCCAGAATCCAACAACCTAGAATCTGATAACAGACATGGTCGCCACGAACCACTCCGTGCCTTCTAATCCTCCCTTCCCAATATCTGGTTTCAAACAATGTCTGGGATAGATTAAAGTGATACCTTATCAACTTATTAAGAACCAGGTTTATCTTTATATGATTGACAGTTTTACTGCACATCTGCGCTGGCCACACACCTCATTAATGTGTGATCATGTGTGTGATGGCAGTACTGTGCTTCGTCGGCTAAATGGACCAGAGAGAGAGAGAGTGACGGTGATAATGGTAGTGACAGTGACAGTTAGGGTGAGAATGCGAGTGAGGCTGAAAGTCTGAGTGTGTGAGAATGTGAGAGAGAGTGAAGGTGAGAGTATGGAGAGAGTGGGTGAGGGTGAGAGTGAGAGGGTGGGATTTATGAAGGTGTGCGGCATTAATGCATGTTTCGGGTATGGGATTGTGTTATCATCTGAAAGTCTTTGTTCTTGTAGCATAAAGTTAATTTTGTGTGAAGGACAACATAACAAGTCAGATATAATGTATGTTTGACTCGAAATGTGGATTGAAGCAGTGTTTCGTGCAGATTAACTCCGCCCTCCTCTCAAACACCCCTCCTCATCCCCCCCATATGGCTGACGTCAAATACACTGTTACCAACACTGAATACCCTGAGTTATATTGCCTCTAACGCAGGGGGGGGGTCTTTTCTTTTATGAGTGACTGTACATCACAGTATGCAAAAGCATCCAGTCATTTTAAGCACAATTGCCACTGATTCATGAATTGTTGGGACATTATAATCACCATTGCCTGTGATATTACTTATGTGATTGGTAAATGCAACATAACGAACATGAAATTATCATTGCAGGCTGGAACACTGATTTTTTTTTTTTTTTTTTAAATCCCACGAACCTAGGTTCTTTAGTGCCCGTCACCGTGGCCCGCGGTGCGAGGATATGTGATGTTGGTTGCTGACTGGCTGCTACTAAGACCCAGGTCATAAGATAAAGGTCTGGTGTTTATTAGGAGAAACCTATCTCTTCTGACGAGCGTGGAACCACGTCACACGGATCGATTGGCGGAAGCGTTAACTACCACGTCACCCACAGTACTGTTTCACATATTTAATATATATCAACTATTAAAACAATTGCCGTGTTTCCATTGCAAGCACAGTGATCCACGTAATGATTAAGTAGTGAGCCATGGGTTTATCATGTAATAATGAAAAAGAATACATTTATAAATATGTAATATTTGTAAAGATGTGATCTTTCAGATTATTTTACTTACTGTTATCAATACTCGCATTATCCAATACTTTCAAGAAGGTCCTTTGAAATTCTATCGGCTAAAAATTGTCGACTAAATATTGAGATGAACTCTGACTGAGGTTCACTACGGAAGACGAGAGTTGATGATCCGAACTATCGTCGAGCATGTACACACGAACAAACAGATACACTGTTGCCAGCACCCGTTACCCACCTCTCGCGTCTAGGTGGCCCAGATGGAAAGTTTGGCGACTGTACATATGCAATATGCACATTCCTCTATACATAGACAAGGATATATGGAGCCTCTGTGGTACAGTGGTAGAGTGTGCGTTTCGTACACGGGTGGACCAGGGTTCGCGCCCCGCCAGGGTAATAAACTTTGGGAGTGTTCACCCGGCCACGTACTGCATTGACGGACACAAAGGAGTGATGTGGCTGAACCAGTGTCGTTTACTGTAAAGTATGCTTGCACCCAGTCGGCTTGCGCGGGCCGATTACACTTGGTTCACAGACTACACACACATCCAAAGCCACTCCAATACCACAATTACACTTACAAGCACTTCTCATCCTACATACAATCTCGACTAGACAGCCTAAGCCACTTGGTAGAGATACATTGGCTGTATCGTCCCGACTTCGGTCGAGATAGGCCGGTCCTGCAGTGGATACTCAAACGCCTGATGATGATGATAATGATGATGATATACAGTATATATATATGTAGATATACTGTATATATACAGTACATAGACAGGGAGACTTATATATACATATACACCTTAAATATATATATATATATATATATATATATATATATATATATATATATATATATATATATATATATATATATATGAACGGAAGAGTAGGCACTAGTCCTGAGAATGACATAATGGGTTGTTATGGAGTGCCAGGAGAAAATGATAATGAGAACCGACTAAAGGATGTGTGTCTGGAGAGGAGGTTGAGCATTTTTAATTCGAATTTCAAACACAAAGATGCACATAAAAATACATGGTATAGAGGAAACGGGGATCGTGTTGAAAGAAGCCTGATTGATTACGTGCTTGTAGAGAGGTCGATGATGGGAATGGCTGCTGATACGAGGGCTGTGAGAGGACGATGTGGAGGTCTGTCAGATCATATGATCGTAGTATGGAAGATCAAACTGAGAAGAGTGAGGTGGATTAAGAGACAGAGAAGCAGTCAGGGAGAAAGACTGAAAGGTGACAAGCTAAGGGTCAAAGAAATGGCAGATGATTACAGGACCAAAGTAGGGGACGAGTTAGAATCAGTGACTGGGATGAATTAGATCTGGACAGCCTGTGGAATGCATATAGGGATTGCTTAGTTAGGAATGCCAAAGTGGTGTGTGGTGTGCCAAGAGTATAAAAAAAAATAGAAGGGTACGGCATGGTGGGACGAGGAGGTTAAGAGAGCAGTGGAGGAAAAGTGGAAGAACTGGCTAAAGTGGTTACATGATAGGGGTTCAGTTGAAATAAGAAGTGAGTATATCGAAAGCAAGAAACACGTAAAGAGACTAGTGAAGAGGAAAAAGAAGGTGGTAAATGATGATCTGGGAAGAAAAATGAATGAGAACTACTCTGAAAATAGGAAGTTTTTCTGGAAGAGGTGCGGAAATGTAGAAGTGAAAGTGGAAAGAAATGTGATGGTGTGAAGGATGCAGGTTGTAGGATACTAACCCATGGAAATGAAGTAAGGACCAGATGGAAAGAATATTTTGAAAGCCTGATAAATGGGAATAGAGAGAGCAGAACGGCTGTAAACATGATTGGTTTGGTGGATGTGCAGAGAAGGAATGCAGTGCCAGGAGACGTGACACTTGTGCAGACGAAGAACGCTGTGAAACAGCTGAAAAATGGGAAAGCAGCTTGGGTTGTTGAAGTGTATGCAGAGATGCTTAAATGTAGTGGACAGAGTGGAATGAAGTGCTTTTTGGAGATATGCAAGAAGGCATGGATGACTGAAACTGTGCAAGCAGAGTGGAAAAAGGCTGTGATTGTACCCCTGTACAAAAATAAAGGTGAGGGAAGTGAGTGCAAGAAATATCATGGCATAAGGTTACTGAGTGTCGTAGGGAAGGTATATAGAAGAATGATTCTAAAGTAAGAGAGATATGAGAAGACCTAGTGAGTGATGAACAGGGTGGCTTTAGGAGTGGCAGAGGATGTGTGGATCAAGTATTTGCAGTGAGACAGATAACAGAGAAGGCTTGTGAAAAGGACCATAAGATGTTTATGGCATTCATGGATCTGGAAAAAGCATACGACAAAGCAGACAGAGAGGGATTGTGGAGAGCTTTCCTCATGTATGGTGTAGATGATACGCTGCTAGGTGCTGTCAAGAGTTTTTATGATGGTAGCAATGCATGTATAAGGGTTAATGGGCATCTAAGTAATGGATCACGATCGGTGTGGGCGTGTGACAAGGTTGTGTGATGTCCCTATGGTTGTTCAATATATATATATATATATATATATATATATATATATATATATATATATATATATATATATATATATATATATATATATATATATATATATATATATATATATATATATATATATATATATATATATATATATATATATATATATATATATATATATATATATATGTATATATATCTATATATATGGGGTGATGAGAGAAATAAAAACTCGAGTAATGGAAAGAGGGATGGCGTTGGTAATGAATTGTGATTGAAGGAATATCTCAAATCTGTTGTATGCTGATGATGCAGTACTGCTTGCAAGTACCGGAAAAGAACTTGGTAGGCTAGTGCAGAGTTTTGCTGATGTCTGTGAGCGTCATGCCTTGAGAGTAAATGCAGAGAAGAGTAGGCTAAGGTGATGGTTACTGAGAGAGAAGGTGACTCCCAGTATGAGGTCACAGTGAATGGAGAGAGACTGGAATTGGTGGGAGAGTTCAAATACCTGGGTACAGTGATAGAAAAGAGAGGAAAATGTGCAAAAGAACTTGAAAGTATAGTGACACAAGGAAGAAAAGTAGCTGGAGCAATGAAGGCCTTGATAAGAAACAGAGGCTTGAGTGTTGCAGCTGAACGAGGCTTACATGAGGGAGTGTTAGTGCCAACTATAACATATGGATATGAGAATATGGTGTGGCATGAAAATTAAAAGAGTAAGAGTAGTGGAGAAGGGACTGTTGAGGAATGTATGTGGAATACAGAGGGTGGATAGGATACGAAATAATGTGATTCGTCAAAGGTGTGGAGTGAGGAAGCCGGTGGCAACCAGAATCGGAGAGTGTACTGAGATGGTATTGTCATGTGGAAAGAATGGATAATAATAGAGTGGTGAAAAGGGTATACCTGAGCGAATTTGAAGGCGGGAGGTAGGCCAAGGAGAAGGCTAAGAGATATGGTGAAAGAGGGTTTGAGGAAGAGAGGTTTGGAAGTCGGTGAGGCTAGGGAACTGACAAGAGATCGAGCTGGCTGGATGAATGTTGTGAAGAGAAGTGCATGATCAGGGATTTTGGCACCCCTTGTGAGCATGGCAGCGTCCGGTTTGACTACTTCTCATACGTTTGTGTGAAGCTGCAGAATGTGGTGAATGTTTTTGTCGTATCCGGTAGAGCCAGGATTCTGGGGGCTTGAATGATGGGTGAATGGAAGTGTGGCCTATTTGGATTGGGCAATTTGTGCTGTCTGGACATTGCTACTCCTCACCCTGCCCTTGGGTGGAAAAGGAGGTCCGGATGATGACAGAAGAAAATTCCCAAAACATGGTGTAATGGAATTGTTATTCTGCTTTATAAAAAAAGGCGACTCAAAAGACCTTAGTAACTATAGACCCATTAGCTTGCTATCATCGTTTACAAACTTTTCACTAAAGTCCTTACAAACAGAATACCTACAAATTTGGAGGAAAACCAACCTCGTGAACAGGCAGGATTCAGAAGCGGGTACTCGACTACTGATCATCTGCACACAATGAATCAACTAATTGAGAAAACTACAGAATATAATAAACCACTATGCTTAGGTTTTGTTGATTACGAAAAGGCTTTCGACTCAGTGGAGCACAGAGCAATTATAAACTCATTGTGAGAACAAGGAGTGAATGAGAACATTGTAAAACTGCTCGAAAACATATATAAAGAGGGAACTGCTACAGTTAAAGTACATAAGGACTCAGAGAAAATTAAGATTGAGAAGGATGTGCGTCAGGGAGATACAATTTCATCAAAATTATTTACAGCATGCCTAGAAAGTATTTTCAGAAAGCTAGACTGGGAAAACAAAGGAGTGAACATAGATGGAGAAAAGCTAAACCATTTCAGATTTGTAGATGGCATTGTCCTAATCTCAGAAACAGCGAAGGCATTGCAAGAAATGTTAAATGACCTGAACAGAGAAAGTCTCAAAGTAGGGCTAAAGATGAACCGGAGTAAAACTAATGTTTAATCCTCAAACACCAAGAGCGTCATAAGAATAAGTGGAGTAATTCTTGAAGAAGCTGAGGAGTACAATTACCTGGGACAAATACTAAAATTACCGAAAGATAATGATAGCGAAATAAAAAGACGCATTACAATTGGATGGAAAGCTTTCGGTAAACATAGAGACATCATGAAAAATAGCTTGCCAGTTTGTATGAAACGAAAAGTATATAACAAATGTATAATTCCAGCTATGACGTATGGTTGTGAGACTTGGAAACTGACAAAATCGATAGAATATAAATTAATTCGTTCTCAGAGAGCAATGGAAAGGTCAATGTTGGGATATCTTTAGGGGACAGGAAAAGATCAACTTGGGTGAGACAGCAGACTAAAGTCAAAGATAATATAGAAGTTATAAAAGAACAGTAATGGAGGTGGGCAGGCCATGTAGCAAGAACAAGGGATAATCGATGGAGCAAGAGGTTGATTGACTGGACACCAAGAGATTGTAAGCGTTGCAGAAAAAGGCCAGACAGGAGGTGGAGGGATGAGGTAGAGAAATTTGCAGGGAAAACGTAGCAAAGATTGGCTCAGTCAAGGAATTCGTGGAGAAGGTTGGGGGAGGCCTTTGTTCAGCAGTGGACTTGTAATGGCTGATGATGATGATATATATATATATATCTATATATATATATATATATATATATATATATATATATATATATAAATATATATATATATAATTGCCAGACGCCTCAATCCCTTATACGGGGTGATCACAAACAAATCGCCTCCACGTCACCCTGTCCCCCGCCATTTCAATGTCCTGCTCCCATTCACACCCTCCTTTCTCATATACCTTTCTACTCCATCCCTTCATCTCATTCTTGGCCTTCCCCTTAATCTCTCCCCCTCTACCTCACTCACATACACTCTCCTCGTCAGTCTCTCACTCTCCATCCTCTCCATATGGCCAATCCACCTCACTGTGTTTCTCTTAACGCTTCCTATCACATCCACATCCACACCACAAGGCTCCCTTACATCCTCATTTGTCAGTCTGTCTCTCCATGTGACTCCACAGGCTCCTTTCAAATAACTCATTTCCACTGCTCTCACTCTTGAATTATCCCTCCAGCAACATCCAAGCTTCACTTCCATACGTTAGACTTGGAATCACAATACTGTCATGTAATAACTTCTTCACTTCCATGCTCACTTCCCTCTTTCTTATCACTGCCTTCAAGGAACCAGCAACCTTTCCTCCTTGTTTTACCCTTTCAAGCACTTCACCCTCCACACTTCCATCCTTACTCATCACACTACCCAAGCACTCAAACGTATGCACATTTTCCATTTCATCACCATCCATGCTCACTGTAGATTCACTGACTTCACCTCTCTCGAAGACCATAACTTTACTTTTCCCTACATTCAACTTTAGATTCCGTTTCTTCCACACTCTCCCAAACTCATCCACCAAGCCTTGCAGCTCCTCTTCGTCTTCACTTAACAACACAGTATCATCTGCAAACAACAGTACAGGGAGTTTTCAGAACTGCCCTCTCTCACCAGGGCCACTCCAACATCCACTGCCCTACTTTGTATCTCTTTTATAACCCCATCCATATGCAGATTGAACAACCATGGAAACATGACACATCTCTGTTTCAGCCCAATCTTTAAATAGAAAAACTCACTCAGTTCACTATCCACACTCACCGCAACCTTAGCACCCTCATAAATTCTCTTCACAGCATGCAACAACTTCCCATCAACTCTATATACTCTTTCCACAATCCTTGTCTATCCACTCTGTTATATGCTTTCTCCAAATCCATGAAGGCCGCATACAACTACCTTCCCTTCTCTAGAAACTTTTCCACTAAAGATCTAAGAATGAGTATCTGATCTCCACAACCTGTTTCCTTCCTAAAGCCTCCCCGTTCTTCTCCAACTAATTCCTCTCTTATTTCCCTAACTCTGTCAATAAGTATCCTACCGTATACTTTTCCTATTACACTAAGAAGACAAATGTCCCTATGATTACCACACTCTTCTTTTTCCACTTTCCCTTTGTACAAGGGAATAATTAAACCTGACTTCCAATCCTCTGGGACTCTACCTTCCTCCCAGGCCAATCTGCACATCTTCCACATCCATTCTACTACCATCTCTCCCCATTGCTTCAGCATTTCACCGCACATTCCATCAATTCTTAGGGCTTTCCCCATTTTGAATTTCTTCATTGCTTTCACAACTTTCCTCCTACCAATTTCTTCCTGTCTTGTCACCTCCCTCCTCCCAGCCATTCCCCAGCCACTTATAATAGCATAACTTTCATTCTCTGTGTTCAGCAATTCATTAAAGTGGTCTCTCCATCTGCTCACCTTTTCTCCTTTTTCAACCAGTAATCTACCATTTTTATCTTTCACTCCCCTTCTAACTTCACTGCCACCCTGACTCTCTTTACCTCTTTCCAGAACATTTTCTTACATTCCCTCCACTTGACACTCAATTTTTTTCCAAATTCCTCATCCACTCTCTTCTTACTCTTTCTTACTAATCTTTCCACCTCTCTCTTCCTTTCTACATAATTATAACTCTCCCTACCATCTCTCAACTTCTTCCACGCCCCTATTTCTCATCCATTCATTATATGTTTTTTTCGTTTGAGCCACAACCTGTCTCACCTCTTCATTCCACCATGCTGTTCCTTGCACCCCCTTTCGTCTTCTCTTCACCCTACACACCACCTCACATGCTGCACATATTTCGTCTGTGAATATCCTGCACACACCTTCTACGTCCCCCATTTGCTCCAATTCATATTTACACAATCGTTCCTCCACTTCTCTCTAATACTCTGCCTTTTTCTCATCCTCTTGTAACCTTTCCACTCTCCTTGCATATACTCCTTCCTCCCGTACTTTCCTTCTTCTATTTCTCCATTTTACTTGGACCTTGATTATGACCACTATCAAGTAGTGGTCAGAAACTCCACTCCCACAGCCTCTATAAGCTCTTGCATCCATTACACTTCTTGCTTCCTTGTATCCACACACACATAATAAATCATTGCCCTCCTTTCATTCAGTTCACCATCTTATCACATGCCTTGTCTACCTGTGGATCATTTCGTGCCTGAAGAGGGTATTGGCTATCTCCAACCCCATCCCGGGACAAATTTCCACTAAAGCACTGCCATTCTCATCTATCTCAGCAAGCACACCCCACTCACCAACTACTCCATCCTCCTTCACATTCCCTACTTTACCATTCATATCACCAATAAAAGCACTCTCTCATTCCTTTCATACTTTTCTATGCACACATCCACATTTGTCCAGAATTCTTCTCTCACTCTGCTTGCACGATCTTGTGTTGGCACATACATGTACACAATTGCCCACATTTGTAGTCCAACTTTCAGTCTTACACACACAATTCTTGATCCAACTGATCCATACTCTCTTATACTTTCCTTCCATCTGTTACTCACAACATACACACTCCTTCTTTTGCCCTCTCATTCTCACCTACTCCTGCACAAATACCCCATCCATACTCCCATTCTCTCACACTCTCACCTCTTCATTTAGTTTCAGTTAATCAATATACATCCACTTTCGAATCTCAATCACCATAATAATGTTCTCTCTTTCGCCTCATCATTTGCACCCCTTACATTCCACGTCGCCATCCATATCATGTCCTTTGTTCGGTCCTTAGTAGTCATCTTTTGGTCAGTCCTGGTCTGAGGCTTCTTGTTCTTATATTTAGTTAGTTGTTTTCCAGGAAAGGGCACAAACCCTCCGCCAACCCACTTGCCGTCACGTAGGGAACACGTATCGGTTGGTTATAAGGTTACTGCCCAGCATTGTAAAAGATTTCTGTTTACAGGGAATCATTTGGCATGCTACTTGATGTAGAGGTACCCTAAGAACAGGGTACCACTACACTAAGTGGGTGGATGATGGGCGATCCCACCTACCACAAATATATATATATATATATATATATATATATATATATATATATATATATATATATATATATATATATATATATATATATATATATATATATATATTGTTACGTCCGCATCCCCACACAGCCACAGGCTCCAACCTCAAACAGCAGTAGTTCAGTGTGAGAAGGACATTGCCCAGTGAGTTGTTCTTCCTATGGTCAGCCTTAAGGTGTACAGTACGCAGGATCAGCTCAGGCATCGTAGATTACAATGGCTTCTTTAGTTCACTGTCTTTAATTTCCAAATACTTACACTTAATGCTTTCCATCTTCACTTTGCTATTCCCACAAGCACTGGAGCTATAGAAACTTTACTAACTTCAATTACAGTTGATGCTTGACAACACTTCTCTATCTTCACAGATGCTGTTGATAAGCTTTACAAACACTTAACTGTTTGCCAGCACTTCACTCTTTTCACAAGTACCGAAAATATACAAACTTCACTGCCCTGACACTGCACTACACTCAAACTGAACTGAAAAGAGACTAAACTTGCTCTAGTATCCTCCACATCTTTATATTAGCT
Source organism: Coenobita brevimanus (assembly GCF_032717465.1). Lineage (NCBI taxonomy): Eukaryota > Metazoa > Arthropoda > Malacostraca > Decapoda > Coenobitidae > Coenobita > Coenobita brevimanus. Next base: position 39,457,522 of record NC_136997.1, on the reverse strand, counting down.
TGCATTGTTCTAGAATTATTTACATCTTTCCACAGTTCTTGTGTATTCTAGAAAGAGAGCACAGTTACCAACTCGGAGACAACCAAAACATGCTAAAGTTTTCTTACAATACATAACACGGTAAATTATTTACCATACAAATTTAATTTCACTTACATAATTTAACAAACAATCACATACCAGTAAATAAACATTATAAAGCAAACGAGCACAAAAATTAATATACAATTTACGAAATAATTACACACACAAACAGCAGGCAAACTGACAAATCTGACTTTTACCGGTACTGGGACTACCATACGGGAAACACTGAGCTTCTCGAGCACCTAACTGGCAAATCCCACCATCCCCTCCCTAGTTCTTTATCGTCCCGAAAAAATTACAGAGTATATACAAACATAATTATTCTTTATGAAACATCTAACTATACAAGAAATAATCCTACAGCTTACTAGGTCTCCTTCTATGCCGCATCTGACGATGTCCTTGTTCCTCCACACAGTCCACTCCTCTTGGAAAGCCTTAGTCCTCTTTCTGATTCAATTTTTCCCTCGGGAAACTGTCACCATCCTCTTGCACTTCAGCTCCGTGGTCCTCAACATCCTCAGCTGCAGGAAAGCACTATTCCTTAGAAATGTTCCAGATGTACTGTCCTGGCCCATGGTATTGCCACAGACGATTCACGTGTGCCAAATTTGGGCGAGACTTGCTGCCTCCCCGAATCCAATACGCAATGTCTGATAGGTCGTACAAAACAGAGTAAGGCACATCCCATGGGCTCTGCAGCTTTCGAGACTGTCCCTTCTTTCACTGAGGATTATATAACCAAACTTGATCACCACCCTTGGAGCTCACTTCACTTGCCTTGGAATCATACTTGCAAATTATTACTTCTGAAAACTTGAGGGCTCCTCGCACTTGATGATGTACCTCAGCCAGCCTTTCCTGAAGGTGCTTCGCATAACTGGTGGTGTCTGTAGGCAGCTCTTCATCAGGATGTCTTCCCTTTAATAAGTCAATGGGGAACCATAATTCGCGGCCCATCAGTTTTGCAGGGGTGTAGCCAGTAGACTCATGGGATGCAGGCCAATATGCCATCAGCAACGCAGGTAATTTCTGGTCCCATTCTTTTTGTCTCTCTATGCAGTACTTGGCCAGTTCTTGTCTTAGGGTCCAGTTGAATTTCTTCACCATCCTATCTGAGTGTGGCCTTAGTGGGGTTGTCCTGGTCTTCTTGATCCCCAGTGACTTCCAGCATTCATGGAACACAGCAGACTCGAAGTGTCTACCCTGGTCTGAAAGTAGCTCTTTTGGCATCCCAAAATGATACAAAAACTGGTCAAGAAACACCTGAGCAACAGTCGCAGCCACTTGATCTGGGATAGCATAGGCATCTGGCCACTTTGTGAAGTAGTCCATGGTGACACCTTTATACCTGTTTCCTCCTTCAGTGAGTGGCACAGGTCAAGCAATGTCCACCGTGACTCTTTCCATCGGTGCACCCACTTGGTACAGCTGAAGAGGGGCACAACCACATTTCTTGGGTCCCTTCTGGGCACAACACACTTCACAGGTCTGACACTACTCTCCAACATCCTGACACATGCCAATCCAGTAGAACCTCTGTCACAGCCAGCTTAGTTTTCTTCACTCCCAGGTGCCCACTAGTGATGTGGTTATGGGACTCATCCAAGATCTCAGACCTTATTTTCTTCGGAACCACCAGTTGCCAATATTTGCTGACGCCATCAAATGTCGCCCACTGATACTCCAGTAGTCCGTTGTTTAAATAAAGAAGGTCCTTCTGACTCCAGTAACTCTTGGTCACAGGGCTTAACCTGGAAACTTCTTCCCAAGATGGTCGCACTGTACCCCGCTGCAGGGGGTCACCTTGATGTGGTGGCAGGGCTTGAAGCGTGGTTGGCGGTGCCACCTACCTTGGAGGCATGCCTACCTTTGTAGGGTTCGGCATTTGTCGGCATCGTGGACCAAGCACCCCCTACATCACTGGTGGAGGAGGTCTGCTGGTGATGTTAGTCCCTGCCCATTTGCCACCTAGGACAGGACTGTTACCTCCCCACGTGTTTGTCGTGCATGGCGTCCCGTAATGCTGGGAGACGGGAGTCCTGGAGGTTGCGCGATGCTGCACGATGCACCCTGCAGATAGCAATACACCTCTTTGGTACCTTATTCTGGCTGGACGGGCGGCTTGGTTGGGCCCAACCAGGTCAATCGGCTGGTCATGCATTGGCTACGGTCAAGTGGGCACTAGGGGGCCTGGTGGCTCCTATCGTCCTGGAGTCACCCTTGCCCAGGTCCCCCGGTGGTTACCTGCGTATACTCTCCCGCTACCTTTGGAGTCGCCAGTGGTGTTATCTCTGGTACATGACTTCCCCTTGTTGGGCTCCATGGTGGGTGGAGGGGTGGGGGAATGAAGTCGTTTTGCTAGTACATGGAGGGAATAAATAAGAATTCTGTTGATGACACTGCACGTGTTCAAGGACATACTTCAGACTCTTCCATAATCGCCACTTTGGAGCCATTCCAGCCCCCTGAGGACTATCCTCCCTTGCCCTAGCATTCAGCTGGGACTGGGGGACGGTCACGTCGGGCTGGTGGGGCTCTGGGTTTAGGCCTGATAGAGACTGTGCCGGCATCTTATGCCAAATACCTAGTGCTAAAAACCCCTCTGGGTAGGTCAGTGCTAGATATCGATATATTTTATTTATACCGTGCCGTTGTGTCTGCATGTGGGAGAGAACCTAAGATCTTCTCACAGGGAGATGGAAGCCTCCTCTTTGAGGTTTCCTCCCCAGAAGAAAGCTCACGATTACAGGATCTAACTTCTGCCTCTGGTGTGGAAGTTACCTGTGTTCCTCACGCTGCTTTCAACAAATGCAAAGGTGTGATTTTGTCCTGTGACCTCCTTCGATACCCATTGGCACGGTTGTTGGAGGAATTAAGATCTTCTGGTGTGGTAAATGTAGAAAGCATGCAGAAGAAAATTGATGGTGTCCTGACCCCGACTCCCACCTTGTTCCTGACTTTTGACAGGCTAACATTGCCTACGTCAGTTAAACTAGCTTGGTTATCCCTTCCTGTTAAGCCATTCTTGCCGACCCCTAAGTGATGTTTCCATTGTCACGGGTATGGTCACATTAGTAGATTTTGCCATCGGGCACAAGCTGGCCTTCCTGGTGTCTGTGTCTCCTGCGGTGGACCAAGCCATACCAGCGACTGTACAGGACCCCTTAAATGTTATCATTGTGCAGGTCCTCATGCTGTCTCTTTTAACCCCTACACCGTGGGCATGTTTACCGATGTTTTGCGTGTGCCGCGGGGTTATTCGGGCTCCGACAGACTCTCAAAAAATATTTGCCAAAAATCAGTTATTAGTCCTAGAATATTAAAATTAAATATGCTTATGGCACATACCTTCAGCTTTCTCCTGGAATGTTTGTTGAGCCTTCGTCAGTTACCGTAGGACTTGTGGAGACCTCTGAAGTTGGGTAACGAAGTCTCCACTTTACACTTCCCGACAACCCGTAATATGATTACCACAGCCAGATATTAACACTATAAACACTACTCTATGATTTTCAAGTAGTTTGGGATCCATAATCCAAAAAAAAAAACACTGTGAAAGCAATGAAAATTATGAGCGCGTCTGACCGCCGCACTTGCGCTAGTTCGCTCTTGGTACTCTGTCATTTATTATTCATAAAACCTCTCACACTTTATATTTCTATTACTATATAACACTTACATATATCTACAGTCTTTATCCATAAGTTTCCTTCAGTAGTATTTGTTTATTGTCACTGTAGGGATTCAATTTCTTTCAGTAAAATACGTAGCATTCACTTTCTCGTCCTGTATACTAGCATTGAGAGTGAATGTCACTTTCATCTTCACTCTCATAACTCATAGTATTCAGACATGCTAGAGTGAAACTTTCACTTTCATTACTCCTAGGGTATATACTCGTATTCTTATAATACTACTCATTTACATTTCTATTTACGTTCTCTATTTTATTTACGTTATTTACATTTCTATTTTATTTACACTGTGTTATGCACTGTCACTTGAAGTAACTTATAAAACTATTTTCCATTGTTCACGTATATTTACATTCATTACTTTCACTTGGTGTTTACACATTATTTACAATTCCACTTGCACTGTTTTACTCAATAGAAAGATAGTAGTCACTCTTTTATCAATTGTCAGCCCTTTACCTCTTTCCACACGAGGTTTAGTAGGGGGTAAAGGTCACAGGGCCCTTTGCATGGGGGTGAAAAAGGCCCTGAAGTCAGCAAGAGGAACAGACGCGTACCTCCTCTTCGGAAGATGAGAGAGAACTGATAAGGGAGGGCCGGCCCGGGTAGAGGCCTATTAGGGGATATTCAGTACTACCAACGTAGCTCTTGAAACAACTATGTATTTCACTGAAATGATTGGCAGGAAATCTAGACAATACATTATAAATTAGGTAGTTCCAGGTGAATGTAAATATCACTTAGGCTTCTCCCTTCCCTCCTTATGTGTATATTTATTACGAAAATAGATTATATGGCTTATTTCAAGGGGAAAAAAACAGCGAAAATTAGCGAACGAGTGCACATGAGGTGTTGTCAGGTGATAATTAGCCAATTCCAGGTGTATGGCACTCTCACTTACCTTATTTCTTTCTTGTATATATTATTTGGTATAAGAATAGGGCATAGGGCTTATTTCAATGGATGAAATCAGTGAAAAATTCCAGGGAAGATTTATTTAGCGTAGCACGGCCGGGCAGGCGAGAGGATAGGGTAATGGAGGGGGGGTAGGGAGGGGAGTCAAGATCGGGGAGAAATGGCTAAATTGTCAACAATGGATGGGAGTACAGATGAAGTTAGGAGTGCTGACTAGTGTTGGACATTGGCAGTACTGATAGATGATACAAGCCCCCACTTGGAAGCCTGGGTGAATTCAAAATAACACAGAATCACAAAAGCGACGCCCCGCGGTATGATCCCTTGCTCCCGAGCGTCACGAAAGTGACGCCTCGCGGTTAAGGGGTTAAAAACTGTCCGAGATACTGCCTTGAAAAGGAGATCTTATCAATTCGTACACGTGAGAGGATTTCGTTTCCTGAAGCAAAAAGAAGACCCCAGACACTCTTCTTTCAGCCAGGAGTTACTTATGCTTCTGTCCTTTCTAGAACACCAATGCATCGCCCTGTATCTCAGAGGCAGCCTCAACCCACTCCAGTACCCACTCCTTCAACTCATGATATACAGAATGCTGTCCCCACGGCTAGTACTGTTGGTGAGAATGATGCTTCCCCGACCGCTACTCCGACTGTTTCTGCCCCCACTTCTGTGACTAACACCTTGCACACTTCTGTGATGGTGGTAGACGACCACATTGACTGGACCCCTTCTCCCGTCGAAGCCCGTACGCCTGAGGCTTCATCTGTACCTGGTAAATGTCACCGTTGTTCATCAGAGTCCTCTGAACGTGAAGACCGCCCACCTAAGGTCTCTGTTATTGACCCTTCTCTTGACACCTCTCTCGTTCCCTCTGTCCAGCAGGCTGAGGGAACTAGCAAGGAGACACCTGAAGCTGATGGTTCAGCTCTGGTCTAGTCCCCACCTGGGGATGTTGGACCGCTTGTTGGTGCTTCAGATCTGAAGCATAGGATGGCCTCCTCAAATGACTCTAGACCTGTGGGCTCTACTTCCACTTCTGGGGCTTCTGTTGGGGGCACTGGCCATCCTACACCTCCAAAGACAGCCCCCAAGCCTCCTACCAAACAAACTGGTATGCCCACTCCAAGAAGGAGTGTTGTAAAACTTACTTCCCCATCCTCACGTTTGTCTTCAGATGTTAGACAGAGGGTGCGGGTTTCTGGTGCTGGGCAGGCTCCTGTGAAGGGTCTTCATAAGCATCAATCCAAACCCGCTCGCTCGTCAGGTGTACAGTCCCGGACTTAATCATCATTCCTCCATTATGGGTTCCATCATCCAGTGGAACTGTCGGGGTTTATGTGCCAACTATGAGGAACTGTGTCATCTTGTTTCTCAATTAACTCCTCTGTGCATGTGCATCCAGGAGACCATGGTAGGTGATACTGTTCCTTCCAGCTCTTCTGGCTACCATGCCTTTTATTCTGATCCTGTGCCAGGCCAAGGTTATCATGGAGGTGCTGCTATCTTCCTTCGCAAGGATATTCCATACTGTCATCTGGACATCTCCACTCCCCTGCAGGCTGTCACTGTCCGAATGTTTTTACATTGGCAGTATACAGTTTGCAGTATTTATCTTCCTCCTAGTGCTACTATTGAAAGGGCAGATCTGGAATGCCTTATTCATGACCTTCCTTCTCCCTTTCTGTCACTAGGAGATATGAATGGTCACCATCCGCAATGGGGAAGCAGTGAGACCAACCCTCGGGGTGTAATGCTGGCTCTTTAGTGGAAGATGAGGAGTTAGGCATTTTCAATACCAATAAAATGACTTATTTCCATAGTCAGACTGGAACTTTTACTGCCATTGATTTGTCTTTATGCTCAGCTGATGCTGTTTTAGATTTTACCTGGGATGTATTGCCAGACCTGTATGGCAGCGACCATTTTCCGTTACTTTTAACCGCTAGTGCTGGTGGACCTCAGCCACATCTTCCTCGCTGGCTTCTGGATAAGGCTGACTGGCCACGTTTCAGGGAATTAACTTCCATTTCCCATTCTGTCAACGAGTTTGGCTGTCTTACTGAGGCTGTGTCATATTTCAATACCGTTTTGCACTCAGTAGCCCTGTTATCTATTCCAAAAACGAAGGGTCAGTTTCCTAAACGTCCGGTCCCTTGGTGGAACTCAGAGTGCAATTCCGCAGTGAGAGCCAAACGAGTTGCCTTCTCTCGACTTCGTCATCACCGTGGGGATCCTCAGTATTTGGTGGCATAACAGAGGGCACGAGCTCATATGAGGCGGGTTTTAAAAGAGGCCAGGCATTCATCCTGGAAGGGTTATGTTTCTTCCATTAATTCGAGGACTTCCATCACCCAGGTGTGGAACCGGGTAAGGAAAATTTCAGGAAAATTTGCTCTTCCCTCCCCTCCTGTTTTATCTGCAGCAGGTGGAACTGTGGCTGATCCATTTGCTGTTGCAGATTTGCTTGCTGATCATTTTGCCAGTGTGTCAAAGAAGGATGCAGATATGCCTTCAGCTTGCCACCGTCGGCGCCTAGTGTCTCGTGGTCTCAGTTTTGCCTCTGCTGGAGGAGAGCCTTACAATGTTCCATTTTCAGTTTCTGAACTCCAGGTGGCTCTGTTGCAGTGCAATGATTCCTCTCCTGGGTATGATGATATTTCTTATGCCTTTTTATGCCACCTGGCTGATGAGTCCCTGTTGTTTTTGCTTTCACTATTTAATAAGATCTGGTGTTCTGGGGAGTTTCTGGCTTGTTGGGGTGGTTTTTAGAGAGAGGTGACCTCTTATCCCCTGCCCAGTATGGTTTTTGAAAAATGCGATCTACCACTGATGCACTACTGTCCTTGGACTCTTCTGTCACTGAGGCTTTCTCCACTAACCAACACCAGGTCACGGTCTTCTTCGATCTGGCGAAGGCATATGACACTGCCTGGCGTCATGGTATTTTACTCTCTCTTCATGAGTTTGGTCTTCTTGGACGCTTGCCTATTTTTATTCAACATTTTTTATTTAACCGAATTTTAAGGGTGCGAGTGGGAGGAGTGCTTTCTACTGCCCGAGCACTAGAAGATGGAGTACCACAGGGGAGTATCCTTAGTGTTACTCTGTTTGCTGTAGCTATTAACAGTGTCATTAGTGTACTTCCTGATGGTGTACGAGGATCACTTTATGTTGATGACCTCTCGATTTCCTTCACTGCGTCTAGAATGTCTCTGATAGAGAGGAAATTGCAGCTGGCTCTCAATCGAACTTCAGACTGGGCGGAAACTCGCGGTTTCCATTTTTCTTCACAAGGACAGTGGCTATGCATTTTTGTCATCTTCGAGGGGTTCACCCAGACCCTGACTTGTATCTCTATGGTAGGAGAGTATCCTGTGTGGAAGAGATGCTGTTTCTGGGTCTTCTGTTTGATAGACAACTAACCTGGGTTCCTCATATTCGTTCTGTTAAGGCGGCTTGTCTTAAAGCTTTGAGTCTTTTGAGGGTTTTAGCTCATACCTCTTGGGGTGCTGACCGTCAGACCCTCGTCCTCTTGCATAGGTCTCTTATTCTTCCTAAACTTGAATATGGGTGTGAGGTCTACTCCTCTGCAACAGATGCACGTCTCCGGTTGTTAAATTCTGTGCATCATGCTGGTGTGCATCTGGCAACCGGGGCATTCAGATCATCCCCGATTTCGAGTTTATTGGTGGATGCTGGTGTACTCCCCTTGGATTTGCGACGCCAGTTGCTAATGATGAGGTTTTTGTATCGTCTTCACTGCATTCCAGACTCAATTTCTTGTGCCATCGTTTCCCAGGATTCCCAGTCTTCTGTTTTTTACACACGTCCTAATCTTCCAAAGCCATTTGGTTACAGGGTCCAATCTGTTATGTTAGCCCTCTCTGTTCTGAGACTGGCAATTTGTCCACATCGGATCCCAAAGGTGGGTTCTTGGCTGCTTCCTCGCATTACTATCTGCAGGTCCTTTGTTGAAAAAAAGGGCTCACTTCCCTCTCATGTGTCCCTGTCTTTCTTTTTAGAACATGCCTCCATTCATGAGGGTTCTGTCCCCGTCTATACTGACGGGTCTAAGACTGATACTGGAGTAGGATTTGGTGTTGTCTTCCCCTCCTTTAGTAGGGGCGGTAGCCTTCCTGGCATTACTTCAGTGTATACGGCAGAACTGAATGCAATTTTATATGCTGTTAAATTATTTTTACTCTCCCCCAATCCTTTTTTGTAATTTTTAGTGACTTGCTTAGTGCTCTGTCTGCACTGGAGTCTTTTAATGCATCCCATCCATTGGTTTTATCAATTTTAGAGTGGCTTTTTCTTCTTGGCCGTCGTGGCCTCCGAATAGACTTCTGCTGGGTACCCGCACATGTTGGTGTGGTGGGCAATGAGAGGGCAGATACTTTAGCTAAAGCTGCGTCTTCTCAACAGCCCTCAACAGACTACCCACTTCCTGCTTCTGATGTAACACCTTACTTGCGGTATGCAATTCATATGTGTTGGCAGAGACACTGGGATGTTGTCTCTCACAATAAACTAAAAGAAATCTTTCAGAGAGTGGTTGTGCCAAGGGTTCTTCCCTCTACGTCTCAGCGATTGGAGGTGGCTCTTACTAGGCTTCACATTGGGCATTCACGGCTTACACGTGGGTTCCTGATGAGTGGTGAATCTCTGCCGTACTGTGATGACTGCCTTGTTCCACTTACTGTCCGTCTCTTGCTGGTCGAGTGTCCGAGTCTGGGGGACCTACATCAGAGATTCCTCCATAGGCATAAGGGGACAGATGATGCCTACTGTTTGTCCTCGATGCTTGGTGATGCCTCTAGCGATTTTCGTGATGTTTTTAGTTCTTCAGGAGGCGGGCCTCCTTCCACTTTTATAAGTAATTGATATTTTATAAACTATTCTTTTATTATTTTCAGTGTTTTATTCCTACTAACAGATATTAAGTCTAATATGAATATGCACTTTTTATTTTGCTGTTTCTTTTACTTTGTCGTCCGGCGGCATATGACCCTGGCAGTTGCGCCGCCAGATTTTAATTATTTGCAATCAATCAATCAATGGTTGCACTGTACTCCACTGCAGCCACTCTAGCACTGATTGTAAATCTGCATCCTCCATCTGCGTCCTTTTCAGGTCTTCATCTTACACTGGCCCTATCACCGCAGTACAGCTACATTTCTTACTATGATCTTCCTTTTTACTACACTCCCCTCACTCCGGATCACAATGCCGATGATTCAGGCTGTCAGGATTGCCATGTACCATCCCAGGATGGTGCTGCACCTCATAATTGTGCTAGTCTAGTTTCCAGAGCTAGCATGCCAGTTGTCCTTCTGGATTCTTTAGCGTTTTCAGCCACTTGAGTGCTGCATGGTTCATCCTAATGATGAAGTAGGACCCGTACAAGTAGGGATGAAAGAAATCAAGACTTTCCATAACTGCCAATAGCTCCTTATGGGTCACAGAGTAAATCCACTCTAGTGGGCTGAGCTTCTTGCTGTAATACGCCACCATATATTCCTTGTCATCCTTCTTCTGTGACAGGACTCCACCAATACCACGGTAACTAGCATCACAGTCCAAGATAAATGGCTGATTTTGGTCTGGGTATGGCAATACTGGAGAGTTTGCCAGTGCATGCTTGAGTTCATCGAAGGCTTTCTGAGTCTCCACTTTCCATGCAAACTTCTGCCTTTTCCCCAACAGCTTGTGAAGAGGTGCAGCTATCGTTGCAAAGTCTTTGACAAAACGCTAATAGTAGGTGCACAAGCCCAGGAAACCCCGTAGCTCTCTCACACAAGTTGGAACTGGCAAGTTTTCCTCAGCTGCCACCTTCTTTGGGTCAGTACAGATGCTGCCCTTGCCTACAATGTGTTCCAGGTACTTTACTTCCTTCTGAAACAAGTAGCATTTCTTGGGGTTCAGCATGAGGTGCACTGCCAGATCCTGTTCAACATCCCCGACAGCCTCTCCAGTTCCTGGTCGAAAGTCTGTCCAAACACAATTACATTATCCAGAAAGACGAGAGCCAACTGCCAGTGCAGGCCTTTAAGTATACGGTGCATGAGGTGCTCAAAAGTAGCTTGGGCATTGCATAGGCCAAAGGCATCACTTTAAACTGCCATAAACCCCTTCCATATGAAAAGGTTGTCTTCTCTTTGTCTTTCTCTGCAACCCCCCCCCCCCAACATGGGCGGAGGCTTTCCGGACCAGGGGGGCTTTCTCGCCTAGAGTTGGGGGAGCCAATTTGACACCCCTAATTCTGGGCGAGAGCAAATTCCGTCCAAAAGGGGAGAGCTCTGCTGATTATACATGGGCTAAGAGTGGGTTGGCAGCCCCCCTTATCCCTGGCTGTTGTGACAGGATACCTCACTGGCCTGATGAGCCAGTGCTGTATCTATAGTCTTATTCAGGTGCGAGGCTTCGCCTGAATGGACTGTTTATTTCCTCAGGTAAATTGTGGCCCTGGCAGCCAGTAATGAAATTCTAAGCACAACTGATTCTCCCGTTGACGAACCTGGAACGACACTGATCATGGAAGTGGACTCCTCTCACAAACCCTCTCCCTCTTTAGATGACACAGGTTCCACTGCCTCCAGGACTGGACCCTGTGTCATCAATAAACGTGTTTTGACCATGACTGGGTGGTCACACTGTGACTACGTTTCTGTATGCCAGATGTTGGAGCATTTGGTGTAGTTGAGAAGATCAAAATTAAATGGCGTGATGATGTTAACAGATGGGAATGTTGTTCTCAGTTTGCAAGGGCTGAGGACAATTCTCATGCTTTATCAACACTGATTACTGATACTGATTAGAGTAGAATACTTCTTCATGATACAGATGCATACATCCCTAAGGATTATGCAAAGTCTATAACAGTTACTGCAAAGCTATGGAACAGGCCTCTGTCCTATCTCAAGTGGCATCCTGCAACTGTTCGTTCAGAACGTGCAAACTTTATTAAAGTCAGCTGTTTTATTGAGGAAAGAGTTTGTCGATTACCATCTGATTCTGTCAAAAGGTATGGTAAGAAGAGTGTTTTAATTTACTCTCCTTCTGAAACAGTGTTTCGAATGCTAACCAGTTTAATGCTAGACAGTTCTATGTTGGAGGAAATTAAACCACACAGGACAGATAGTTATGCCAAGCGAGTGGTTTTCTGCCATGGCCTGGCTGACTTTGGGGAGTGTGAAATCCTCGATATGTGTCCTCCTAATGTGGTTGATGTAAAAAAAAATATCAGTTACATTACCTTTGAACCAGTTGTCCTTTGCCGATAGAATCTTACCTCAGTCTATTTGTATTGATAGGCTGCATATCAACGTGATACCTCACAAGGCAAAGCCATTGCAGTGTTTCTATTGATTTACTGTAGATATGGACATGCTGCAAGTGCTTGCAAGGATGCTAGGGTGTGTCGAAAGTGTACTCAACCAGAACATGGAGACTGCTCTCGGGACCCTCATTGCGGAAACTGTGGTGGTGACCATAACATCACTAGTAAGGAATGTCCACGGTGGATGTTTGAGCAGGAGGTGGTAGTTAAAGCTAATGCTGTGCACACTAGCATTGGGCAAGCTTTAGCATTGCAAAAGCGAGCCCAACCTACCCCGGGTAGATCAATTGCTCACGTTGCAGCTACTTCAGCACCAAGGGAAAGAGCTTCCTTCTCGCAGAGTGCCAAAGGCCTAAACATCAATGGTGCAAAACCAAAATGTATAACTGAGAAGGCCAATCATTCTACTGGTGATGGCAACTCTGCAGCAGGTCCTTCTGCCAATAGGAAAGCTGCAAAACCTGAATCTACTACTAGGAAGGGGAAGTATAATCCTTCTACAGGTGGTGATAACCCAGTAGCAGATCCTTCCACTGTTACTAAGTCTCGGAAAGAAGCTGAGATGCGCTCATCCCCTGAAGGTGATAGGTTTGGTGGGTTTGTCTCCCCAGCTCGCAAAAGGGGTCGAACTAGGTCACCTCCAGTCAAATCCGGACCTGTTTTGGAGATTAAGAACCGGTTTATTATTTTATCCGATAGGGAGGAGGATGAGATGTCACTCCAGTCAGAGGATGGCTCCTCGGGTGCTAATGCCTTTTCCACTCCCAGATCAGTGGTTAGTAATATTTCCCAAAGTATTCAAAAGACAACCTCAGTGAAGAGTAAATCTAATGAAGAGATTCATCGGTTGGAGACTTTTCAAGGAGTTTCCAAACTTAGCTCTAATCTTACAATAGGTAAGTCGGATTTTTCAGTCATCAATAATGTTTTATCTGACAGGGAGGAGATGTCCCTCCGGTCAGAGGATGGTCCTTTGGGTATTAATGCCCTTTCTACTCCCAAGTCAGTGGTTACTAATACTTCTTGAAGTATTCACAAGATAACCCCTTCTAAGAGTATATCTAAGGAATGGATTCATAAGTTGGAACTTCTTTTCAAGGAGTTTCAAAACTAAACTCTATTCCTAAGATTAGTCAGTCAGGTTCATCAGATATTAAGAGAGCATCATCTGTGCCTAATGGCTTTCCTGACAAGAACAGGAAAGATAAAGTTTGTAAACCTACTAATAGAGTACAGTCAATCCCGAATAAGAAATAATCCTTCGTCTATTTTACAGTGGAACTGTAGGGGTTTTCATTCAAATTCTGAACAGCTTAAATCCCTAGTGCATGAACTTAATGTAGGCGTGGTCTGTCTGCAGGAGACAAAGCTGAGCAATACTAGCCTCAACTTTGGTCTTGACTGGGTATATTACCAATCTGTTTCAGTTTATGATCACCCCCAGGGTGGGACTGCTATCCTTGTTTGCACCTCAGTTCAACATAAAGCTATTGCTCTTAATACAGATTTACAAGCTTGTGCTGTGTCTGTTGTATTGGACAGGTGCATCACCCTTTGGTCACTTTATATAGAGCCTGGATTGAGCCACCGATTGGGCCATGACTTATCTTGTCCTAAATTGCTCAATCTTGTTACTCAATTACCACCACCGTTTTTTATTTTGGGTGATTTTAATGAACATAATCCCATGTGGGGGACTTCCCAACTTTGTTCAAGGGGCTCTGTCATTAAGGAGTTCTTCGATATCAGCGAGGCGATTCTGTTAAATGATGGTTCCCCTACATGGCATGAAATATCAAGGAACAGTGTCTCTCATTTAGATTTGACACTTGTTTCCCCTGTCTTGGCAGCTGACTACTATTGGTCAGTCCATTCAGACTTGTGTGGCAGTGATCATTTTCCGATTAAGTTGGTGTGTAGTCAGAACAGTCCATCAGCATGTCTTCCCAGGTGGAAACTTGACATGGCTGATTGGGCTGGCTACATGCAAGCTACGGAGGTAAGGATAGAGTATGATCCCTTTCCTGATCCTCTAGTAGTGTATGATTATATACTTTCAGTCATTTTAGATGGGACATCACGTTTTGTACCAAAGACGGGAGGATGCCCTAGACGCTCAGGTGTTCCCTGGTGGACTAAAGAGTGTGCGAATGCTCGGAAAGCCACCAGGGCTGCTTTTTGTAGGTATCAAAATAATCCTACAAATCGAAATAAAATAGCCCTTAAAAGGAATGGAGCCAAACAGAAGAGAGTTTTCAAGGAGGCCAAGAAGTCTTCCTGGAGAAAGTACATCTCGGGGTTGACTTCGGCAGTTCTGAGCTGCTTTCTTTGGTGTAACGTGCAGAAGATCAAGGGAAAGTATGTTCCCGTACCAATGCTAGCTATGCAAGTCGACAACAATTTTGAAACGGATCCTATTAAAGTTTCAGATATTCTTGCCTCTCATTTTTCTAATATATCTGGTCCGGAGCACTATGAAGCCCATTTTAGAGGTGTTCGAGAGCAAATTGTGCCTTCAGATCCTAGGTCTGATAACAGTGAACCTTATAACAATCTGTTCTCTCTCCAGGAATTGGAGGCTGCTTTAACCCCTTAACCGCGGGGCGTCACTTTCGTGACGCTTGGGAGCAAGGGATCATACCGCGGGGCGTCGCTTTTGTGATTCTGTGTTATTTTTAATTCACCCGGGCTTCCAAGTGGGGGCTTGTATCATCTATCAGTACTGACAATGTCCAACACTAGTCAGCACTCCTAATCTCATCTGTACTCCCATCCATTGTTGACAATTTAGCCATTTCTCCCCGTTCTTGACTCCCCTCCCTACCCCCCCTCCATTACCCTATCCTCTCGCCTGCCCGGCCATGCTACGCTAAGTAAATCTTCCCTGGAATTTTTCACTGATTTCATCCATTGAAATAAGCCCTATGTCGTATTCTTATACCAAATAATATATACAAGAAAGAAATAAGGTAAGTGAGAGTGCCATACACCTGGAATTGGCTAATTATCACCTGACAACACCTCACGTGCACTCGTTCGCTAATTTTCGCTGTTTTTTTCCCCTTGAAATATGCAGTATAATCTATTTTCGTAATAAATATACATGTAAGAAGGGAAGGGAGAAGCCTAAGTGATATTTACATTCACCTGGAACTACCTAATTTATAATGTATTGTCTAGATTTCCTGCCAATCATATCAGTGCTACACAAAGCTGTTTCAAGATTTAACATTGGTAGCTCTGATTATATATCTCCTAAGTAGGCCTCTAATCTATTTTCGTAATAAATATACATGTAAGGAGGGAAGGGAGAAGCCTAAGTGATATTTACATTCACCTGGAACTACCAAATTTATAATGTATTGTCTAGATTTCCTGCCAATCATATCAGTGCTAGACTTAGCTGTTTCAAGAAGTAATATTGGTAACTCTGAATAACCCCTAAAAAGGCCTCCAGGCTGGCTGGCCCTGCGTTATCAGTGTACTATCATCTTCCGAAGTGAGAGGACGTATGTTTCATCTTGCTGACTTCAAGGCTTTTTTTCACCCCCATGCAAATGGCTCTGTGACCTTTACCCCCTACTAAACCTCGTGTGGAAAGAGGTAAAGGGCTGACAATTGATAAAAGAGTGACTACGATCTTTCTGTTGAGTAAAACAGTGCAAGTGGAATTGTAAATAATGTGTAAACAGCAAGTGAAAGTAATGAATGTAAATATACGTGAACAATGGAAAATAGTTTTATAAGTTATTTCAAGTGACAGTGCACAACACAGTGTAAATAAAATAGAAATGTAAATAACGTAAATAAAATAGAGAACGTAAATAGAAATGTAAATGAGTAGTATTATAAGAATACGAGTATATACCCTAGGAGTAATGAAAGTGAAAGTTTCACTCTAGCATGTCTGAATGCTATGAGTTATGAGAGTGAAGATGAAAGTGACATTCACTCTCAATGCCAGTATACAGGACGAGAAAGTGAATGCTACGTATTTTACTGAAAGAAATTGAATCCCTACAGTGACAATAAACTAATACTACTGAAGGAAACTTATGGATAAAGACTGTAGATATATATAAGTGTTATATAGTAATAGAAATATAAAGTGTGAGGGGTTTTATGAATAATAAATGACAGACTACCAAGAGCGAACTAGTGCCAGTGCGACGATCAGACGCGCTCGTAATTTCCATTGCTTTCACATTTTTTTTTTTTTTTTTTTAGTATGGATCCCAAACTACTTGAAAATTGTAGAATAGTGTTTATAGTGTTTGTATCTGGCTGTGGTAATCATATTACGGGTTGTCGGGAAGTGTAAATTGGAGACTTCGTTACCCTACTTCAGAGGTCTCCACAAGTCCTACGGTAACAGACGAAGGCTCAACAATCATTCCAGGAGAAAGCTGAAGGTATGTGCCATAAGCATATGTAATTTTATTATTCTAGGACTAATAACTGATTTTTGGCAAATATTTTTTGAGAGTCTGTTGGAGCCCAAATAACCCCGCGGCACACGCAAGTCATTGGTAAACAAGCCCGCGGTGTAGGAGTTAACTAAATCCTCTCCAACTTCGCCTGGAAAGGATGGCATCCATTACAAGATGCTAGACTGGCTCCCATTAAATTCCAAATTATTTCTCTTACAGGTATTTAATGGAATATGGATCTCAGGTGTGTTACCTGACAGTTGGGGGAGCTCTGTTATTGTCCCCATTCCCAAGCCTGGGCAAAATCCTAGTCTGGTTAATAATTACTGTCCTATCTCTCTGATGAGTTGCATCTGCAAATTGTTTGACAGACTGGTCAACGCTCGTTTGGTGTGGTTTCTTGAGAGAAGAAACAGCCTTCATCAAAAGCAATTTGGTTTTCGGCAGAATTGATCCACCATAGACTCTCTGGTGTTGCATACTAGAGAAATCCAGTCTGGATTCTTTCGAAACATGCAAACAGTGGCAGTCTTTTTTTGACCTTGAAAAAGCCTGTGATACTGCCTGGAGTGTGGCAATCCTAAATCAGCTAGCTGAGTGGAATATTAAAGGTTACATGTTCCGATTTCTAACAATGTTTTTAACCCGCTCCATCCCGTCGACGTATGGGTACGTTGCAACATTTTGCATTTGCCAGTCCCGGCGACATACTGGTACGTCATGCAATTGCAAGGTCCCTAATTTGCACAATTTTCAATTTTTGCGCGTGATTTTTCGTATGTATACACGGGACACCTTCCTCTATTCCTCTACAAGATGCCAAGCAGGGACAATGCCTTACACTGCATAACCTCCCCCCTCCCCCCCTCACGCCATTGTCTCAGCAATTCACCTGTTACCAGTGACCTGGCCAGTAAAGATATTCAAGGCCAGAGTGATTCCCCAATCGATGACAATGTGGAGGACAAAGTTTACATAGCATTAGAAGAAGAAACAGTCAGAAATAATGATCAGGTAATGTGGCAAAAGAAGGTCATGTATGGTGATTAGTTAGTGAGTGGAACAATGCTTATAATGCCTATATTACTGCTTGAAAACCAATATACTCTCATACTACATATAAATTCGTACCAAGTAAATGAATAAATACCGTTTATGAGTTGTGTGAAATAGTTACCCTCCCATAGAACTTGTTTTCTTTGGTGCCAGCCTGTTAGAAAACCCAATCAGGTAAGGAGGTACTCCTACCTAGATCGAGTATTTTAAACCTCAAGTGAGTGATTTCTCTATGAATTTTCGATGTTTCTCACCAAAAGCGGAGGGTTTAGCCAAAAAAAAAAAATTCGAAAATACCTCGGGATTGGGGGATGTCGGAGGTGCGGAAAACCTTTGGACATGACGGGTTAACGGACGGACTGTTATAGGTTCGTGTCGGTCCTTTTATGCCTCAACCTATTTCTCAGGTGGAGGGTGTTCCTCAGGGGAGTGTTATAAGAGTTACATTTTTTACAGATGCCATTAATGGCATCATGTCTGCAGTTCCTGTAAATGTTAAAGGATCTTTATATGTAGATGACTTTGTCTTGTACTGTACCTCTACTACAGCAGTTGAGGCATGTCACCGCATGCAGAATGTCATTAATTCTGTTTTTCAGTGGACCCCAAACCATAGTTTCAAGTTCTCTGCAGTGAAGACTATGGCCGTCCAGTTTACAAGGAGATGTAAACTCGAGCAAATACCCACCTTGTTTCTTGATGGGTCTCTGTTGATTTTCCAAGAGAAAGTGAAGTTCTTGGGAGTCTGCTTGAATTCCAAGTTGACTTTCAGAGACCAAAATGATTAGTTAGTAATGAACGTTAAAAAGGACTTTAGTTTGTTAAAATGTATTTCATCCTTTGATTGGGGTGCAGACCGAACTACACTGCTCCAACTATATGGAAGCTTGTGTCATTCGAAATTGGATTATGCCTGCCAAGTGTGTGGCTCTGCAACCAAATATCACTTGGACAAGTTGTCTCTCATTCAAAATGCAGGTCTTTGCATCTGCACGGGTGCATTTAGGACTTCTCCTGTTGAATCCTTGCACGTAGATTCGGAAATGTTACCTCTAGACCTTAGATGAGAGGAGATGACCTTAAGCTACTTGGTCAGGGTAAAATCTAATTTGTCTAGCCCAAATTATAGACATGTCACTGCTATTCCGCCGGAAGTACGTCTGGCTGATGACATGGTGGCAACTGGTATACCAACTGAAGCAGTTGCCCATGTCGACCTGGCTTGCACTTCACCATAGAAGTTGGTTAGACCTTCTGTGTGTCCCATTCTCCTGTCAAAGAGCAATAGTCTTCTGGCTCAGTTGGCTACTTCGTTCCATCAACATCTGGCCGAGGTTCATTCAGATGAGGCCCCGCTGTAGGGGGTCACCTCGACGTGGTGATGGGGCTTGAAGTGTGGTTGGTAGTGCCACCTACTTGGGAAGCATGCCTACCTTTGTAGGGTTTGGCATTTGTCGGCCTCGTGGACCAAGTACCCCCTACATCACTGGTAGAGAAGGCCTGCTGGTGATGTTAGTCCCAGCCCATTTGCCATCTAGGGTGGGACTTTTGCCTCCCCATGTGTTTGCCGTGTGTGGTGTCCCGTAATGCTGGGGAATGGGAGTCCTGGAAGTTGAGTGATGCTGCATGATGCGCCCTGCAGCTAGCAATACACCTCTTTGGTCCCTTATTCTGGCTAGATGGGCGGTCTTGTTGGGCCCGACCAGGTCAATCGGCTGGTCATGCATTGGCTAGGGTCAAGTGGGAACTGGGGGACCTGGTGGCTCCTATCGTCCTGGAGTCACCCTTGTCTGGGTCCCCCACTGGTTACCTGCGTATACTCCTCTGCTATCCCTGGGGTTGTCAGTGGCTCTGTCCCTGACATATGGCCCCCCCTTGTTGGACTCCATGGTGGATGGGGGGGTGGGGGAATGAAGTTATATGGTGCTTATTATGGATAATACTGATAATCCCCAACATGGCCAAAAGGATGATGACCATATATCTGCCCCTGGACTTCCCTCTGACCCATCTAATGAAAAGGTTCTGTCTTCTACTACTGCTTCTCCTATCACCACATTGGAACCTTCTCAACAAAAGGCTCATTCAAAGTCCCGTAGGGCGTCTGGTCCCTCTAGTACTCTTCTGTCCCCACTCGAGGTCTTGCCTGGCTTGTATGAACCGGCCCATTTTGCTCGGTACCTGGTGATCCAGGCAGTGGAGGGTGTCCATGTGGCGGACCTAGATATTTTTGAGGTGTACCGGACTATTGTTTCTGCTTGTGGTAGGGAACCAAAAATGACATCACAACAGGATGGAAGCCTCCTTGTGGAGGTCACCTCTCCAGAAGAGAGATCAACTTTGTGTTCTGTCCAAAGTATCTGGGACCTCTGTTACGTGCTGACCGCATCCTACTTTCAACCAGTCTCGTGGGGTGGTTTACGCTCGAGAGCTGCTCCGGTACTCGGAAGAAAAACTTCTTGAGGAAATGAAAGTCCATGGTGTCATCAAAATGGAAAGATTCCATAAGAAGATTGACGGTATCCTTTCACCTACACCCTCCCTTTTGTTGACTTTCGATATCACTCAGGTTTCCTCTTCCATTAAGGTCGCTTGGTTGTATTTAAAGGTGAAGCCATATGTACCAAGTCCAAGACTTTGTTATCATTGTCAAAAGTTTGGCCATGTCAGCAAATACTGTCGTAGACTATTGCAGGGGCTTCCAGCGATATGTGCCATATGTGGAATTTCCCATGAGAATTTGAATTGTTCTAGTACGGAGACCTGTATCAATTGTGGGGGTGACCATGCAGCTGCCTCCAAATCTTGTGACAGATATAAATTTGAGTATGAGGTTTTGGCTCTGCCCACTCGTGAGAGGATTACCTTTAAAGAGGCTAAACACAGAGTTATGTCTATGTATATTCGACCTGGAGTTTCCTTAGCTTCAGTTCTGTTACGATCTATCCTGTCAGGCCGCCATTCTGGTGGTGGTGAACAGAATTCTCGACGATGTGAGAGTCCGGGTACTCAGTCAACCTCCAGCACGTCCGATAAGACGCTGATTCCTTCGGTGCCTGTCAGCAACAAATTTGCAGCGTTGGGAGACACTGCTGATGGAGAAGACACCTCAGCTAGTACCTCCAGGAATATGTTTAAGAATATCTTCGTGATTCCTTCTGAACCTGTGCAGGCTGAGGTACATAACCCTCACCGGTCCTCCTCTAAACGCATTCGTGAATCCTCTAAGTCATTGATAGAGGTTCCCCCTACTAAAGCTTCCCATGCCAATCAGGGTGGCCCCCCTGATGGTGCTATTGTCCCAGTCACAGCCACCGAGTTGGATGATGTCGCTGTAGGCCCAGACCCAAAGGTATCCCCACTACTGTCAGGGGCTAAGCCCCCCTCTGCTTCTCAGGATCCCAGCCCTGTGGGATACACTGATGGTCATACACCTCTTCCTAATGTCACTGCCTGCTCTGATCCGAATAAGGCAGCTTACGGTCCCCCTACCAAGTCATCTTTTTCTCCACCACAGAAGAAGACTATTGTCCGGTCTGCTTCTTCTTCCACCTCACTATCCTCAAAATCAGGTATTTTGGGCTCCTCGTCCAAGGGGATAGCTGTAGGGAAGAAACCTATTAAACCTGACCCTTGACCAAATAGGCAGAAACCCGTAAAGGTTCCCAGTGTCCGTAACTCTGGGGAGGCAAGGTTGTCTCGCCCCTTATCCTGATTATTTCTTCACCTTGAATACTATGACATTCTCAGCCAATATATTACAATGGAATTGTAGAGGTGCCATGGCAAATTGGGAGGAATTGCGGTTATTACTCCCTGCTCTCAACCCGATATGTGTCTGTCTTCAGGAGACGATGGTGGGGACAGACAGTTCCCTTCTATTAGGGGGTATGAAGTCTTCCATGCATCTCCTCCTGGTGGTCACAGCGGTGGATGTGCAATTTTGTGCCGTTCTGATGTCCACTTTATTTCATTTGCGATACAGTCCCTCTTTCAAGTTCTAGCAATACAGGTACACACTGGGAGGTGCTATACCATCTGTTGTCTGTACCTTCCACCTTCCATTCCTGTTATCCGTGCTGATCTGGAAACCCTTATCAGCCAACTTTCACTTTCACCCCCGTTCCTACTCCTTGGTGACCGTAATGGCCGCCATCCTTTGTGGGGTGACTCACTTTCAAATCCCCAGGGTGATCTTCTTGCCTCTTTGGTTGGGGATTTAGATTTGGTTGTCCTAAATGATGGGAGGCCGGCCCATTTTCATGTTCAGACTGGCACGTATTCTGTCATTGACCTTGCCATCTCCTCCTCTGACTGTGCCCTTGATTTTTCTTGGGAGATTTTGGATGATCTACATGGTAGTGACCACTTTCCTGTGATGGTCCAGTCTACTCGCTCTGTTCCTGCAGCCCGTATGCCTCACTGGCGTCTGGATAGGGCTGATTGGTCTCTCTTTGAGGAACTATGTGTATTTGCCAACAGGGTTACTGATTTTTCGACTATCGTTGATGCCGAACGTTATTTTACTAAGACCATTTTCTCTGCAGTAGTCCATTCTATCCCAAGGACTTCTGGTGTTTTTTCCCGGAGACCTGAGCCATGGTGGAATGATGACTGCTCTATAGCAAAGGGAGCTTACAAAGCAGCTGCCCATCGGTACTTTACCAATCGTAATGTTTTTTTAAAAATACAATTTCACAAGGCACGTGCTCATTATAGATGGGTCATGAAGAATGCTCGCCGTAACTCATGGAGGTCATATGTTTCTACAATTACATCCTCGACTCCAATGTCTATGGTGTGGAAAAAGGTGCGCAAGATTTCTGGTCAGTTCTTGCCCCCCTCCCTACTTGTGTTACGAATTTGCAGGGAGCTAGTATCTGCACCAGATGCAGTAGCCTCTGCTTTTGCAAATCAATTTTATGCTGTCACAAAAAAGGATTCTTCTCAGCCACTTGCTGCCTTTCGTAGGAATCAGGAGAGACTGGGTCTTGACTTTCGTTCTCGTGGCGAAGAGACGTATAATTTAGATTTCATCCTCTGTGAGCTGCATGATGCCCTCTCAGAGTGTGGTGACACTGTTCCTGGGCCTGATGACATTCCATATGCTTTGCTTTGTCATCTGCCTACTGATTCACTTCAGTTTTTATTGGACCTTTTTAACAGGGTTTGGAATGAGGGCTCTATTCCCAGGAGTTAGAAGTTGGGTATTGTCCTCCCCATTCCCAAGCCTGGTAAAGACCATTCCCAGGTCACCAACCATCGCCCTATCACTTTAACTTCATGTGTGTGTAAGCTGTTCGAGAAGATGGCCAATGTCAGGCTTATGTGGTTTCTGGAAAAGGTTGCTTTCTCTCTCCATCACAGAGTGGTTTCCATAAGTAACGGAGCACTTCTCACTTGGGGGAGGCGGTGGCTCAATCGGTAGAGAGGTGGCGTGCGGTCCTAACGGGCCCAGGTTCAAATCCCGGCTGGGGCAGGGAACAGTTTAAGGATTTGAATTTCATTCAATCAGGCTTTACTGATCTACCAGAAGACCCCGCCGACATGTCGTAAAAATACCCCCGATAATACCAATACACCAGTCCTGATGAGACAGCCCTAGCATGTATTCAATATGGACGGTGGGTGTTAGCGCCGAAGTGGTGACATGTAGAGGTGTATGGTATGTAGGAGGACTGCTGGGCCTTGATAGCAGGCTGTGCAGCCTATGCCCAGAGTCGGACACATAAAAAAAAAAAAAAAAAAAATTCAGACAACCTTATCAGGATCGAGACATCAATCTGTGAAGCTTTTGCTTCTAAGCAGCATCTTGTAGCTGTGTTCTTTGACCTTGAGAAGGCTTATGACACTGCCTGGCACCATGGCATCCTTCAAGAACTTCATGCCTTTGGTTTACGTGGTTGCCTGCCTCTGTTGCTTGGTGACTTCTTGACTGATCGTGTCTTTCGGGTCCGTGTGGGCTCTACCCTCTCTGTGCCATTGTGCCAGGAGGAAGGTGTCCCACAGGGGAGTGTCTTAAGTGTTGCCCTGTTTTCGGTGGCCATCAATGGTATCATTGACACTTTGCCTGCTGGAGTATCCTCACCCCTTTCTGTGGATGACTTAGCTATATGGTTTTCTGGCTCCCGCATGTTGACTATTGAGCGGCATATGCAACTTGCCTTGGACAAGAGTTCTGCCTGGGCCACTTCCAAGGGTTTTTGGTTTTCCCCTTCTAAGACTGTGGCTATGCACTTCTACAGGCTGAGGGGGGTACACCCAGACCCTGATCTCCAGCTTTGTGGCGGGAGACTCTGTTGTGTGACAGAGACAAAATTCTTGGGCCTGACATTTGACTGTCGTCTGACATGGGTTTCACACTTGCCAAATCTTAAAACATCATGTATGAAGGCTCTCAGTCTCTTGAGGGTTCTGTCCCATACCTCTTGGGGTGCTGATCAAAGGACGCTCTTGCATTTGTTTCAGGTTTTTGTAATCTCCAAGCTGTCATATGGCTGCAAGGTATACTCCTATGCCACAGAGGCCTGATTAAAAACTCTAGATGCTGTCTATCATGCTGGTCTTCGCCTTGCAACTGGGGTTTTTCGGTCATCTCCAATTCCCAGCTTGTTGGTGGAAGCTGGTGTGCCTCTCTTAGATCTACTGCATCAGTCTGTTGCAGCACGGTGCTGGCTCCAGATTCGCCGCCTTCCAAACTCAGTTGTCTGTGAGTGTGTGACAAAACAGTCTTGTTTTTTATGTTATAGTAGACAACTTTGCATGCCTCATCCGTTTGTCTATAGGGTTCAGGATATTATGGAGGAGTTTGGTTTGTCAGCAGTACATGTCACTCCTGTTCGGATCCCGAGGGTTGCGCCATGGATATTGCCCAAGGTAATTTTCTGCAGGTCTTTTGCAGGCTCAAAGGAGTCTGTCACTCCTCAGTGTCATCTACAGCTATTTTTAGAACATTCTTTTAGTCATGGTGGTTCTGTACCTGTGTATACTGATGGCTCCAAATCCGCATCTGGTGTTGGTTTTGGAGTGGTATTTCCCAATTTTAGCCATGGAGGTAGTCTCCCTTTGGTTGCCTCAGTTTTTACTGCAGAGTTGTCAGCTATCATTTTAGCCCTTAAGTTGGTGTTTGTTCACCCTGACAATTATTTTACTATTTTTAGCGATTCTCAAGGGGCACTTTCGGTGCTGGATTCTTTTAACTCCTCCCATCCTATAGTTTTAGCTATCTTGGAATGGTTGTTCCTCATTTCGTCGTCAGGGGAAGACAGTGGATTTTTGCTGGGTTCCCGCACATGTTGGTGTGGTGGGCAATGAGAAGGCGGATGCATTGGCCAAGGCTGCGGCTTCTCAACAGCCCCCAAACGAATATCCGCTTCCTGCTTCTGATGTAACACCCTACCTGCGGTACAAAATTCGCTTGTGTTGGGAGAGACACTGGGATGGTGCTGCTCATAATAAGCTGAAAGAGGTCTTTCAGAGAGTGGTTGTGGCGAGGGTTCTCCCTTCCATGCCTCGGCGATTGGAGGTGGCTCTTTCTAGGCTTCGCACTGGGCATTCTCGGCTTACACATGGGTTCCTGATGAGTAGTGAGACTCAACCGTACTGTGATGACTGCCTTGTTCCCCTTACTGTCCATCACTTGCTGGTCGAGTGCCCAAGTTTGGGGGACTTGTGTCAGAGATTCCTCCATAGGCATAGAGGGGCAGATGGTGCCTACTGTCTCTCCTCGATGCTTGGTGGAGCCCATAGCGTTTTTACTGATGTTTTTAGTTTTCTTCAGGAGGCGGGCCTCCTTCATCTTTTATAAGAAATTGATATTTTCTTTTAACTATTCTTTTATTATTTTCAGTGTTTTATTCCTGGTAGTGGTTATTAACTTTGTTTTGAATATTCACTATTTATTTCCTGAGTACTTTGGCTTGTGTCTGGCGGCATATGACCCTGGCAGTTGCGCCGCCAGATTTTAATTATTTTCAATCAATCAATCAATCATTCAGATGAGGGGAGCATCTTTACAGATGGATCTAAAACTGGTGAGACAGTTGGTTATGCCTTTCATGTGGATGGCCACATGGATGTATATAGGCTACCCAATACATGCTCTGTCTTCACGGCAGAGTTGTATGCCATCCGTAGTGCATTAGCACATGTGTTTTATCGTGGAAATAAAAGTAACTATGTGGTATGTACTGACTCCCAGAGTGCTGTTGCCTCTGTGAAGAGTTTTGCTCCTACTCATCCTGTAGTCCTGGAAATTCAGTATTGGTTGACTTGTCTGGCGGCTCGTTATAGGTATATCCAGTTCTGCTGGGTGCCAGCCCACATTGGCATCAAACAGAACGAGCTTGTAGATCGGGCTGCAAAACAGGCTTGTAATTTAAATGCGTGTGAGCCAGTTAGTATTTCCCCCTGCGACTTTAAGCCAATACTTCGAGCGTATATATGCTCGAAGTGGCAGTCATCGTAGTCATCCCTGGTGACTAATGCAAAGTTAAGGTCTATTTCTTACATCAGTTGCTCCTTGGTCATCTGCTAATCACCTTGACCAGAGGACTTGTATCGTGATGAGTCGTTTGAGGATTGGGCATACATTCATTACTCATAAGTGTTTGTTAAACCTTGGCGAAGGGCGAGTGCCCCCAGTTTGCCTAACTCGTCAGCTGCCTCAATCTGTGAGGCATATTTTGGCAGATTGTGCTGGGTTTGCCCACGAGTGTAGGCTCTGCGGTTTGGAAAGGGTTCCTTTTAGAACACTACTTGGCAATGATGCACCAGTAATGAAACTAGTCGAGTTTATGAAATCAGTCAGCCTGTTTCATTTAATATAATCATTACAGTATAGTCAGTCCCTCATATTTGAGGGTAATTTGGTAACTTTGAACCTTGAGAGCTAGAGGGCTGGTCTTGTGAGACAGACTTCTGGTTTTCTGGGTTCATTGTTTTTTCTTCTCTTATACTGTTGACGGCGCTGAATAGCCTTGCAGCTGCAGTGTCAGGTGCTGCTGTGCCAAATCCCTCATAAATCAATCAATCAATCCTTCTCTGCAACCTTGACCTTGTGGTAACCTACCTTCATGTCTAGGGTGGAGAACCACTTAGCACCTGACAAGGGGTATGCGTCCTTCACTGTTACTTCATTCAGAGCTCGATAATTGATACAGCACCTTAGTGAGCCATCCACTTTCCTCAATAGAACAACTGCTGATGCTAAAGGACTGCTGGACTTTTCTATTACTCCTTGACTTTGGAGATTCTCCAATTCCTTCTCCATTTCTTGCCGTTGGGCTGGCGCCATCCTCTGCGCTGGGTGTTTAATCAGGAGCTGATCTGACTATACTATGCTCCACCAGATCAGTGCACCCCAGGCCTAGGTCTCTCATGGAAAAGACATCAACAAATTCCTTCAGCAGCTACCTAATCTTCATCACTTGTGAGCCATCCAGGCATTGGCAACTCCTTGAAAATAGGTCTTGTAAGTGCTCTGACAGATACCTATCTTCTTTGACTACACTCCTTTTACAGGTCTTCCTCTGATGCCATTCAGGGTCCACCGCCTGGCACAGTCCCAGGATTTCTCTCTCACTGATCTTCTGTGGCTGACCGGAGAAATTGGACACCACAACCGGCACTTCACCTGCACCTGTTTCCACCAAAGTTGTCCCCACCATCACTCTGGCCTTTGTCTTGCACTGTACATCAGGCTCCACCACCCATAGACAGCTGTCAAAAGAGCTGCTCACCTTACACTGGAGCAACCATTCTGATTTTGGGGGTATCACTGTAATGCGGAGTGCCCTCACCTCGCCACCAGAACTGGTACATTTCACTGCCGTGACGGGAACTGACCTTCCTCTAACCTTCAGCTCCATGGAGCAGAAGTTCAGGTCACATCCCATGGACATCAGATAGTCCAGACCCAGAAGGCAAGGATCCTCGATGTTGGCCACATAGACTGTTAGAGTAGCCTCTTGTCCTGCCACTTCAGTCCAGACATCCAGGGGTCCCATTAGTTCTGCGCGGTGCCCAGTTAAGCCACACAGTTGTTCTGATGACTCAGGCAGATACCGGTGATGTAATACATCAGGCCTCACAGAAGCCTGCTCTGAGGCCGAATCAGTCACCAGGGAACACTTCTTTACGTTTATCCTTCCGTCTATATGCACAGTGTCGATTGCCATTCTCTTGCATTTTCTCGGTGGGTGGGCGACTTGGGAAAAGCTGGTTGGTGATTGCCTCTTAACACCAGCCTCCATTAGTTTTCTGGTTCTTTCTGGACTTCTGCAGCCTTCTTTTATCCTTTTTCTTCTTTAAACACTCAGAACTGAAGTGTCCCACCTCCCTACATGTCCAAGATGCTTTTGTTACACCTGAATTTTTCCTTGCACTGCTCTGTTCTTGCTCCTTCTTCCATTTGTGACAATCCTTATTCTTGTGTGCCGGTTTCCCGTAGAACCATCAACCTCCACTGGTCTTCTTCTGTTCCCTCTTCCACTTCTAGCAGTCCTCTTTTCTGTGTCCATAATAGCTTCACAATTGTCGCCAGGGACATTTCCTCCTCCTGCCAAGCTCGAGACCTTGTCTGCACACCTGCTTCCATGTCGAAAAAGTTAGACTCACTGCAGCCCTAAATAATCCCACTCCTGACACCAATGTTGCGTCCGCATCCCCAAACAGCCACTGGCTCCAACAACAGTAGTTGAGCATGGGAAGAATGTTGCCCAGAGAGTTGTTCTTCCTATGGTTAGCACTAAGGTGTACAGTAAACAGGATCAGTTTAGGTGTCGTAGTTAAACACTGGCATCTTCAGTTCACTGTCTTTATTATCCAAATAATTAAGCTTAATGCTTTTCCAACTTCACTTGCCTGTTCTCACAACCACTGGACCTATACAAACTTTACTAACTGCAGTTACACTTTCTAATGCTTGACAACACTTCACTATCTTCACAGGTACTGTTGATTAAACAAACTTCACTAACACTTCACTGTTTGCCAACACTTCACTATTTTCACAAGTACCGAAAATATACATACTGAGCTGAAAATAGACTAAACTTGCTCTACTCTCCTCCCCATCCTTATATAAGCTTGCATTGTTCTAGAATTATCTATATTTTTCCACAGTTCTGGTGTATTCAGAGAAAGAAAGCACAATTACCAACTCGGAGACAACCAAAACATGCAAGAGTTTTCTTACATTACATAACGCTGTAAATTATTTACCATAAATTTAATTTCAATTACAAAATTTAACAAACAATCACATACTGGTAAATAAAACATCATAAAGAAACTGAGCACAGAAATTAATGTACAGTTTATGAAATAATTACGTTCACAAACAGCAGGCAAACTGGCAACTCTGACTCGTACTGGTACCATAGCTACTGTGCAGGAAAAGCAGAGAAATTTCTCGAGCACCATACAGGCAAATTCCACTTCTTAACCCGTGGATTGCCCAATT
The DNA here is from genome assembly GCF_032717465.1 of Coenobita brevimanus. Lineage (NCBI taxonomy): Eukaryota > Metazoa > Arthropoda > Malacostraca > Decapoda > Coenobitidae > Coenobita > Coenobita brevimanus. The sequence continues at coordinate 39,428,533 of NC_136997.1, read as the reverse complement.
ACCCATTCTTTTTTTTATCCCACCGTGTGGTGTGCAAAAAATGAAGGGAAAGTTGTTCTATTTAGTTTTTGTTTATTTTAAACCTGGAGATAAACATCCTGGGCATCATCTGGTGAAAAAACAATAATCTCACTCCTTCGTTGCATAGGGCCATGCATATGTTTACACATGAGAGTAGTGAAAAGCAATTTTCTTTGTTTTTGTTTATTATAAACTTGAAGATAAACATCCGGGGAACTATCTGGTGAAAAAGAAAAAAAAAAATCTTTCTCTCCGTCTTTGCATAGCAGCACACATAAATTTGTGTAGGGGTGGAGTAGTTAGCGGTGATGCACGGCTAGTACAGCCTGAGCAGTGGCTCCCAATCCACAGGTTAATTACATATATATATATATATATATATATATATATATATATATATATATATATATATATATATATATATATATATATATATATATATATAGGCTATATATATATATATATAGGCTATATATATATATATATATATATATATATATATATATATATATATATATATATATACACACACACACAATTAAATCACTTTATAACACGTGATTCATAGATATGGTGATATCCTCAAGGAAAAGGACACAAAATAGTCCTGGCCTTGTTGTAGAGACCCTTATACATCTTGGGAAGAGGCTTTGACTGGTGATTTGAGTAAAGGATACCACCAGTCTCAAACAGTATTAGGTGGAATTGCTAGAATCATGGCATAAGTGAGAAAATGGTGGTTTTCAAAATGGCCACCACCAGGGTCTTTCAGGACTATAGAGGCTTACAATTTCTAATAGATATGTAGTATCTCTAAGACTATTATGGGTTTTTGAGGCACTGCTGACACGATGGTGCCTATAGGGAATCAATAAGACCTTGCGTAGTACCTGCATTCCAAGATGACTGCCATCCAGACCCTCCCTCAAAAAAGAAGTCATGTATCTTTTGAAAGAATCATCGGGATTAGATGATTAAATTTTTAAGCTAATTATGAGGTTTTTGGTCATTACCGACACGGTAGTACGAGTACCTTTACTGATTTGATAACACAACATTCATGATGCCTGACTTTCAAAATCCGTAGCTAACAAGAAAGTTGTCTACTTGTCTATAGAGCTCGAATATAGCCTGGATAGTACAATTTCATTTTTTTTTTTTTTATGTCTGCTTGAACTCAGTTTTGGAAGAAAGTCATTACATACCTTCTTTCCATGGAATCATGATGGTACTCGAATATAGCCTGGATAGTACAATTTCATTTTTTTTTTTTTTTTATGTCTGCTTGAACTCAGTTTTGGAAGAAAGTCATTACATACCTTCTTTCCATGGAATCATGATGGTACCAGATCTTCTCAACTCCTTGGTATGAGAGGCATTCTGGGAGGGGTTGGTGCAGAATAATTGTAGTATCAATGACGAATTTACAGAACGTGCACACGAAGTACAGAGACCTCTATGTGCAAAGGCAAGACCCACTGAGAAGTCCGCAGAACTATTGGACCAGTCATCAAATCTCTGGGAACAATTTGAGTGTTTTCTGGAAGAACGCTGTGCAAAATCTGAGGTGTCAGTACCTGCAAGCGTTTCAACAGATGGCTGCTACTATCAAGCATGCGGCTGCATCAGTTCGAGAAGGAAATTTCCATCTACACATAGCTTCCGTGGAAGCTTCTCTGCCAATCTTCTTTGACAGCGACTGCATCTACTTTCACTATGGCATGTTTTACCTTGAATCCACGAAAGCCTTAGAAACAACTCATCCGGATGTTTTTCAGCAGTTCATGCATGGTCAGTTTGTCGTGAAGGATCGAGTTGAAAGTTACTTCAATGCTGTTGCACCGGATAGGAAGCTAGAACAATCCATCCACAGGGCATCAAAAAGTGCCGTTGGCACTGTTGGCCAAAAAAGTCTGAGGGTCGTGATCGAGTGGCAACTCATATTCCGCAAAATTCTCCTCATCTCAGTCAACTTCAGGGATATTATGAACGATGTGGTGATGAATCGTAGTGAATCGGAAATGGTTCATCATCAACTTACTGGATGCAAAGCTCATCAGCTGAATCAAAATGTTTCAAGGCTCCTGGGCTTTGTGCAAGAAAGGGGTAGCTCTTACATCATTATGGGTCCTGCCATCAAACTGCACAATCTAATCACTAAGTAGCTGGCATTTGATGAATTGGCCATCTGGCTGCTGCAAGTGCAGGTTAATGGAGATCAACTGGTAAGAGAACTCCAGTGAGAGGGGTTTGTTCACAAGTCCAAAAAACTCTCTACCACTATATCGAAGAGGAAATTACCTCATCTTGACAGCAAACCATCCACCGATGTGAGTGCAACTTCTGCTGTGACATCGGAAATGATAGCAGCGGCTCAGTGCAAAATCGAAATTGTGAAACAACGAGGCACGGAACTTGAATCTGCTTATGCCCATGATATCCTGCCTGTTTCATCTCTGTTTGAAGGCGATCTTCCTTCCAAAACTGACAAAAATGCACTCATTACTGACTTGGAGAAGAGCTTAACAGGCGATGAGTTCCACTTTCTTTCCTTTAGATACATCCGTTATACTGGACCTTATGTCGAAAATATGTTCCTTTCCAGACTTGGCTTCATTTGGAACATTCGAAAGTGCAATCAATTGTGTACTATCAGAGGACCACTCTATTTCTGCCAGGTCCAGCCTCTATAGTCTATATCGTGTTTGACAGCAACTTAGAATCGTCTGTTAAGGGTGGAGAAAGGCTACCTTGCACAAGTGGAGTTGAATCCATTGACCTGATTGAGCTCACTGCAGGTGACCCAATACTCCAAGCTTCTCGGTCAACAAAACTATGCTACAGCGTCTCGTTCACGATCTCGTCTCGACTCCTGAGATGGTGAAGTTGAATGTTGTGCTTGGTGGATGCGTTACAGATGATGGTGTTGTGTCAGCAGAATTTCCCCACTCTGGAAGGCCGTCCACCCAACTGCCTTCTGAAACTACAGAACCTATTGACATGCTGATATGTGATGTTAAAGAAGCTGCTGATCACATAGTGATGCACTGTGCATGGAAGGTGGATCGGGGAAGTAATCAACTGCCAGTAGTTTCCAACACAGTCACAGTAGCACGTCTGCTTTATTATGTTCAATATTTTTGAAAGCGAGGCCCCCAAGAATGTGGGTAGAATTCGGAACTGGTAAGTGACGGCGTCATATACCATTACACACTCTTGCAGATAAGCTGAGAGTAGGACTATCTAAAGTCATCATCAAGGCACATATATTGACTGGAGATGAAGTAGTAAGATAGGTACCAAACATGCCTCTCTGTCATGTGATTCAGAGCATTACTTGGCTGATTTTGCAGTCTGGCACTCTCATTAACGAGAACTTGAAAGCTGAGGAGTATTTCGTTCGATGAAACGCGAATCGTAAACATTCGACCAGCTCCGGGAGGAAGGCCAACTGCGAGTTCCGACACCAAAATTGTCGGAAGCCCTACCACCAACTTCAAGTGCAATTTGTGGCCACATCAGAGGATCATTATTTTACTCTGTCCGTGAAGTTCTATGCTTTCTTGATGTTACCTGCCCTGCCACAGACCCTACCAAATACAGATGAGTGAAAGACAGTGACACACTACTATCTGAAAAATGCCTGAATCCATTACCCCAAAGAATGCTAGTCATTTATAAGTGTTGCTCGATGTGATGTTTGTGCAGAAAGGGAGGGTGTCAAATGTGTAATTTTTTGCCATAAACAGGAGTCAATTTGTCAAAATAAGTGAAAATGCCATCTTTTAGTCATGATTAAGTCATATGTTCATGAAATGAGCTTCACATGGTATTGATATCTGTATGACTGGGAAATATCTTTGAATAAATACTTTTCCATGCTTATGTTTTCGTTTCTTATTTGTGGCCATCTTGAATTTTAGGTATCAAATGTGGTGATATCGAATCACTGAAGGTAGTATACTGTCAGCACTGCCTGAAAACCTCATAATTAACATAAAAATCATCCAGTCATGATGTTTCTTTCATATGATACACAACTTTTTTGTTTGGGGAAGGTCTGGATGGTGGCCATCTTGGATTTCAGGTACTACACAAGGTCATGTTGATTTCCTATAGGCACCATCATGTCGGCCGTGCCTGAAAACCTCATAATAGTCTTCCAGATACTACATTTCTATTAGATATTGTAAGTCTTTGAAGTCCTAAAAGACTGTGGTGGTGGCCATTTTGAATAGCGCCATTTTCTCACTTCTAGCAATTCCACCTAGTACTGTTTTGAAGCTGGCAGTATCCTTTACTCAAATCACCAGTCAAAGCCTCTTCCTAAGAAGATGTATACAGATCTCTACGGCGGGGACAGGATTACAATATATCCCGAGCGCTTTCATTGTTGGATGTGAGAGTTCTGAGAGAGGAGGGTGGAGGTATGTCTGACCACTACCTGGTGGAGGGAAAGTTAAGAGTAGGTAAGAGATGGGTGAGAGCTAGGAGGGTTAGGTGTGGCAGGGAGGTTTTGAAAGTGAGTTGGATAAAAGAGAGAAAAAGATAGAGTATCAGGAAAAATTGAAAGATGAGTGGAACGCAATGAAAGATCAGGAAAATGGCAGTGTGAAGGAGGAATGGCAGTTGTTTAAGAGTGCTG
>NC_136997.1:39408867-39418867 GCF_032717465.1 Coenobita brevimanus | reverse complement strand
AGCAAGAGGCTGACTGGCTGGACAGCAAGAGCATGTAAGTGTAGCAGAAAAAGTCCAGACAGGAGATGGAGAGATGAAATAGAGAAATTTGCAGGGGAAACGTGGCAAAGATTGACTCAGTCAAGGAATTCGTAGAAAAAAGTTGGGGGGGGGCCTTTGTTCAGCAGTGCCCTTATCGACACAAGGGGACACGGTGTAAAACTAATTATATATATATATATATATATATATATATATATATATATATATATATATCCCATTGGAGCCCGGTGTCCGGAATATTGGACAGGGCTGGGATTTTTCGAGTCCTTATAAAATAGGGAACCCCAGGATAGGGACCTATGAGCTTCGTGATTATGAGCCGATAGGCAGGGGGCTGTACGTTTGGTACCCCCCGAGCGCCATGCCTCACCCGGCACCCCTGGGTTCCAATGGGTTATTTATATATATATATATATATATATATATATATATATATATACACACACAGTATATTTGGTGAAAGAGAGAAGGAAGAGCCGAGTAGAGGACAACAGGGGGGAAGGGGGGGAATAATGAGTAGAGTGAGAGTGAAAGAGAAAGCTGGAGGCCTATCCTCCTTGGTGAGTAGGTAACTAGCTGGTTATTTTGTTAACTGAATAGTGGGTTTGGGTCACACTGAATCTTGTCAAGGCTACTTGGGAGTTTGTGTTGTAGTTGTTGATATTCTCTGAATTTTCAACAAGTTTTAACCCGTCACGTCTCTAGGTTTTCCGCACCTCCGACATCCCCCAATCCCAAGGTATTTTCGAATTTTTTTTTTTTGGCTAAACCCTCCGCTTTTGGTGAGAAACATCGAAAATTCTTAGAGAAATCGCTCACCTGAGGTTTAAAATACTCGATCCAGGTAGGAGTTCCTCCTTACGTGACTGGGTTTTCTAACATGCTAGCACCAAAGAAAATGAGTTCTATGGGAGGGTAACTATTTCACACAACTCATAAACGGTATTTATTCATTTACTTGGTACGAATTTATATGTAGTATGAGAGTATATTGGTTTTCAAGCAGTAAGATAGGCATTATAAGCATTGTTTCACTCACTAACTAATCACCATACCTGACCTTCTTTTGCCACATTACCTGATCATTATTTCTGACTGTTTCTTCTTCTAATGCTATGTAAACTTTGTCCTCCACATTGTCATCAATTGGGGAATCACTCTGGCCCTGAATATCTTTACTGGCCAGGTCACTGATAACAGGTGAATTGCTGAGACAATGGCGTGAGGGGGGAGGGGGGAGGTTATGCAGTGTAAGGCATTGTCCCTGCTTGGCATCTTGTAGAGGAATAGAGGAAGGTGTCCCGTGTATACCTACGAAAAATCATGCGCAAAAATTGAAAATTGTGCAAATTAGGGACCTTGCAATTGCACGACGTACCAGTACGTCGCCGGGACTGGCAAATGCAAAATGATGCAACGTACCCATACGTCAACGGGACGGGGCGGGTTAAGTATGTTTAGTTTTCCTAGTTATGAAGTGTTTCCCATATTTTACAAGTTTCTTTGTGTAGTTGCATGTTTACTGGCAGTGTTTCTGTCATTTCATGGATCTGTCTTGTTTTGAATGTGTATGGGTATTTCTGATTTGTTGCCTATCTTAGGGCTTTGTTCTGAGTTCTTTGTAGTTGTCTCAGTTGGTTGTTGCATAGTGAGTGTATGGGGATTAGTGGGTAGTCTAATCTTGGTAAAATTATGGATTTCGCTAGATGAATTTAGTTTTGGTTGGAAGGTTTCTAAATCTGAATAACTTTTTGTGACCTTGTTCACCAAGATTCTTCCTTTTTTTGACATGCTTGTAATAGCCATTAAAGGTAATTTTTAGTCCTAGTGCTTTCCCTTCATTTTGGAAAATTCTGTCCTCTTTCTTTTTTTGTCTATTTTTTTTTTTTTTTATCCTTGTGCTATATTTGTACACCTTGCAAGGTTTGTTTTTATTCTCCATTTTTCCACGTACTCATTTATTAATTCTATTTCCCTTTCAGTTCCTGTGTTTGTCATGTTTTTCGATTTACCTGGGTATCCTGTAATTTATGTGATATCATCTGCGTATATTATGTTTAGCCCGGTTCCAGGAGGGGGATGTCACTTGTGTATGTTATGAAAAGTGTTGGGGACAACACACTTCCCACAGCTCATTTCAAATTGGGCATCTAGGTATTGTTCGATCTTGATTTTGCCTTCCCTGTCATCAAGAAATTCACATAAGAGCTTTTCCACAATTACAGGGAGGTTTAGTTGTAGGATTTCATATTTTAATCCCAGGTGCCACACCTTGTTGATGGCTTTAGTGATGTCCCTCATAGTTACGTGGCATTGTCCTTTTTCTGGTTTATATTGTGCAATTTGTTCAGTGGTGAGTGCTGGTGTTTGAGTTGTGTCCCTTTCGTTGAAGAATCCGTACTTATCTTTATGATAATGTACTTCAGTGTTAAAGTGGGTTTTCAGCATGAAGTTGATCATTATAAGGAATATTTTCCCTGGAGCTTCGAGTAATGAGATGTGTCTATAGTTTATTGGGTGTCTGGGGGATTTGTTGACCTTTGCTATTAGTTTTAAAATTGATTTTTTTCCAAGTGTCCGAGAAATACCCTGATGAAAGTACGGCATTATTTATGTTGGTGGGATTATTAATTGCTATATTCGGTACTTTGATGAGTTTAACCTTGTTGATTCCGCTCTGTCCGGGGCATGATTTCCTCATGTACCTGATTATTCTTTTGGTTTCGTCGGAGGTGATGGTAGGTGCGAGTATGGGGTTTGCATTTAGCCTTGTAGGGTCTGCATATGTGTGTGTGGTGTTTTTCTGTGTAAGTTGTTCCTTAAGAATTCAGACACTATTTCTGATGTTTCGTTTTCTCTTTCATTTCCTTCTTCTTCTTCTTGGAACACATTGCTCCAGATCTGCCTGTGGAGAGATTCCTGGGCTTGAGGTGTATAATGTCTAGTGTTGTTTTGGTGAAGGAGGTAGTGTGTGTTTGGTGTGTTATTTCTCGAAAGATGTTTTAATTTTCTCCATAAATCAGAGGGTTGTTTGTATATAGACGGTAGGTGTTCAATGGTTTTATGCCAATGGGGGTTAGTTTCAGAGAGAAGTGTTTCATGTATTGAATCTTGAAGTTCTTTATATCTGTTGTAGTAGAGGAGAGTCCAGCCATTCCCACTAGCATGTTGTCTGCGGGTGTTAAATTGTGTAGCCTAATCAAGTTTTGAGTGTCTTGATTGGAGTGGGGGGGGGGTGTTGTTCAGTGGTACGGTGTAGGAATGTGATTGGCGATGACTATTGATCGTGGTGTACCATTGTTCTATTTCTATGTCTATTTCTTCCAGTGTGGCTTCTTCTACTCTGTTATCTTCGGTCACTCTTTCATTTATTTCTGTTTGAAATCCTTCCCAGTTTGTTTGTGCGAAGCATGGTCTGGGAAGGATGGGGGTGAGAATTGGATTTTTCGAAATTGTGAGAATAACTGGGATATGATCACTGGTGGAGAGTGGGCCTTGAGTTATTTGGATGTTGTGGTATGTCTTATTGTGAGAATTCTATCCGGGGTGGTGGCTGTGTTACGTGCATAGTAAGTGGGAAAGTGTGGACTTATGTGGTTTATGGTTCTTTGGTTGAAAAGGTGGTTAAGTTGTCTGCCTGTAGTCACTTAGTGTTTGTTTGTATCCAAGGGTTGGGTGGTTGGCATTAAGATCTGCTATCATGTATATTGGGACGTTTCTTCTGGATAGCTGGAATAAATCAGGTGTTGATAAATATGGTCTGGCAGGGGTTTGGTGTAACGCGGATAAAATGATAGGTCGAGTGTGTGTATTTCTATGGCAAGATCAGAAATGAAAGTGTCGCATATTTTGTGTGGAATGGTGTTTCTTATAGCAATTGCTGTACCATCATGTGGGCCATCAGTGAGGTTTTTTGAGTGAGTTTTGAATCCCGGGATTGTGGGCGGCTCATTTTCTGGTGATCCGTGACTGTTGATGAGAATAATGTCTGGATTAAAGTTTCTGTAAATATTATTAAGCCCAATGTGTCTCCCTCTCCAGTGAATGACGTTATATTGAACTGTTGTTACTTTCTGCATTGTTTTGATTTGGAGTGTGTGTTTTTGTCATTGTGGGATTTTGGTTCTGATATTTTGGAGATTTGGGAGGTGTTTTGTTTCAGTCCTCTTTTACATGAGGAGTCCTGGATTGTGGTCACATTATGTTTGTTTGAATTAAGAGTTGACCTGGTTATTCTAGTTTCTTCTCTTGGTTCATTCTCCTCATCTTCAGTGTAAGGGTCGGAGGAGATGAGGTCTGATTCAACTGAGCGTTGTGTTCACCTTCCACTTAGAGCTGTGTTCTTCTTCAAATGTGGGATTGTGTTCAGCTTCATCAGTGAGGGTCAGTGGGTTTTGGTTGAGGATTTTTGTTTCCTGATCAGTGGTTGTGAGTTTAGATAATATATATATGTTCTGAAAATGGGTTGTTGGAGAGGATCACTGTAGGAAGCTTGTTCAGGTTCAGGAGTTCTACTAGAGTTTTCTGGAAGGTGCCTGGGTTGATCATGTTCAAAATGTGTGCATGAAACAGACATACAATTATTTTGGAAACCTGTGGAGAATCCATGGCATTGTTTGTTATGTTCAAGGTAGTGTTTGAGGAGTCAGTTTTGGTTACATGCAAATACGTAATTGGTTACTCTTATCTTTTCGATATGCTTCGATCTTTTCCGAGGCCATTTTTTTTTTTATACTTTTAGGGCTTTTGAATGCAAGTGTACTGTGAGAATTCTCACAATTGACACATTATTTGGTCTTTGATTTGTGTGTGGTCCATGTGTGTTCTTGGCTCGAGCATTCACACATATTATGAAGTCCTTAGGTTTGCGGCATTGGTTGGTGGGGAGGTCTGCGATGTTGTGGCATTTCATGCAGTAGTTTATCTTGATGAACCTTTCTTTTGTCATCTGATGAGGTATAGTAGAGATGCTGAAAAGTTTAATGCCGTTTTCCATTTGGGTCGAAGCAAACTCTAGCATGTTCTTCTTGCTGGAATTGTTGGGGAATTTGTAAATTTCCTTGATCGATGCCCAGTCCTGTTTTCCTTCGATTTCTTCTGTAATTTCCTCTTCTGTATTGTACGCAAGGTCATCTACTCTGAAGCATATAAATGTTCTTCTAGCCTTGACCTTTATAGGGACAATGGGAGAGAAACCATTTTCTGCTAACTTCGATGTGAAGCCTAGTTCCAGAACCTTGTCAATTTCATTGTCAGTTGCCGTAATTATTATAGCCATTAGTTTCATAAGTTGCTGAGGCAAAGACGTTGGCAGGGCCAAAGTTTCCCAGGAGTTTCAGTTTCGTTTTTCTGCCACGAGGGTTGTCTGTGCTTTTCATTTTTTGTTTCGCCATGATTCATGTTAGTCAGAGAACAGCTAATACCTAACCCTAGGGCACTCCTACCTTAGATATGTCTCCCTACCTGCTAGAATGCGTCGTAGGAGACTCACTAAGGTGTCCCTGGGTATTCCCAATGGGCTGTCCTAACCCTAACCAGAGTTTGGGGGGGCCACCCCGCTTGACTGCCACCTTTAACCACCCCTTCTAAAAGGCCCGTTTGTGGCTCTAACTGCAGGGTTCGGCGTCGTACTACGGTGAAGCTCTATGGCTGGATGCCCTTCTCTTTCTTAATTCTCCCAAAAGGAGATGGAGTTCTGGATTTAGAAGGAGAATCACTCTTGCTGGCAGCGCAGAGTCAATCGGTATTTGCATGGTACGGGAACGAGCGAGGAAGTATATATATATATATATATATATATATATATATATATATATATATATATATATATATATATATATATATACGGAGCCTCTGTCGAAAGGTGGTAGAGTGTGTGTTTCGTAAACGGGTGGAGGAGGGTTCGCGCCCCGCCAGGATAATAAAATATGGGAGTGTTCACCAAGCCACGTACTGCATTGGTGGACACAATGGGTGCTGTGGTTGAACCAGTGTCGCTTATTGTAAAGTATGCTTGCACCCATTTGGCTTGTGCAGGCTGATTACACTTCGTTCACAGACTACACGCACATCCAAAGCCACTCCAACACTACAATTACACTTACAAGCACATCTCACCCTACATAAAATCTCTACCAGACAGCCTAAGTCACTGGGTAGAGATACATTGGCTCTATCGTCCCGAATTCGGTCGGGATAGGCCGGTCCTGCAGTGGATACTCAAACGGTTGATGATTTTATATATATATATATATATATATATATATATATATATATATATATATATATATATATATATATATATACTATATATCTATATATATATATATATATATATATATATATATATATATATATATATATATATATATATATATATATATATATATATATATATATTGTTACGGAACAGAGAAAGATAATGTACACTTTAAGTAAGAATACGAAGAGTCACTACTGTCCCGTAAAGTTCCAGGTTCAAAACAAAAGAGTTAGGTAAAATTACAAGTTAAAGTTTAATGCACAAACTAACAACAAAACATTCAGGACTCATAAGGATAATGTAATGGCAAATAAACAGGTTAAATATATGGTTAACTGCAATAGCCTCTATTAACACAAAATTAGCAAGAGTAAATTTATCTAAGTCAGCTGATAAAATGAGATACCAGATAATACTCAGTGAATGCCAGATAAATAATTACAGATACAAACTATTATCAAAAATGACTGACATAAAGAACCCCACACGAATTACAAAAACTTCACTAGGCCTACAAATTAAACTTATGCTATACAGTACAAGAAAAAATGCAACAACAGTTATACTCAAATTACACAGCTGCTAGATGGTTGGAGATTTCTTGAGCACTCACAATAATAATATCTGTACAGGGGAGGACAGAGATGTGAACAAAATGAGGAGCAGATCTAAGTGGCAATGATGCAGAGACTGAGCTCATTATATAGGGGCCAGCAGAGCCTGATACAACTTGTAATAAGGACGCGCAAATGAAGCCACGGGGACAAAGAGATGAAAATCCCGCAAAGTATAACAGAGAGAACGATTTACTCTACTATAACGGTAGAAGGGGGGGACTGAGGCAGAACACGCTCGTGATCAAACATGCAGCAACTGTGCGTTAAAATTACACAAAGGATGATGAAATCATAGGCTATGTAACACCTCCCCACAAAAAAAAAAGAAATTTAAAAAGGAAATTTCTTATTACTCTAAAACAATCTGTCTAAAGTCTAGATAAGCAATCTGCAATAACATTTTCTTTCCCCTTGACATGTTGTATGTCTAATGAATACTCCTGAAGAAGTAGACTCCATCTTGTCAATCTCTGATTTTTATCTTTAAACTTACTAAGGAATTTCAGTGGGTTATGATCGGTATAAATGACTATGGGGTCAAAACCAGAACACAAATAAAATGAAAAATGCTGTAAACCCAAAATCAAGGCCAAAAGCTCTTTCTCAATAGTTGAGTAGTTCTTTTGAGGTGGAGTGAACTTCTTACTGTAATAAGATACAGGATGTTCAATACCCTGATCATCCTCTTGCAGCAAAACAGCCCCAGCTCCTGTATCACTTGCATCAACAGCCATCTTAAAAGGCTTAGCAAAATTTGGAGTAGCGAGCACTGGCTGACTTAATAGAATAGCTTTAAGTTTGTTGAAAGAGGATTCACAGTTATCGGTCCAGACAAATTCAACTCCCTTTTTCAGTAGGTCTGTAAGTGGTGATACAAGAATAGAAAAGTTAAGAACAAATCTCCTGTAATAACCTACCATTCCCAAAAATCTTTTGTAGCTCTTTCCTACTTTTAGGTCTGGGAAGATCACTTATAACCTGAACCTTAGCTCCTGGTGGTGCAACATGTCCATCACCAATTACATACCCAAGGTACTGAACTTTAGCTTGACCAAACTCACACTTTGATAAATTAGCTACAAGATTAGCCTGAACTAAACGGTCAAGAAATTTACTGACATGGCATAGATGATCTTTCCAGTTGTCACTGAAGATTAATACATCATCAATATAAACAACACACCCTGCCAAACCCTCTGTTACAACATTCATGAGCTTCTGAAATGTGGCTGGTGCATTCTTCATACCATACGGCATTACTGAACATGCAAAAGCCTTTCCTAGTGTTACAAAACATGAGATCTCCCTAGCACGTTCAGTCACTTAGGTACTTGCCAGTATCCCTTTAACAAATCAAACTTACTTATGTACCTAGCCTTTCCGATCTTGTCTATGCAATCTTCCACACGAGGGAGGGGGTAAGTGTCTGTTTTGGTTATCTGATTAACACGTCTGTAGTCAATGCAAAGCCTCTGTGACCCACCTGGCTTAGGGACTAGAGTGACAGGAGAACTCCACTCGCTCTGACAGGGCTCAATCATCTTGTGGTCCAACAGGTAGCCAAGCTCCTTCTGGATGAGAGGAACTTTCACTGGGTTCACACGGTAAGGAGGCAATTTAATTGGCTTTTGCGTCTCCAACATCGACATCATGCATCAACACAGTGGTTCTTCCTGGAGTGGCACGGAACACTTGCGGGTACTCCTGCAGTAATGCCGAAAACTCCTGCCTTTCCTTGGGTGGTAGATGAGAAAGCTTAGTCTGGAGATCATTCATGATATCAGGATTCTTCCCCAAACTATCACTCAGGCTCATACTGCATGGGAGAGCTTCACTTGCAGACTCGGGTGGAACAGCTACAGTGCAGACTGGATTATTTTCGTCCTGCCTGTGATATAACTTTAGCATGTTGATGTGACATAGTTGCTTGCTCTTTCTACGATCTGGTGTGGCGATGACATAGCTGACATCACTGAGTTTCTTCTCCACGAAATAAGGGCCACTAAACTTGGCTTGAAGAGGTTGCCCATGAACTGGTAGCAGAATCAAAACCTGATCTCCTGGCTGAAAGTGGCGTAACCTGGACTTCTTATCATACCAAGTCTTCATCTTCTCCTGAGCAGCTCCTAAATTCTCTCTCGCCAGCTGTAAAGCAGTGGACAGCCGTTCTTTGAAATTCATCACATACTCCAGCAGGTTGACGTCATCTTCCTCCGACAGCCAGCATTCCTTGAGTAGCTTAAGGGGTCCTCTTACTTCATGGCCAAACAGTAGTTCAAAAGGTGAGAAGCCCAGTGATTCATTTGGAGATTCTCTTGCAGCAAACACAACGAATGGAAGACCTTTATCCCAGTCTTTCTGATGTTCCAAACAGTATTTCTTGAGCATCGATTTGAGTGTTTGATGATATCTCTCCAACGCTCCTTGGGTCTGGGGATGGTAAGCTGAAGACGTGATCTGGGTGATGCCCAACTCTTTCAGAGACTGTTTGAAAACGTTTGACATGAAATTACTTCCCGGTCTGACTGTACCTCCTTGGGCAGACCAAACTTTGTGAAGAACCCTAGCATTTCCTTAACCACGTTCTTTGCTGAGATGTTTCTAAGTGGAATGGCTTCAGGATAACGAGTAGCCATATCAATCATGGTCAACACATAAGAAAATCCTGAAGAAGTCTTAGGAAGAGGGCCCACAATATCCACCAACACACGGGTGAAAGGCGCCTCAAAAGGAGGAATGGGAACTAGAGGTGCAACCTTTTCGGTCTGATTACACTTCCCCACAACTTGACAGGTGTGACAAGACTTACAATACCAGGAAACATCCCTGAAGATACCTGGCCAGTAGAAGTGTTTCAAAATGCGTGCCACAGTCTTCCTCACTCCAAGGTGTCCTGCCAAACTGGAATCATGAGCCACTCTAATGATACCCTGCCTACAAACACGAGGGATGACAACTTGATGTACAACCTTCCATTCACAGTCGGCTGATGCTGTTGGGGGTCTCCACTTCCTCATAAGTACTCCTGACTTTACATAATAACAAGTAGAAGCACCGGCTGACTCTTCTTCACTGTAAG
>NC_136997.1:39398867-39403867 GCF_032717465.1 Coenobita brevimanus | reverse complement strand
TGAATGAGCAGGTGGAGATGGAGATGAAGGAGACTGAGGGATAGGTGGAGACAAGGTAGACTGAAGGATGGGGAGGAGGGGGAAGAGGGGGCAGGAGGTTGTGTAAGTGGAGCTCTTCCAACACAAGGCCACTGGAGTGCGCGCTTTAAGTCATCGTACGTGGACTCATCTGGTGTCCCTAGTAGGACAGGTCCTGGAGGTGAAATTTGTTGCCTTGTTGAGTGAGGACGTGCGGGTGGGGCCCTGTAAATTTGTCATCCAACTTCTAGAGGAACGCGTATGGGAATGAGCAAAGACAAGATCGCCTACATTGATAGTGATAGGAGAGGCGGACTTGATGTTGGCACTGCAGCATGTCCTCCCTGAGAGGAAGCCAAAGTGGATTGCTGGACATACTGGTGGATTGTCTGGAAGTGAAGGCCAATTTTAGTTTAACATAATCATCCATGGTGTAGATGGGTTCTGGCTTTGAGGATAAGAGAGAGTATGGGAGGTCCTTGTCAAAACCAAAGAGGACGAAGAAGGGAGATTCAGCAATGGATGCATTGATGGAACTATTGATGGAGGATGCCACTTGGGGAATCCAGTCATCCCAGGACGAACTATGGGAGCCTAGATGTCTGAGGCACTCTAAGATTTTACGGTTGTGGCGTTCTACAAGGCCATTGGAAGCCGGATGGTTAGGCACGACATTGCACTTACTGATATGAAAGTGGCGACAGATCTCATCTAGAAGGCTATTGTTGAATTCTGTACCGTTGTCAGTAAGAATGGTATGAGGGGTACTGAATGGGCAAATTACGTGATCTACAAAGGCACGGGCAAAGCTCTTCACGGTCTTGTCGGAGAGGGGAACGAGGACACAGTAGCGGGAGAAGTGGTCGACCACTACGAACAAGTACTCAGCGCCAGATTCTGTGAGAGGAAGTTTTAAGAGATCGATTGAGACAGTTTCCAATGATCGTGATGGGATTGGGTATTGTAAGAGAGGTGCTGGTAAGTCGGTTGATCCTTTGTGGCGGTGGCAGGAGAGGCAAGAGTCACAGTGGGCATGGATATCGCGGCGCATGGTTGGCCAATAGTATTTGAGACGTGCTTGGCGCAAGCATCGGTCTTTACCTGGATGGGAAGCTTGAGGAGCATTATGAACAATATGAAGAACCTTTGGTACCAGGGCAGTGGGGACAACAAGTTGGCGTACTTCGCGATTGGGCATATCCTTGCCTGTTAGCAGTGTTTTCCTGTACAAGAGATCATCATCTAGCATGAACTCATCTAGTGATACTGGCAGAGTAGGTAAGGTCGAGGCATCGTCAGATTCTAGGAAATAAATGACTTTGGACCACATGGGGTCTTGGCATTGAAAGTTTCGAACAACTTCTGATAATGTAGTGTTTTCAGTTACTTCAGGCTGCAGTGATGTTATAGCTGCTGCTACGTGACGTGAGAGTGCGTCTGCGACTACATTCAACTTGCCTGGTACATATTGAAAAGTGGGATTAAAGTCCTGGATGATGATAGACCATCTAGCTAGTCTACCTGTTAGGTTGCGATTCTTGAACAAATCACACAATGGAGGGTGGTCTGTTTGGATATGCACTGGATAACCATAGACTATATCTCTGAAATGTTTCAAGGACCAGATTACCGCTAGCGCTTCGAGATCTGTGACACTGTAGTTACGTTCAGCGGTTGTAAGGGTGCGACTAGCATACGCTATTACGCGCTTCCTTGATGCTTCATCGAGTTGCATCAAAACGGCACCAAGTCCAGTGCCTGAGGCGTCTGTGCAGAGAAGGAAGGGTGTGGTATAATCAGGGAACGCTAGAATAGGGGCATTTACAAGAGCTGTCTTTAGCTTTTGGAAAGCCTGTGACTGGTCGTTAGTCCAAACAAAGGGCACATTCTGCTTGAGTAAGTGGGTCAGAGGAGCGGCGATCTTCGCGTAATCCCGGATAAAGCGACGATAATAGCCACTGAGGCCCAGGAAACTTCGTACAGCGTCGGTAGTGGTAGGTTCTGGGAAGTTAATGATCGCCTTAGTTTTATCCTCATTAGTATGAATGCCTTGTGCATCTACGACATTGCCTAGGAATTTGATTTTCTTTCGCAGGAAGTCACATTTACTGAGATTGATTTTCAGGCCTGCGAGCTGGAGGCGTTCAAAGACTTGCTGGAGTTTGGTAAAATGATCAGAGATGGATTTACTCACAACAATGATATCTTCTAGGTAAGCAAAAAGAGAGTGTCCCATCATACCGCTGAAGACTGAATGGATAAGTTGCATGAACACGGAGGGAGCATTTCTCAGACAAAAGGGAGTCTCTTAAACTGAAAATGTCCGGAAGGGGTGCTAAAGGCTGTAACTGGGCGAGAGGACTCTTCCATTTCGACCTGCCAGTACCCGCTGAGGAGGTCTAAAGATGAAAAGACTACGTTATTTTCACCAAGGGATTCTAGCAAATCAGTGAGGACAGGTAACGGGAAACGGTCTGGAATGGTGACAGAATTGACCTTACGATAGTCAACTACTGGTCTAAAGTTGACGTCCTTCTTTGGTACTAAGAAAAGTGGGCTATTCCACGGACTGACGGAGGGTTCAATAATGTCCTGGCCTAACATGTTCTGTACCATTTGATCAGTTTGCTTTCTCTGGCTGTGAGGCAATCGATACGCTGGTATGTAAATCGGCTGAGTTCCTGGGAGTAGTTCAATCGTATGTTTGACAAGGTCTGTTCTACCCATCGGTTCACCGGGTAAGGCAACCACGTTTCTGTACGAGGTCAGAAGGTCGAGGAGTTGAGGCGTATTTTCTGGGAAATCTGTGCAAGTGAGATGTGAGAGCATATCGGGTGAATGCGTCGGCGCAGATCCCGTAGAGTTAATAGTACATACACCGATTGGCGTACCATCAGTCTGAATAGTAGGAATTGAGGAATCCTGGCACACCTTTACGGCCGCTGGGTATACTAGGAAGTCTCCAATCTTTACACCACTTTTAAGTTTTAGTGGAGCATTTGTGACATTGAGCAAGTACAGGTAGCATAAACTGTCCTCTAAGACTGTACACCATGCTGACTCATAAGTCAAGCCATTCACACAACACGTCTCAGGTAGGGTTAGTACATCCACTCCTTCTTTCGCACCGGCAACACAAACAGAAACTTTGGTGAACTCATGCGGTAACAAAATTGTGCACGTATTCGTTACTGCACGTTTCGTCTCTGCGTGTTGGAGAAGATCATTCAGACTGTGTGAGGTAGGTAACTGAGACATGTCTGAGTCAGCGATAGTGTTGTCGAGAGAGGATGTAAGAGCCATGTTCGAGGGCTGAGATGATGTATCAGGAGAAATTGAGGAATTTATGTCCTTGCTCACAGTCAGCAAAGGAATGATCTCTGTATTCTCAGATGATGAGAGTGGTGGTTTGGGCTGGGTTGGACCTTTTGGTAGTGATAGGGACAGAGGTAATTGAAGGACTGATTTGATCGTAAGAACAGGACGGGGACATTCCATAGTGTAAACCGGGAATCCAGAAATGTCTATACTACCACAAGCAGGTAATAATGCATTGGAATGTTGTGCCATGGTGGAGAAACCAATAAGGGCATCTGCGGGATACTGCAAGTCATTAGTGACATGAAATTCAATGAGGATAGGGGACAAATCTCTGTGGAGTTTGACTTCAAGGGTGACTCTTCCCTTAACCTTAAACTCTGAGCCGTTAACACCACATAGGCGAATGTCTGGTGGTTCTAGGAAACTGACGTGGCTGTGATGGCGATGAATAGATTGTAAGGAATTTTCGGAGATGAGATTTACTATAGATCCTGTGTCCAAGAAGAATGACGTTGGTATGTCATGACTGCTTCCGAGAATGACTAAACCCGAGGATGTTATGGGACCTACATGGTGGATGGGGAGTTGGGTTTCTGGTTCTACGTGATATTGGTCCGATACGGGGGCGGCGCTTCCCCCGACTGTGGGCGGTTGAGGTAACGACATTCCTCAGTGGCGTGAGTCGTGCTTGGTTTGTGGTATTTGCAGTGTGGACGACGTGAGCGGGAAGGCGTACGCTGTCTGGTTTGGGAGTGAGGACGTCTGTATGTACGGTCGCAACTGGATACTCGATGTCCAGGATGACCACAGTACCAGCAAAGAATCGAAGATTGTCTGTTCCGTCAGGCGCTAGATTGATCACGACCTGCGGTAGGAGAGCAATGTGTGGCAGGTCTGCTGCGTGTGGTGGGACGGGAGCGAGATTGGTCTGGGGTAGTGGAGGTGTGACAGACTGAGGAGGCCAAGGGTTGGGTGGTGCCCTGACGCGTGTAGTTCGAACCTGTTCTTTCATGAATGGCTTTAGTGACCTGAATAATATTATCTCCTGGAATGAAACCGATTTCCAAGGCTAGCTCTCGCTGTTTAGGAGTAAGCCAGTGAAGGAATCTGAGGTAACCCATTAAGTCAGCAAAGTTGATGAGTGAAAGCATTGGAACGCCATTCTTGTCTTCTAACCATTTCGTGCCTACCAGTAATTGGAGCATCTCGCTACTAGTTGCTTTCATGGCGGCGGCAGCTTCGCGGAGCTTGGCATATTGCGCTGGGACGCGCAAGTCCTCATCTAGTTGGTTTAGGAGATTAATGAATCCCATGAGAGACGCGGTATTTGAATGCTGGCAACAAAGGCTGATGAGTTCCGTACGAAAATCAGCAAAGGTACGAATGCTATCGAAATGTCCTGCACAGATCGCGGATCCGATGTCTGATTTACCGTGATGCAAGCGACCGAGGACGTAAGCTACTTTGAGCGATTCCTCGGTAATTTGTCTATTATTTATTTCGGTTTCAACTTCTCTGAGGAAATCATAGACAGACCAAGTTGGGTCCTGGCCGGTAAATTTGGGACGATTGGCATCGTCGAGATAGATAGACTGTGGAGGGTTGGCCATGGCTGGAAGTGTAGAAGTGGCGGGAGGAGAGGTGTGGGAGAGAGAGAAGGC